>NW_026693082.1:27547500-27910000 GCF_021218885.2 Marmota monax | reverse complement strand
AATGAATCCCATGAATTATGAGGAAAAAGAGTAATCTAACAAAATGATGATCATTTGCAATGGTTGGATACTAATATACTAATAGCTTTTTTTTTGTATTAACCAAGGTATTTAAACTCAGCATATCTAAACTGGAACTCTTTATCTCTTCAATTAATTAATTTATTTTACTCTGACTTTTTAATTAACAAAGAAAATTTCCAGCTGATTACAAAAATATCTCAGTATTCATTACCCAAACTTTATTCTACTGCCATTATATATGTCCAGTTACAAAACTTAAGATACTTGGGATATCTCTCTCTCCATTAACTCTTCTGTGTTTGTCATTTTCTTACTGCACCTCTTCCCTCACACACTATACTTCATAGTCACCAGAATTTAAATATGCGTTCCTCTCTTCCATTCTCAATGGCATTGCCTTGTGCATATAGTCATCGTCACTTGGATAATTTATCACAACTTCAATTTAATTATGAATTGCCTCTAATATCTACCATTTTGCAATTTAGTCTTTTATCCCAGCTTTATCATGTTAAGGTATAACTCTCATCATATGCCATACTCCCAACAAGAATACTGTCATTGAAGGCCTTTGTGCTTCACTGGAAACAAAGTTATTCTAAAAGCATTGCATATATTTCATTTGTTTTAATCTTCACAGCAATTCTATGAATAGGTCTTGCTATTATCATTTCCCTTGATGAATCTCTGAAATGAAAGAATTCATTAGGCAACAGAATATTTCTAATATTGAAATATTTATTAAATGCTCTACTCAGCACACAGTGATTACCTAATAAACTTATATTCAGATGATAATTTTGGATATACTCATAACAAATTAGAGATCTGTGATATGGTCAGATTACATGATATTTTGAATATTTGTTTTGGTCTGCAGAGTTTTATAACCCTCACTGTATTAAAAAATTATCATAGATTAAAAAAAACAATTTAATACTGTTCAATTCTAATACAATAAACTATTAATTTTGGAGAGAATTATAATTATGTATGAGATGTTTTTCTTTTTAAATACTCTATTGATTATTTTACCATGTTATTTGTCATATAGCCAGCTAAGTTTTCTAAAACATTAACATATTCAATATTTTAGTCTTTAATATTTATATTCATGATTTTGACACATTTTCCTTCATCTGTCTGAATTTACATGCATAATGTTTTTTTGAATCAACGTTTTTGATAAAATGAATTCATGTTGAATGTAAACTATGTAACTATCATAAATAGTGAGCCTGTGCAATTTTCATTATAAAAATATATCTAAATATAGAAATGTAAATCTAGTTCCATTGATGGTAAAATAGCTGGTTTGATGGAAGACTCTTTCATTAAAATTATAAATACTAGATAGAAATTTTATAATATAAAAGCAACCACTTAAAGACATTGAAAAGTTGACAAAACATGTAGATGTGGTAAGAGATGACTCATGAAGTAGGTTCCACATTACATAAAATTAGTTTCTCTACAAGGGCAATTAGTGTTCTCTGGAGAGTAGTGTAGTTTGAATTCAAAACAATATCCAAAGTCATATAACTTTGTTCATGGAGTTTAAGGCTTCCAGGTAAAAACCAAAGGAGTAAATCCTAGAAGGGAGAAAATTTCAACATACAAGCCTTAAATTTTCATGGAAGCTGACCCAAATCTATATATAACTTCTTATCTGGACATGTGTAGAAAAAAAGTGTCAATGAGCCCAGAAGAAAAAAAAAAGGGAAAGAAGTAGACAGAAGCCTAGAAATGCTCAGTATGCATTTCAGTTATTGCTCTGAGGATTGCAGGTCTCTGAGACAGAGGGACGTGCAAACACTTCTGTATCCCATAGACTTTCCAGAAGGTCTAGACATTTGGATTGAGAATCTGTTCTAGGATTGAGAAATCATTCTATGTCTGTCAGCAAAATTAAAACAGGTCAGTTCTCATAAAGCATTAAATCATGACTTCACAATTTGAAAGTGATCAGATTATTTTACTGTGTCCCAGGAGAAAAGTTTTAAATCCTCTTTTATAAAAGCAGAATTAGGAATCTACTGAGTATTATATGCAATTTCCAATAGAATGAAACAATGACATTAATGAATATTTTACATGTGTATAATTAGAATAAGTGAACCCATAGTCAAAATTAAACTAGTCCAAAGACAATGGCCTCAAAATGACCAAGTTGACTAAGTCCTAACTACAAATTGACTAAATACTCAAATTGAAAATATGTAAGAATGTATTAAAAGAATAGCAACCCATTCATATATAATCACCAGTGAAATACTTACACAAAGACATAGAGATACTGAAAATAACATGGTGATAAAATATATGCCATGTAAATGCAAATATTAAGGTGTTAACATTAGATTATGAATGTTGGAAAAATATTATAAATATTATAAGAAACATAAAAGAGTATTTCAGAATGATCAAAAGTATAGGAAGGTAGAAGCTTCTGCTCATCCTGTGAAAAAGATCAAGGCCTCCTGAGACCCATATGAATACAATTTAGTGAGGACTTCAGGTCAGGTTTCTACCACTACAGCACAGAATGAAATGTATGATTAAAAAAAAGCTCCATGTGCCTGAAAATAAGAGCAGCACAAAATACCAAAATATAGTCAGGATTTGTTTGTATCATTATTGAAAATCATACACTTTAAAATATAAGGACCAAATTAGTTGATTTGGTTTTCATTTTCTCACATTAAATATTTGTCAACAATTGGAAACATTCAACATCACTGAAGAAAAATTTTTGATTTTTGTTGCCAATGTAAGTGCAACAATTTGATTGAAATTCACTCAGTATAACTGACTCCAACACAATTAATAAGTTACACTCCATTTCTAGTAGGTATAAGCTAGATCATATAGACATTGATCTGCAACAGAATTACACAAACAAAACTCTAGGTTAAGGGTTAGGGATATAGCTCATTTGGTAGAGTGCTTGCCTCACATGTATAAGGCCCTGGGTCCAATCCCCAGCACTAATAATAATAATAATAATAATAATAATAATAACAACAACAACAACAATAACTCTAGGTTATTCGATTGAAGAGCAGTCAGCTTCTTTTCAATTAATTAAAATAATGCAACATATTTACATTTACCCTAGCCACTATTAGATTAAGAAATAAAAGCAGGAAACATTATAAAATAGTGTTTTGACATTTATAGAGACATATATAATGGACTCTATAAATAATTCAAATAAGCAGCAAAAATTATATTAGGGCTCATGATTTAGCATTGTGACACATTGCAAATCATGATCATTTCCTAACCATTTCACAATCATGGACATTAAGACTAGCATATGTTAAGAACCACATTATTCTACATGTCATTATGGCAAAATAAACAGGAAAAATAGGTCAGGAAGTCTATTTTAAAGAGAAGAAAGTTATATTTTTGGTCAGTATCATTCATGTGATGGCTAATTTCAATCAATCTTACTAAAGGACTGAACCCTTCTCTTCATGTAAAAAAAGATAAGTTATAAGTGGTTCAACTTGACTGGCACTAAACATGTTGGCCCAGGACTGCCAGACAGTTTGTCTCTGCACACAGTGCCAAAATTAATAAATAAATAAATTAAATAAGTGGTGCATGGCACAACTACATAATACAGAAGAGGGAAATCAAATAGTACACATTTACTCAGATACTCTAGATGACCCTAATTTTTACCATCTGATAGACAAAAAGAACCTATGCTAAATTTAAAAATATATAAATATTTTAGTGAAAATCACATGCTAATAATATTAATTGGGAAAAATCATAAACATTTAGCACCATGACAAACAAGCACATGAGAAGCCCCTTCTATGCTGTGTGTTTCTTTTTCAGTTTTTTCCTCTTTCACCTCTCCCTCATTTTCCAGTTTTGATCTAAGTAAAATTTACTTCTGGAAAGCATTGTTGGTTTATGGTGAGAAAATACAAAAATAACATGAATAAATTCAAGTTATGGGAATACATTATTGTTATTTCAGTAGATTTGAAAATATACTAGACAAAATTCATCATCTCTTTGCATGTTAATAAACAAGTAAATTCTGAAATAGGAAGGAAAAATTCTATGCAATATAACACAATTTTAAAGTAATATTTAATATTATATAAAATAGATATAATGCTGGGAAATTCTTAGTACACAGAGTATATTTTGCGCCACTACAAATACATAATTTCAAAGTTACCTCTTTGACCCAATAATAATTCTATAATAGGCAATCTTTTTTAAAAAATCCCTATTTCAAATCTCCATTATTCTTCCAGATACTTCATTATTCTTCTAAGCCAATGACATTGTCTATTACAAGAAAACTAGAAACTCTGATATGGAATTCTTTCCAGCTCTGTTTTTTTTTTTTTTTTGGGGGGGGGAGTTAGGGAGGATACCAGGGATTGAACTCAGGGGTACTCCACCACTTAGACACATTTCCAGCCCTAATTTGTATTTCATTTAAAGACAAGGTCTCACAGACTTGCTTAGCACCTTACTTTTGAACTTGTGATCCTCAGCCCCTGGAATTACAGGCAAGCACCACTGAGCCTGGCTCTGTTTTAATCCACAACCCCATCTCTCCCACCCCCTTAGAAAAACCCTTCTGTGTACACCAATCACTCTGTTCTTTACTCTTCCCTCTACTTTAAAACACAGTCTATAATTCTGGCTTCTCTTCAGTTTTTGCTATGAGTATTTCTCCTATTTATAGCCAAGCTGCTCAAAAGAAAAGGTGACATGTAATTATCATACTACTTCACCTTTGCAAGGTACTTAAATCTGATTTCTAGTTTTATAGTTAAGACAGCTTCTACCAGAGCAGTCATGTGGTATTGGCAAAATCAATTAGATATTTTAGTTTATTCCACTGAACAATCTCTTTTTGTTGGCCACCACGATATAACTTGTTTGATTTTTCTATTTAAATTTCTTCTGTCAGATAAAATATATGAGGTATAAATACTACTGTTTTATTACAGGGGAAAAGAATGAAAGTCTTGTAGTAGAAAGTGTCCTAACTCTCAAGACTCTAGCTCTTCCAGGCTTTCATGAGAAATAATGGGAAGAATAGTTTTGACCAGCAGACAACTCTTTACTGCATCATATACCAGGTCCCACTGCTTATGAAACTGCATCTATATATATTCCTTATAAAACTCATCTGTCCTTATTGTGGGAAGAGCCATCTTTAGATGCAACACCAGCACTCACTGCCCTCTTCCTAAATCTACATTTACATATTGAATTGCCTCCACTATATCACTCTGCAGACTCCAAAGAGCATGTCAAAATAAATATGTGACATGAACCCATACATCCCTTCCCTCATTTTCTGTCTGCCTACACTACTAAAAAAATATTGAACAACTTAACTTTCATCTCTCAAAGGAAAATACCCAAATCCATCCATTCTTTCAATGAGAAATATGGCAGTAATTTTTTGCTTCTGTCTCCTACTTTCTAAATCTGTTCTTTTGATTGTTTAGAAAATCTAGTTGAGTTTTATCCCTTCAATATATTGATTTTCCTCATTATCCTTACTACCAATGTGTTCCTCCCTCCTCCAAGCACCATATATTATATCAAAAGTCCTAGTAGGACGGGTGATATTAATATTCACTAATATTACTACTTTCAAATACAATTTTCACATATCTGCTGCCATAATCTTCCTCAAAGCAACTTCACCATGAAATACCCCTGATTAAAACTTACCATGACATAAACCTGATTAAAACTCATGACATCTCCTTTTTGGAGGTCTATCTATCTACTTGTTGGTCTATAATCTGGACTGAATATTTTGTGTGTTTTACAAACCTATTAAAATAATTTTCCCCATAAAATTTCTGAATAGTGTCCTCTGACTCTGTCCTAATTAAAAAAAAAAAAAAGAAATACACTGTTGTCCTTTCTCTTGCTCTTTATTATCATCATGCCAGTTTGAATGTGATTTTCATATATAAACTAATTGAATGGAGAATATATGTTTACAACTGTAGTTTTCTCCTGAAAACCTCTTCATCTATCACTTGACATTCAATAATATTAAATATTGCTTCACATTTGATTTGGAATATATTATAAAATATTTTAAGTGCTTATAATTTCATTTTCTCTAATTTATATTTGACTCTTTTCATGTATATGTGGCTTTATTTATTTATGTAACTTGATTGCTATAAACTGAATCAGTTTTGTAAAGGCGTATTTTTAACTCAGTACTTTTAAAATTATATCTTTGAAATTTATTTCTCTCTTGTCTTTGCAATGCATCCTTTTGTGTTCTTTTCCATTTGTTTTATATCTCAGTAATCATTTATCTATTTATTGAAAGTTTCTGTAGAAACATATCCTCTTCTTGTTTTTGACTGACTCTATTAGGCATGTTTCTTAAATTTTATTTCGAAATTTTTAAAATAATTTTACAAATATGCCACTTCTTATACAAGCAGCATGAGATAAACTGTCCTTTTACTTTTGTAATATTTTTAAAGTAATATTTTCATATGATTAATCATTCTTAGATACTGAAAACTCTAAACTCTCTGTGTTTTTGAAATTATACCATCACTCTCACATGGTGAATGAGAAGTGATCAAATTGCCATTACCTATTCCCAGTAAGACTGGGTAGAATGAGTTTAATCAATAATGTGCATTGAAGATAAACTCTCCCTAATAAAATCTGGCACTCAGAATCAATGGACATCATGACAATTTTAATATTGAATTTATGAAATATTATAAATTGGCTCTTTGCTTAATAGATCCAGCCTATATTTTATTAGAGTTTCTGAAATGGACATATAAAGAGAAATATGAGTTTTAAAATTGTTAATAACTAATGCTACCCATGATTAAGAATTTTTTATTTAATATCAATATATTTCTTTTTCTACTTCAATCATTAATTTACTAGATAAATTCACACAATACTTTTTTAAAATAAATTAATTGTCCTTTATTTATTTAAAGATATTTTAGAATTATCCTTTGCCTTCATAGGTGTTTTAGCGGAGCATGAAGAATATTAAGAATGGCAACTGAGCAATTTTTTAAAAAAATTCCCAATACTATATATGAAGCAGTTTCTAAAGCTTTATAAAATTAATTCTGATAGGGTGATTTTGAAAACAAAAGCAAATATTCATCATTAAACAACAGTCTCCTAATGTTTTTGCAAAATATTCTTGTTTTCCTTTTAATTGCTTACATATACATTTTGACACTCTTTGGGCTAAAAAGGAAAACGGCTTTTTAATATAAAAAGAAAATCATCTTTTTCAGTTAAATTAGCAACTTTTGCTTACTTCAAACAGCAACATACAATTAAAGATATTTAGTGGGCAGCCAAATTATCTTAATATTGTTTAATATTTTTAAATTTTGCTTAGGTATGGCCTCAATAATATTGGTATAGTAAAATTGTATGTGAAATATCTCTTCATGAAAGAGAAAAGCAATGGATTTTAAACTCTAAATTTCATAAGGAAATATTTATAATTTGATATAATATTCTCTTACCTCCTGCCCAACATTCTCTAAGCTAAGGCGATTCCTAGTATTTTGAGGTTAAAATAGTAGTAGTAGTGTTTAGATTGTCATGTTGTTTGTTTATTGTTGTTGTTGTTGTTACCATGGAATCATTGTATTCCATATAAATAATAAAGCTGTCCTATATGTGTTCAAAGAGTCGCTGTGCATTCAGTTTTGATTTTTCAATACTATTTTTAGTTGGACCATCATCCAAGCGTGACTAAATATAATTTCTTTTGACACTAAAACTACAGGTAAGGTGTTGGTAATATAATTGTAATGCTAATACTTATACTACATGTATTACTGTATTATAGTCAGTAATAAAAGCATGCTGAACTGTTGTGAAAACTCCTCATGCCTACATTGTGTTATGATCTTTGATAACCTTTATTTCTAGATGAAAGTAGTTTACAATACTATATCAGTTATAATGAGCACCAATAAACAAGCTGCTTTGCCAAGGGCAATATAATTCTAAGCAATAAAATTGGATCTATGATAGTGTATCTTCTATTCTTCATTTCAAATTCATTAACTATTATGGAGATCAATCTCTTTGACACAGTACATTTCTAACCACAGTTATGCCAGAATATGTACTCATTAGCATGTTTGAATTCCATAGCTAAATGACAGGGTTCCCCCCTTGCTTTGTAATATTACACATAATTTAAAAGATAGGCCCTGAGCATTCTGACAACCACATTAGTTACAATATGTTTGTTCTCAGTATACCTGCATATGTTTATGTACATTCTATATATTTGGGGTATACATATATTAAATGTGGAAAAAAACATTGTTCATAAAATTTTAAAAATTAAAGGCAATGATGTTAATAAATAATCTTTAAATAGAAATATTTATCATCATTAATGTATTCTTCCTTTTCCTCTGAATATGAATTTATGAAATATAAAATTTGCAATATAAATTGGAAAATTTTATATTGTGTGTAGATAGAATTATGAAGATTCAATTATGAGATTTTTTTTGGCCTAAAAGTTTTTCATTGACAGCTTTGTAAAGGGCATCTATTAAAATTTATAACTTCCCTTCTGAGTGCCATCACTTGATATGCTCTTTATAGCTCAAACATCATTTCCTTGACACAACACATTTCAATATATTTAATAATAAAAAGCAAAGAAATAATAAAAGATCACCAAAAACAAGTTGATATCAATCAAAATACATTTGTAGGCAATCTAAACTACTAAAATTTCCCTTTCCTTCCTACTAACAAGTGTATAAGATATTTTTAAATGTCTACCTTGTATAAATAGATAAATAAACAAAATGTAAACCAGAATCTTCCCAGTCCTTCATTTTACTTGGGCGTGACTAACATGCAACGCTTAGAAGGAAACTTCCTTATGAAGAAAGGGAACTGTAATTTTTTCAGACAGGTATGTAGTCAGGTATGGCTTGGGGGTCTGTGGACAGTGGAACAAAGGAAAGAAAACTTTTGCTGAATGTGGTGGCTCTTGAGGCTGTGATCCCAGTGGCTCTGTAATCCCAGTGGCTCTGGAGGCTGAGGAAGGAGGATCAGGAGTTCAAAGCCTCCGCAAAGTGAAGTGCTAAGCAACTCAGTGAGACCCTGTCTCTAAATAAGATACAAGTTAGGGCTGGGGATGTGGCTCAATGGTTGAGCACCACTGAGTTCAATCTCTGGTACTGTCACCAAAAAAGGCTACTTCAGAAGAAACTTGTTTCATAAACCAAGAATTTCCTTGGTATTTTTATTCTGACAATGTAAATTCATAATAGAAAAAGATATAATAGCTTCATTTAAAAAATTAGTTCTAACAACTGTGTGGAGGGGTATACATGCTGGTAAACAGATTATTTAGGTGAGTACTGCATGACCTCAAATACTTTTAAGTGAATTAGAAGTCAGGAAAAGACATCCAGTCTCAAATATTTACAAAGAGGGAAATCATCAAAAAATCTCTATTTGAGATCTCTTTTAATTGTAAAAGTAACAGGAACTTCAGAACTAAATTTAGTCCTAGACTGATGTCATATTATTCACATCATTATATCAACTTACAAACTGTCAGTTTTAATTTTGTTACATTTTGAGTAGGTTGGGAAAATCTAACTGATATCCTTTCAAGTGTTATTGTTTGAACTAAGTGGATGTTCAATTAATATAAAATTTTTTCACGGATACTGCAACTCCAAATGGATTCAATTGACTCAGTGCAATGGAGAAACAAATGTCTGCATGATCTGGAAACAAGGGACATTGTGGAATTATTTGAAAGGAAACCATAGTAATTGGAGAAGAAAGGATAGATCCATTAATTACACATAGGTTCAAGTATTGAATATTGTAACCTTAGGTCTCAAATAACAAAACACAATGCCTGGTTAGAAATTTCAGTAAAAGAAGAAAGAATGAACACTGCCTGGGTAAAAACACTGGTATACCATGGGGTGGTTCTGTACTCAGAATACTCTTTTAGATTAACCGTTTAGGATTTTGCAATACCAAATTACTAAATGTAAGAAATGTGGTGCACTATATTATTGTATCAAGAGAAACAACTTTTAAATAATATCTCTTCTCTGAACTTCCCAGTGATTTAACAATTTTTTTTTCTATTTGCTCTTTTAGCCTAATTTTGCACCCCCATTTCTTAATTGCCGTATTAAGTCTTGTAACACTCTGAGTATGGTGAAGACAAGGACTGTACCTAACTTCTCTTTGTCATTTTTAGATAAATACTGCTTTGTATACTATCTTGTTTAAAGAAGATATGGGACCATCAAGAATTGACCAGATGAATGAAGATGAATATGTACTTTTTAATTCTAAATAAACATTTATTTATTAAATAAATATTGTAATCAGAAATTTATATTTCTCTGACTTCAAGCATATTTCTTAATTTTTGGAAGTGTTACTTTCAATGTTCTCAGTTTTTAACACTTATCAAGGAAAAAGGTACTACATTTAAGTTCACATTGGGTCACAAATGTTAGCATGCAATAATAAGCATCTTCAGAGAGTTATTTTACCTTCTCATTGTTTTACTTTTATCTCAGAAGATAATAATTTTAATTATATGAATGGATGAAAAGAGAACCCTCATTGGTATAACTTCTATTTCACACAAAGCATGGTTTGATACACTGAAGTGAATGGTTGAGATGCATTTGGGGGGACATGGGATGATGCATTTTTGTGAATTTGCAAAAGGGTACATATATTTTACTCTATGTATTAGTCATCTTTGCCTTGGTGTAATCAAAATACCATAAAATATCATGTGAAAACAATTTAGAATAGGGAAATTTATTTTGGCTCAAGGTTTCAGACCTTCAGTTTATGGTTAATTGACTCCATTGCTTTGCATACAAGATGAGGCAGAACTTTATGGCAGAAGGGTGTAGTGGAGGAAGGATACCCAGTTTAAGAAGACAGGAAGCAGAAGATCTCCACTCACCATGGAAAAAATATATGCCCCAAAGTAATACCCCAAGTGACTTCCTTCATCTAGCCACATCCTATTTGCCTAAAGTTACCACACAGTTAATTCATTCAAATGGACCAACCCACCAATTAGTTTACAAATCTCATAATCTAGTCATCTCATCTCTGAACATTCTTGCATGGTCTCGCACATGCATTTTTCGGGAACACCTCAGATCCAAACCATAACACTCTGATATTACTTTCTTGGAAACTCAACAGTTATTCATTCCAACAGGTAATATGGCTTCAGAAAAATTTTAATTCAAGCAGTCATCTATAGCTTTTTGGTTTTATATTAATGTCCCCTTAATTTGATCATTGCATAGAACTAATTTTTAAAAACAAGTCGTTATTTATAAGAGAGAAGGACTGATTATCCATGAAATACTTTATATCTCAAACTAAAAACACTGGTATGAGAATTCTGGATAATTAAGAACTCGATTGAAAATAAAACAGGCACATATCAAAAAAATCATAATTTTACACAAAGTTTAATTGTAAACTGGAGAGATTGTGTTCCATATTAATAACAAACAAAACTAAAGCTTAATTCTGGAAGTGCAGGTCAGAGAATGTAACAAAATCATGTCAAGAACAGAAAACTGAGAAATTCTACAGATAGCATTCAATATAGTTAAAAGTTTACAATGAATGAAGACAGTAAGATTAATCTTTGAGGATCATTTCTTGTAAAAGACTTTGCTTTTCTTAGACACCAGACTCAAGAAAATAAAGAATAATTTGCTGTCTGAGAATATAGATACCAAGGAATCAAATTTGAAGTATGATCAACTACTCAAAGTGACACTCTGCCTCTCCCCCTGCCACTAAATCTTAGTAATTATTTAGAAAATCTTGATCCTGAATCCTATGCACAATTCATACATAGAATAAAATGCCAGTAAGCCACACACTTTTTTTTAACTTCTTTTTGTTTGTTTTTGCAGTACTGGGGATGGAACCCCTGGACATTGCACATGCTAGGCAAGCACTCCACCAAAGACTTAAGTCCTCAGTCCTTCTCTCTCTCTCTCTCTCTCTCTCTCTCTCTCTCTCTCTCTCTCTTGCCTTTCCCTACCCCCGTTTTTTATTCTGTGACAAGACCTCACTATTTTGCTCAGCCTGACTCAAACTTGACAATCCTCTTGCCACAGCCTCCTGAGTAGCTGGGATCACAGGCATGCACCACGACAATCCACATTTTTAAAAAAATTTTATTGGAAAAAGCCTAGTAATACACAGAATGCTGGCCCCTGTCATTATGATATCTACTCTAAATGATGGCTGGCCTGCTTTTCATTAAGGGTATGAGGGCTATAATTTGTCAAGATTAAATATTCCATCATTACAAACATCAGAAACAAAAGAAAAAAGTATTTAGTTCTAATTCAAAGCCATAATACTTCATTTGCTCTATCATTCTACTTATTTACACAAAACAAAGCATGGTACTCTTTAATAAGTTCCAAGTATATGACTAAAAGATGATCAAGCACACAGAAGAACAGCCTAAGAAGGACAAAGACTGTGATTTCAGAAACAAAAGTGAAAACATAATGCCTTGTAAATAGCAGCATTAATATCAGGCACATAATAGGTATTGCAAGTGCTTCTGCTTTTATAAAATAGAAACTATCACTAAAATAAATACAATGTCTATTACCAAACCATACAATAGCATACATTGAGCACTATCTTTGAAGACAGAAATTATTTCTCAAAATAAGTATAATTGTTTAACAATAGATAATGTTCTGTAGGTACAAAAGGACTTCGTGTAATCTGATTTTATTTCATCCTCCCTCTGATTCTCTGAAACTGATGACATTATTGACAACATTATTTCAAAATAATGAAACTGAGAATCATAAGTATTACTGAATTTGCCCTGAGAGAATGTCTCTCAAAAGAGATCCAGTGCTTTACCACTGAAACTGTGTACCTATTAACAATATGCCCATATGGGACTGGAATTGGAATGGGCAGAAAAATCATTACAGTTGGGATATAATGGAGCTCAGGGAAATTAAGCAATTTCCCCATATTTATTGTAAGACCTTAGATTAGACTTAACTCACTGGAATTCTTACTGCTATAGCAGTATTAGGGAAAATAAAATAAAAATAGTATGTTGCTTTATAACTCAGTAATAAACTTAGAATTCATTTATGTGTGAATAAGTAAGCCAGTGAGTTTAATAAAAGGATATAAGAAGTATTCCTGTTTCACCCTCTTTTTAAAGTTGACCTCTAAAAAGACAAAATGTTCCAAATAAAATGTGCATTTTGTAATAGTTAGAAAGTACTTGGTTAGATAGGCTAATGTGTGACATTTATTATATTAAATAATTAAGATAAAGCTAGACAAAGAGCATTAGTTGGATATAAAATTTAATTGCAAAATTAAATTACTCATGCATTTCAAAAGTTTCCAAAATAAATAATGAAATTCTGTTGTTAAGAAATCTTACAACTGACTAATAGGCTCATGAAAGAGAAATCCAGACAAACAGGAAATCAAGTAAGAATTTACTTACAATATTCTATGGTGAGAAGTCTTATTAGCAGGAATCTCTATAATGTACAAGGTCAATGGCATGTTCATTAGATTAATTGTATCAATTAATACATTCTTTTAAATTGAAATACAGGGAAATAGAAGTAGAAAGTCACAGAAAGTTGGAGGTTTATCCAATGTTGTTTAATGACAGATGTTCTCCTCACTTCCGGCCCCCAAACTTTCAGCATATAGTCATCTTCCTTTTTTCTTTCTTCGTTTTATGGAAAATGTTACATCTCATAATATCTGTTGAGGGAGTAACATTTGCATCCAAGTTCTGATGTATTATGGCCACTGTAGTATGGAAAGACCTTTATTAATAAAACATTTCTGTTTCTCTCTTACTTACTCTTCCCTTGGGATGGAGGTTGGAGGCTAGAGGGCAAACTGTCTGAATGATGACTTTGGAAGGAGACATTGGGCATGTGCAGCTTGGTAACTTGCTATGTCTCATTCCCTTAAAAGTTTGCTGATCACTAAAAGAATAAACACTAATCTAATCCTTAAGCCGACAGTATGAAGTTCTCTCTTAGGCAGATAAGTCCACATTCTCCATGCTAAGAAAGGTGACTTTTTTTTTTCTACAAGCTTTAATACTTGTCCAGTTTCTCAATTGGATGGCCACTTGTATGGGAAAAATGTTATGGTATTTATTTATCTTTTCAAACACCTAAGGTTGGGTGGTAGATTGACCTGTGTGTCTCAGGAAATAGATGAGGAAATAAAAATTGGTGCAAGAAAATATGAATGGAGTGATTGAGTTTTTGTGTGGTTTATACCCTGGATTTGAGTATATTATTAAGGAGTTATGTGTCTCTTTTACTGCTTCTGTCTGGGTGAATAGCTATAAGCCTTAAATCAAATATGATATGGACCTTATCAGTTTCTGATAGCTTTTGCTACATCTACACTGGAAAATAACTGAATTTATAGAAAGCAGGGATCTCTATGTGGGTCCTAGTGCAAAACCACAGAGTTCAGGAAAGTTATGACACCATAATTAAAGCCTCAGGTAATGCTGTTGCCATATGACCCTCTGTGAAGTAAATGGTAAAGAGTCAAGTAAGATACCTCAGCAGATGCTTCCCTACTCAACCCCAACAAGCAAACACTAAACAGTCACATGGGACTATGGGGCACTTAACTACTCTATGGGAGATTTAAGATGTATCAAACTGCAGGTTAAACTTGTAAAACTAGCCAAAAACCTTAACTCATGAATGAGGACAGTGGGTTATACTGGCAGACAGTTGTTTAAAAGACCATTGTACAGGATGCAAACTGAGATCATGGGAAATTATTGTAAAAAAAATGTCTTGCAAGGTAGAGTAATCTTTCTTCTGTTTCAGTCAGCTTTTTTGCCACCATGACCAAAAGACATGACAAGAAAAATTTTGGAGAAGGAAAGTTTATTTGGAGGCTCATGGTTTCAGAGGTCTCAGTCCATAGATAGCTGGCTCCATTCCTTTTGGTTCTAGGGGAAGCTGAGCAAAGAAGGTTAGAAGATTGTGAAAGAGGAAAGTGGCTGACAGCAAGATGATCAGGAAGCAGAAATAGAGAGTTCCTCACCATGGCAAAATCTAAAATCTAAAGGTATGTGCCCAGTGTCCCACCTCCTCTAGCTGTACACTACCCACCTTCAATTACCACTCAGTTAATATTTATTATGGGACTCATTCACTGATTGGGTTAATGCTCTCA
Organism: Marmota monax; assembly: GCF_021218885.2. Classification (NCBI taxonomy): domain Eukaryota; kingdom Metazoa; phylum Chordata; class Mammalia; order Rodentia; family Sciuridae; genus Marmota; species Marmota monax. The sequence continues at coordinate 27,894,673 of NW_026693082.1, read as the reverse complement.
TAACTCAATAAATTCACCTCTAAACCTTCTTGTACTGTATCATACATGAGCTTTTGGAAGACACCTCAAATCTAATCATAGCATCTTCCTTTAATTTCTTGGTACATGCATTATATAGATATTACAGAATGATCGCATCTTGGCTCTTCATTGATTTTTTTTTTAACAAAAGAAAAGGCAGTCTTAGAAACTAGAGACCTCAGGCACAATTCATGACGTAGAAAAAGGTAGTGAATTTAATCAGTTTAACTTTTAGACCCAGATAATGTATTTTACTATAATCCAAAATTTGATCATTTTTTTCTTAGTCATAGGGATTTAAATCATGGGTGTTTTGCCACTGTGCTACATCCCCAGTCCTTTCCTTCTTATTATTATATTTAACTCTGAGGCAGGGTCTTGCTAAGTTGCCTCTGTCTCAACCTCCTGAATCACTGGGTTTACAGGCTTGAGCCATCATGCCTGGTCATACAATTTGACCCTTCTTGAGCTATGCATTTTCTGTCCAAGTGGTTCTATATCCACTTTCAAGCTTGCAGAGAACACTTCCTGGTTCTTCTTTTCGAGGATGAAATAACATATGGGTTTATTTGGGGTCCAGTGAATATTAGCAATGGGTCTGAAAACAACCCTCATTTAAGCATAAGACTAAACATTTCTACACATTAAAATATTTCAAAATCACATAAGTAGATAAAGTTTACACCCAATTCCTTGCTGGAGTGCCAGAAGCCAAAGGTAAATATAGGTTTAGGATATATCATATAAGAAAAAAAAAAACCTTATTGTTTAATAAGGATGTCAAAATTGTTTCTCAAATGACATATTTAAAGAGAAGACATTCGGCATAGATAGATTTGTCCTCAGAAAGACAAAATGAAAAATGCCAATATTAGCATGCTTCTGAGAGATCTCCCCTGTGAAAACTTGAGGAGGTGTCAGTTTACAAATTGTGAACTCTGAATAACTGCTATCCACTCAGGGTCTCCTGACAAGTCTAAAACCAAGACTATTTCCCCCATTTTGATCCTATATATTTATATGCCACTAAATCACTTTCATTTCTAGGCAACGTCAAATACTAGGTTTTAAGAACATGGTGTCCTTTAGACTCTCTGCACTAGATGTTGGAAACTGGAGTATTCTAAATGCTGTTCCTACCCAGTACAGTGTTGTGATGATTCTCATTTACTATTAACTAATTTTTACTCTTATAAAATGTGAGACAAATAAGAAACTTCAAGCTTAATGAATGAAATTTCTTATGCCCTGAACAAACTACATCTATCCCAACCTAGGCTATGCAGATGGCAACTGCTCAGGAAAGGCAAATGCCCTCAGTGCATAAGCCCCCTTCAGTCGATACTGAAGAGGTAAAAAGTTGGAAGAAATGGTTTTGGAATTTGGTGGAACACTCGCTTCAGATTTTAAGTCCAACCAAATATTTTATTTTTTAAACTTTACTTCCAGGGTGTGAGTAATGGTAGGTACTGTGGACCTTTAAGACTTTGTGCCTGTGGGATGTCCTTAAGTCAATTGGTGATATGCCCTCAAGGGAGATTATGGAATCCTGACCTCTTGGTCTCTTTCTGCTTTCTCTCTCATGATGTAAACACTCAGTCTGATGAGTGGTCCAGCCATTATCACTGCTGCCTATATCTGAGTCCAAACCAAAGGGGCCAACTGATTTGTAATTGAACCTCAAAGTTGTTAGGTAAACAAAACTTCTCTTTTATTAGTTAACTGTCTCAAGTATTTTGTTATAATAATGACATGAATCTGGTGTGTACTTCCCCATGAGAATTTAATAATGGGATAAAAATTATCTTAGAGTCTGCCATTTCATCTTATTTCTAAACTTACAATGAATTTATTCAACAACAAAGCCAAGCATAATTTAGGATGGAGGATAGAATGGGAAATTAATTTCGACCTTGCATACAAAGTGACCTGGGAATGAATTAATGTACTGCTCTGAGGTTTCTGGTATCAAAATATCTACTATTGCCAAGCAGCCCTAGGAATATCCAAAGGAATAGAGATTGATCATGGGAACTGGCTTTGCAAATTGCCCCATTATGATAGAATTCGGACCCCACAAGAGAAAGGTGATAGTTCTGGTGTCCATAATCTCAATACTTAAACCAAACCTATTTAAAAATTTGTTTTGACAAATGACAGAAAATGCATATTCTAGTATTATTGTTAATAGTATCAAAGATGATACATATTTTTATCTATTTCTCAATTTATTGGAAACAGCCTCTGGTTAACAATGGAGAATTAGAAAGAAATAATCAAAGTTCAACAATGCCATCTTCATTTTCTAATTGACTTTACCCAAAGGGAAAGAAAACAATTTTCATACCTTCATGAGAGAAGGTAGTTAGACAATTTAAACTGCTTGTAGAAGTTGATTTTTTTTTCACCTCCACAGATATTGGGAGACAGGGGCCTTATCATTCTTTATACATTTCACAGGGATGGTTTCCATGTTTCACAAAAAAGGAACAGAGCTGTAAAACTGCCAGAAGTCTGCTAAGATTTACCTATGGATTTTCCCTTAAGGAAAGGGAAGTCAGGGCTTAGAGAGTAACTGGTCTAAAGCTCAGTCAAACTGAGGATAATGTTAAGGCTCTCTTGGTGAATATCAACAGAATTTTTCTCTAGATTTTTCAACCACCAATTATTTTTGCCAAAATTATTTTTAATTTGTGAAATCTGACCTCTTTAATATTTTTGTTTATTGATTTCAATGTCATTTGATTATTAAACCTTCATTTTAGATGATATTGATTACTAATGGTAAAATAGCAATTTGTCTTCCAGGGTCTCCTCTTATTTCATCATTTCTTTCATATGTATTAGAATTTTATCATAAAAAGGAGATCCTACTTATTTATTCATCTATCTATCCATGTATCATTGATTTGGAATTATAGATTTTATATTATTCAAATATTTACAATTTAAATCTACCCATATTCTTTGTGACACCGGTGTTGGTTGGTAAAAAAAAAAAATATTTCTTAAAACTGGCTTCTATCACATTTTTCTTGCTGTCATTACGTTTTAAAATCTCATTTTTCATAAAAAGATACCTCAGGCTCATCATGCAATGTTCATACCTCAGCCACCATTGGCAAAATACCATTTATCTAGGGAACGATATTTAGAAGTAATGATATATGCACTAGGTATGCTTATTGATGCTGGATTATCAGTGTTTACAGTGTTTTCATCAGACACAGCTCGTGTAGGTTGATGCTTGCCTCTGCTGACTTTTCTCATTCTGTATTTGTATCTCCTTTTTCCATAGAGAAAACTTTGATGCTCCCAAACCAGTATATTTATTCATTTCTTCATTCCCATGATATGCATAAAGTCAGTAATCATTTCAGAATTTCCATACCTGTACCACTACAACAAATAACTCTACCAAAAACAAACAAATTTTATTTTTGTTTTTCTTTAGATTGAATGTATATAAAGTACTATGTCAAAAGTAACTGAAATTATTCTGTCTTCCAGTATGACTATGTACTTCATTTAAACTGAATTTAGGTTCATTTGTTTCTGTTTGCATTAAGATTTTGTTAGGTCTTCATCTATGTTGATTCATTTTATGGCAGTAGAACAACAAAATATTTCTTAAAGATAAAAAGTTTTTTAAAAAGCAATACTCAAGAAAGTGCTATTTTCCATTTATTCCACTCTACTCTCCTATATACACATAGTAAATCTGTTTTATTGATTTCCAGATTCTACTCTTTGTATGTTTGAGAAACTATATGCAGTTACACACATGTGTGCACACGTATTTATTTATTTCCACCTTTTTTACACACACACACACAAAATCATACCATACGAACTCCTTTACACTTAGGAGTCTTTTCATTTAATAATGTGTACTGGAAAACATTATAAAGCACTCCATACATAACTTTTCACCATTTATTATACCTTTCTAATATCCAATTACAAATATTTAACATAGCTTATCGACTAACTCCCTATGTTTGGTAATTTGGAAAATTTTCATTTTTTACTGAATTAAAAAATACAAGCAATAACTATCAATAAATATACTTATGTAATATTTTACCAATGTCATGCTAGTCTATTTTAATGGATAATGAAGAAAACCAGCTCAAAGTTATTAATTTTCTTTACATTATGAAATAAGGTTATTGGAGCTAAACTATCATCTGTTTTCATGATGTTTTCTAAATAGTTCATTCAGAAGTACTTCCTGTGAAATTCTATAAAATTGAGCTTGATAACACCTTTGACAATGAGTAGACTCATGTGTGAGTGTCTGTGTGTGTGTGGACTATCATGAAGAAATGTGAAGTTTGAGTACCTGTTTAACAATTTACTTCTAAAATTTTGACAATCATCTTAGATTTCTGAAGTATTCTATTCATGTATTCAATTAGCCATTCAATAGCTTATAAGTAAATATGTTTCCTCCCTTTGTCCTGAATTCATATATCTTTACAAATTGATGTGAATAGCGCACTTTTGCTTGCTTTATTGTCTATTTTATTACTTTAAGGAAAAAAGTGCTAAATAAAAATTAAAAAGTTATTTTAAACTATTTTAATAAGAATGAGACAATGATAAATGTATTGATAATACTGTAAAGAGTCTTTTATTTTTAACCTTTCAGGTATTTAATGAAACAAGTTGATCTTGCTTATTCTTTTACCTTGATTACAAAGTCAAGCAGTTCAAGATGAGAATTTTTATAGTAAATATCTACAATTGTGTTTATAACATAATTTGTATCCAATATTATTATTAATATTTAATGTCTACCATTGTTAATGAAAAAATTGAAGAAAGAAAATTACAGGCTTTTCATATTACATTTATGAATTTCCTAAGTACATAGAAAGTTATGTTAGTATAGTTCTTCCCAGAAGTAGTTGCTCAAATTAGGAAAGTTAGAATTAAATAATTCTTTTCTTAACAGATTACTAAAAAAATGTTCACAAGGAAAATTAGACAGTAAAATTCCTTGTCTTTAAATAGTGATGACTAAAATATTTATAACACTTATGATTTGGATATAAGGTGCCCCCCAAATCTATGTTAATGGAGGAATGTTCAGAGGTGAAATGATAGAATTGTGAGAGCTCTAAACTATCAGTCTATCCAAGTTTGAATGGACTGGGTGGTAAATGTAGGTAGGTGGAGCGTGGCTGAGAAGGTGGGTCACTGTGGCATTCTAGTTTAACTCAATTCCATAGTCCCTTGGTCCCTTCTTCCCTCCTTGTCTCTCTTTGCTTCCTGGACACCATGAGATGACCTGCTTTCCTCCACCATGCCCTTTGGCCATGATGAGCTGCTTCTCATGGACCAAGAGCAATAGATTACGCCATCCATGGACTGAGACCTCTGAAACTGTGAGCCCCAAATAAACTTTATTTCTCTAACTTGTTTTTATAAGGTATTTTTGTCTCAGTGGAGCAAAGCTAATTAGAACAATGATTAATATCTTATTGTGCTTATTATCTTTCATTTATTTATTAAATATTCTCATTTTGAATCTTTATAGTTATCAATGATTTCACCTCAGACAGTACTGGTTTATAGCTATTGTCCCAATATAGTTAATAAGTTATATATATGCACATACTTATATATTTTTAGAAATTCTAGTAGTACTTATTCCTCCAATTTAATGGGAAAATGTTCAAGGTAGTCTTTACAACTATCAAATAACCTCAGAATATGCTCAGTGAAAGAGTTCAAATTCACCAGAAAATAAAATGAAACTCTTTTAATATGATATAAATTATACAGAAAAAATGACAATGATTCAGGAACAAAGACCATAACATAGTCATTTCTATGACAATGCTTATGACAGAATCACCAATCATCAGGATATTAATTCAAGTTTACATTAATGGTACATAATGAATTGAAGGAACATTTGAACTTTGCTGGTGTTTTGAATAAAAAAATAAGAATCAAATAAAGGGTTCATAAATCAAGGGTGTAACACCAGCCCTTCCAGATAGCCTTAATATGTAAGACAAAAAAGTAAAATTAATAATAGTAAAAGATATCCCATGCAAATGTTTCATATTACAGTAATAAAAGTACAACGTAAAAAGTTGGAGATTTAAAATAAGATAATATTAACTAAAACAACTCACATTACATTGCATTTTTCTAGTTTAACTCAAAATTATTTAAAATTTTAGTGAAGCAAAATTTAGTTGTTCCTGCTCTTTTCATATAATCTTGTAATATTCTGAAGATACCTAGGTAAGTGCAGAAATCTTCTCAGTTTCTTCCAGGGTTATAGTCACCTTTAAATTAAAAATAATATTGGCTCACATTATTTATTGCATACTCTGTGATAGAGACTATGCTAGGACAACTGCCCATGTTTTCCTACCTAAAAACTTTACAGTCAGACAATGCAACAAATACCATCATTACCCTCATTTAAAGATGAGAAAATTGAGGCAAACAATTACAGGTAATTTGCTTCAATTTACTGGAAGAGCAGATGTTGAAACCTTGAGTAATTTGATTATAGGGATCTGTAGGATTAATCTTTGCTTTTTGTTTTTGTTTGAGGTTATGAGATATGAGAAGACATATCAGGAGATTTTAAAAGGATACTGTGGAATGAAAAAGTAAGCTCTTAATAATCTAACATACAAAAAGTTTTACATACTTATACTGGTAATTGAAAAGTTATAGGCACAATTGAAGCAGAATTCTGAGAGTAAATTAGTAACTGATACTGGGCAGACATTCAAAGGGAGATATTTAAAAAGCTGGTCAAAGCGTTTATTATTTAACTATTAGGGAGATCAATAATACTTAGAAATGATTTTAAATATAAAAGACTAATGTGAAATCATGGAAAGTAATGAAACAAAGAGAATATTTTTGAGTAAAAAGAATAAAAATTTACAAAAAAACTTTGAGTAACATCATTTAGAAGAGAAATGAAGAGGAAAAAATACTAAAATACAGAACAAAACTTGAAAATATGAATTTCATAAAAGATAAGGAAACTTAAGGAGAAAAAGTTTCAATGTCAAATTGAATTTGACCTAGACAATGAGATCATCTGACTTCAATGCATAGTAAATTATTTGGAGGCCTTTAGTAGAGACTTGATCAAATGCATTCATATTGTAGAGTTAGGATTTAACAAAATAAAATTTTAAAAAAATAATTTTTCTTAATTTAAAGTTGCTTAAGGATTTAGTTTAAAAACATAGTTAACTTTTTAAAAATGTTTAAATGTGCATTTCAATGGGAAAACAGCTCATAGTTTATATTTAATATTCACACTATACTGAATCCCAAATCCAGAGTGATAGTTTATAATGAGAACAGATGAAGTAAATGCTTGTGTGTTTTATCTTTTGTTAGTTTGTTTTGCAGCACTGGGGATCAAACCCATGGACTCTTTATGCTGAATAAATACTTTTAAATATAGAGAAATAAGGGAAGCAGAAACAGGAGAGTGAAACAGAGAAACTGAGTTAGAAAGAAGAAAGTTCAGGAAAATCATATTATAAGCTTAGAATCCAGGAAAATTGGAGATGAGAGCACCCACATGATATAGATAAGGTTTTTTTGGTATAGGGAAGAGATTATCTAAAACATCTGAAATTAATAAGTTCTTAAGAAACCAATTGCAAGATAAATAAAATAATTTTGGATGATGACAGAATGTAAGATTTTATGATTCTTCTCTGAGTTGATTAGCAGCTAGAATGAAAAGAACTAAAATGGAAAGCATTCATTAGCTAAGACCAGAAATTGGCCTGACAAGAAAGTTAAAAATTCCATTTTTGTGATACTGTCTAGGGTATTTGTGAACTCCCTGTTGAAATGACTGACCCCAAATCCAAAATGGTCATGGAAGTAAGTGAAAATTCCAAAAGGAAATGATGGATTGTATAAATATTGAGTGATTGATTCTTTAGAGGTATGATGAAGATGAGAAAGTAAATAGGTAAGAAAGAAGGAAAGAAATAGTTTCAAAGACAAGGACTCAAAACAACAGACACTAGGCTTTGTGTTAAGAAAGTAAATGTAATTTTAAATGGTAATGTTGACTACAGTACAATAATTACCCAAAAATACAGTAAATAAGGAAATCAAACTAATGAGAGCCAGTGTATTAGAAATGTGAATAATGTACCAAGTGAATATTTAGAGACTAATGACTTAGAAGAGAGATTCAAGGGAAATTATGAAATATCCATAATAACTAGATAAAGAATGATAAAATAATACCACTCTTGACATGATACCTTGCATGTGACTACAGTAACCAAGGGAGTGTGGAACTGGCAGGCTAGACTCAAGGATGAATGAAACAGGATAGAAAATTTGAAAAATAGATTCAAACAAACATTTCCAATAAATTTTGGACAAAAGCACTGTTGTAATTCAATGGAGATGGCATAGACTGTTCGACAATTGGTGCTGGAGCATTGAGGATCCACCAGCAATACAAAAAATATTAGATATATAAATACATATAAATATATATTAAATATTTTATTTATTAAATATATATTTAATATTTATATATTAAATATATATATATATATATATATATATATATATATATATATATATATATATATATATATATATCAGTGGCCACATAGTCTTAAACGTAAAATACAAAGCTAAAACCTCTAGAAAAAACCAAACAAACAAACATAAGATCACCCTTTTAGGACCTAGGACTAAATTCTTAGTTTGACACCAGAAGCAAAGCACAATTGGTCAATATGAACATTGATAAATTGGACCTCATCAAAATAATGAAGTGGATGAAAAACATTGATATATTTATATTTCCAAATTAAAGATTAAGAGAAAATATTTACAAATTACGTATCTGATGTGAGCTTTGTACATAGAATACACAAATCTCTTTCAAAACTCAACAAAGAAAACTATAAGGAGATAAAAACAAATCTGCATAAACAATTCACTGAAAAAGACTTGCAAATGGAAAAAATAGCAAGGAAACTTGTTAATTATCATTATTCATTAGAGAAATAGAAATTAAATCTATCCTGGGATATCATGACACTTTATCAGAAAGGAAAAACTTTGAGAATAAAAAAATTTGAGTTATTTTATATCAATGCCCTTCAACTTAGAAAGAACTTTATTATTACAGTCTAACTACCTAATATGTATGAATGTCTGAATTTATTCTATTTTTATTAGAAGGACATGTTTAATATTTACCTAATTGTTTTTAATAAGAAACGTGTTAATAAAAAAGCTTGTTACTACCATGGCGTCATCTTTTTTTATGTCAGCCAATCAATGAAAATTTTATTGTTAAGAAGAGATAGAATTAAAGACATAAAGTAAATGAAGGATAATAAAGTTTATATTTTCTTATAGTTATACTAATAAAAACTAAATCCATAATGAGTGATTTTGAATTATCTTATGACTGATGCCTAGATAATAGTGAAAAAATTGAATATAACTGCTTATAGTTTAACATGCTAATTTTCTAGAGTAGAATAATTTTAATGTAAAACAAATTATTAGGCAATTAATGTAAGTGCAATTTGTTATAAATTCTAAAAATAAAAGATGTTAATATAAATGTTCTAATGTTTATCTTTCCTTGTTTTTGATTTGGAAGCTGTTTATAAATGTAGAAATATATAATAATTTTCACTTAATGCATTTTTCTTAAAAAGAATTTGTAGTAGCTATGAAACTGGCCCTTTCCCTCTAGGACTACCATTAGTAGCATAAAATTATTAGGAGTAATTTAGTAGACAAGAAAATGAAATATACACTATTTATTATTTAAAATGCTTTAATGGATATGATGTTTTTGAAGTACTAATTCACTACAATTAATTTTGAAGTATTTCAAAATATTTTATTTTTATCTTATAAAAGGGTGGTAAAAGTGAAGCATTGTTGAGATAATCACAATTTTATAGGTAAAGAAACAAACATTTTATTATATTTTTAACAAAATTGTACATTTTTGCTCTGGATGAAACCTATTTTGAAAACTTAAAAGTGGCTTATTAGGAAAAACTGAGTTTGTGGAAAAACTTATATATATTTAATTATATAATACACTGAATAAATGTTATCATTTAATACAAATTTATGTTTGGATCTCAATTTCTCCAGAAATAATCCTAAACTTACTAATCAAAGAAATTTTTTTTTTACCAATATACTGTTCTTAAATGGTGTTAAGCTATACACAAGTAGGCAGAACATCATAATTAAATATGTAGATATGGTCTTATGGGAAAATGAGAAATATCAAACAAACTGTGGCTTATTTATCCTAAAGCATAGTCAGTATCCTCAGAGTTTGCTATTCACGTTTTGCTCATCCTTTGCTAGAATTATAGTAAAGATTTTTTATTGGTATGTTCACTATTTTACAGTTAATGTTATAGGATGGACATGTATGTTTCTCAAAAAATGACTGATTATGTTTATTCAATCATGGTCTCTTCATCATCCATCTGAATAATAGAGCTACATAAAGATTAAACTTCAACTCTTTCCTGAGTTTGAATTATTAGTGAAAGATTATTTAATTATTAGCTATATATAGATATAGATATAGATATAGATATATCATGTGTTCTTTGTGCATTTATCAATTAATAGAAAAGTAGGTTATTTTCATTCTTGGCTATTATGAATTATGCTACAATAAACATGGGAGTGAAGGTGTCTCTTCAACAGATTAATTTCATTTTCTGAACTATAAACACACATTAGTCCTCTCCTGTCCAGTTTTACTTTTTGACTTTTCAGTTACGTGAGAGCAATTATGATCCATTAATGCTAAATGGAATATTTTTGAGATAAAAGATTCATGAGTATTAAATTGTACATTTAATAAAGACATTTTGAAACATGCTGTTCCATCCTCATCACAGCATGAATCATTCCTTTATTCCACTGAATCCACAATGTATGTCCTACTCTCCAGTTAATCACTTAGTAGTTATCTCAGTTATCAGATTGAATGTCATGGTATTGCAATGCTTGCACTCAAGTAACACTTATTTGACTTAATAATGTCCCCAGAGTTCAAGAGTAGTGATGCTGGCAATTTGGATGCCAAAGAAAAGTTATAAAGTCCTTGCATTGAGTCAAATGGTAAAATATCTCGATTTAAAAGTTCTTGATTTAAAAAAAAAAAATGTTGTGTGCTAAGGTTGTTAAAATATACAATAAAAATGAATCTTTAATATGAGATTTTTTAAGTACAAAAATTACGCTAATTTTGTTTTCATATCTCAAAATGCTAAAATTATGGTTACAACATGTGTTATATATTTGGTAAAGATGGAAAAGACCGTTTATAATATGTTTTGGTAACATATCTGATTTTAGACTTTCACTGGACATCTTAGAATATATTCCCCATAAATAGGATAAAGGGGAATACAGTATACTATGGGAAAACAAATCAGATTAAATAGAAATAGAATAAGGAAGAAAGAAAGACTCATACATACACAGATAGATACGAACAGATAAGGAGGTAGAGAAGTAAGACAGAAAGAGAGATTGACCCAGCACATAAATGAACTTGTCCTACTTTGGTTCAGGATGAGACTAAATGCCATCAATATTGAATATAAAAAAAAAGAATCAATAAACACTAGTCTGGGATTTTTTTAAGAGATTAGTCAAAATTGCTGACTTTTGGCTATCTCACTCACATAGTAGATATAAAAGATATTGGATAAAGAGAGAGGCAATGTTTCAAATATTTCTTTGGGGAGGAATGTCTTATAAGCACCTACAATCTGATGGCACAAAGTGGCACAAAGTAGAGGACTTGATAAATCTCTGCTGCATTAAGACACACACATAAGATTTATTCCTGCCTCCAACTGGGAAATCTAGAGAGACAGGTAACAAGAGAAATGGAGTAGATACTTGATTAACTGGGTGGAGAAGAATTTCTAAGGTTGAAAATGGCACATGCCTCTAGAGTATCAATATCCCTCATGAATTAGATTGCATTTTAAACATAGGACAATTTTCAAAAGTTCAAAGTGACATTATGACAATATAAGGTGACACCATTCTATCTCCCTTAATTTACCTAGTTCCAACTAATTCAACCTTATTTTAATCATATGAGATGAAATAAAAGAGGATAGGTAAAGCTATAAGGGACAAACAACACCACTCTCCCCCATGCCATAGACCAGTGAGAGATATCATAAAAGAGTAAGGGTGGATCTCATTTTAAATCAGGTGTGATATTGGAATTATTATGATAATAGGAAGCATGTAATCAGACAATTGAAAATGTTCTATAATGCTACTGTGAGACATTGTATCATAATAGTAAACAAAATAATGGGGATGCCTGAGTTTTTAGCTGTGAGTAAAGGTAGAACTTTATTGTTGAACTGATTTTTAAAAGGTGAGAAACGTAGAGTTATTTTCTGATTATATTCATAAATCGAGGTTCCTTAATGTGCAATACACAAATCATTTGTGCTTTCAAGAACAAAAATCTAGAAATATCTCTGTTCAGAGGATATAAAGTTTATAGCAATCCATCAGACCGAAATATATAGTAAGCAAACTGACACTTGCTCAAATCTTATCTCTAACTCAGTCATAGCTATTAACACTGTGGATAACATACAAGCATCAATTCAATGGCCTTCTTACTACAAATGAGTCTTTTTTCAGGCAATTCAGATAATATAATTTAGTTTTTTTAAAAGCAAATAATCATTTCACATTTCTTTCTCCTTTTTCTGCCCTTCTCTCTGTTTCCAGATATTAAGGAAGGAGTTGATTTGTTCAGGATGGGAGTGTGCTTCTAACTCACCTGCCTCTGCTGCTGAAGTGTTACATGAACCATACCCTACAGTGACCACATCTAAACATTTTTCATTCTTATTTCTGGGGGCTACAAGGCCTCTTCAGGACTGCAATTTCACTGGTATGCTCCTAGCCAATCTTCTCTCCTCATTCAGTGAGACACAGATATTATTTGAGTGCTCTCCAGGCGACATCACATGGTATGGGAATTGCAAGGGCTGCTCTCTCAGGCCCCTACTCATCTTGGTGCTATCCTACCATATAAACTGGATATTCATAAAAGGAGGTGTCCCTGGCTTTTGCTTATTCTTTGAATGCATGTGTTCAACCTAACTTTGTATATGAATCTAATTACCCAATGTGTAGTATTAAGAGATTAAACATTTTGCAAAGTGATTTAGTCACGAGGTATCCACTTATGAAAGAGTTAGTGTTCTCATAAAAGAGTTTTGGAATGCTATCATGACTATGGCCCTTAAAAAGATAGAATGAGGGGGAAGGAAGATGGCGGCGAGGGGAGTGCATTACCCCCTTGTGCTGCTTCACTGTGTGGGAGTATGACAAGTCAGGATGGCTAAAGGATATCTTGTTAGGAATTTCCAGCAATAGTGGGGTGCGCCGGAACCTGGAGGAAGGATTTCCATCGCACGAGGATCTGCTACGGGGACTCAAACACGAGAGGTTTGTCACACAGAGGGTAAAAATGCTTATTCAGCAAATTGCCCCGTGGCTAGAGTCTGCAACGCGATAGAGACGCAGGGTTACAGTGCTGCAGTTTCTGCCAGCCGCGCAAGCACCGCACTCAGGGCTGAATTCTGGGTTCGAGACGGGGGAAGGAAGCGGTCCATCTCGGTTCTCCACACCGGTCAGACCACAGAGGAGGCCAGCAGCCACCATGTTGGTAAACTGACGTCACCATACCTGTTTTCGACTGACCGCAGCTCATTCAGCCATAGAACAGGTAATTTCAGGCTGCAATTCGCCTGCGGCTTGCAGACAGATTGCTAGGGTTCAGCGCCTGGGTGCTTCTTAAAATCTGATCTTATCGGAGTGAACACCGAGCGCGGGGCGGCCGAGTTCCGGCTCCCGGAACCGTCCCGGAACCGCCCTGGCTCAGGGCTGCGGAGCCTGCGGAGGCTGCTTCTTGGACCCTGCTACTATCAGAGCATACACCAAGCACTAAGCAGCCGAATTCCGGCTCCCGGAACTGAGCCCACGGGGGCTGCTTCTTGGAGCTTACACTTATAGGAGCTTACACCGAGCACGGAGCGGCCGAGTTCCGGCTCCCGGAACCGTCCCGGAACCGCCCTGGCTCAGGGCTGCGGAGCTGGAGCTTACACTTATAGGAGCTTACTCCGAGCACAGAGCGGCCGAGTTCCGGCTCCCGGAACTTCCCTGGACCGGGGCTAGGAGCCCGCGGAAACTGCGTCTCGGTCCGGGTCCTGCTGAGGACCGGTCAGGACTCACCCGTTGCTTGGGTTGCCTGGCAAGGGGAACGAAATGCTGCCATTCGCATAGGATACCAACATGGCAGAGATCTGATGTCAGCAGAAAGCGGTGGAGGAGAGATCTTCATCAATACCAGCAGTGACATAAGCAGTTGGTCTCCTGGTAAGGGGGGTGAGGCTCAGTCACCCGAGTCTCCTCAATTTGTCCTCGAGCCAGAGGGAAGGAGCCGGGCCGCCGCCAGCCCCCGGAGCAGGCCCAGCGGCTCGCCAGCGTGGTGACCGCGTGACCCCAATTGGAGAGGGGGCGGAGCGGAGGCGCCACCCACACCCGCCAGGTGGGCAGACCCACGACCCAGTAGTACATGGGTGTGGTAGGAGGGGCAGGGCAGAGCCGCCCTTCGCGCTTGCAAGGTAAACAGACCTGTGACAGCCTGGCGGGTCAGGCCCAGTGGCCTGCCAGTGTGGTACACACGTCACCCCAACTGGAGTAGGGGCAGAGCAGATCCTTCTGCCACGCCCGGATCAGGCCCTGCCGGTGTGGTGGTCACGTGACCCCAATTGGAGTGGGGGCGGAGCGGAACCGCCACCCGTGCCCGCAGGGTGAGCAGACCAGTGATCAACCTGCAGATCAGGCCCAGGGGTCTGCAGGCGTGGTAGGAGGGGCAGGGCAGATCCACCGCCCGCGCCTTCAAGGTAGGCAGACCTACAACAGACCGGCGGATCAGGCCCAGGAGCCTGCCGGCGTGGTACAAACACCACCCTAATTGGAGTAGTGACAGAGCAGAGTCGCCTCCCTTGCCAGGAACAGGCCCAGCGTCCTGCAGGCGGGGTAGTCACGACACCCCAATTGGAGTAGGGGCAGAGCAGAGCCTCCACCCGTGCCCGAAAGTTGGGCAGATCTGTGATCGACCAGCGGGACAGGCCCAGTGGCCTGCTGGTACGACAGACACGTCACCCCAATTGGAGTAGGGGCAGAGTAGAGCTGCCGCCCGCGCCTGCAGGGTAGGCAAACCTGCAACCGACCGGCGGATCAGGCCCGGTGGCCTGCCGGCGTGGTACACTCGTCACCCCAATTGGAGTAGGGGCAGAACAGAGCCGCCAGCAGCTCCCAGAACAGGCCCAGTGACCTGCTGGCGTGGTAGCCACGACACCCCAATTGGAATAAGGAGAGAGCAGAGCCGCCGCCCGCACCTGCAGGAAAGATACGCAAGCAGTATGAAAAGACAAGGAAAGAAAGGACCACAAGCAATGCAACTTTAGAAGAGGTAACAGCTGCAGCAGATGGAATGTCAGATAAAGAATTCAGGATATACATGCTTCAGATGATCTGGAGTATCAAGGAAGACATTAAACAGCAAAATCAGACAATGAAAGATCACTTCGACAACGAATTACGCAAACAAATCCAGGAAGCAAAGGATCAACTATACAGGGAGATAGAGGTTATAAAAAACAAGCAATCAGAAATCCTAGAAATGCAGGAAGCAATAAACCAACTTAAAAACTCAATGGAGAATACTACCAGCAGAGTAGAACACTTAGAAGACAGAACATCAGACAATGAAGACAAAGTATTTCAACTGGAAAAGAACATAGACAGCTCAGCAAGACTGTTAAGAAACCATGAGCAGAACATCCAAGAAATATGGGATAACATTAAGAGACCAAACTTAAGAGTCATTGGGATACAGGAAGGTACAGAGCTCCAAACCAAAGGAATGAGCAGTCTATTCAATGAAATAATACAAGAAAACTTCCCAGACTTGAAGAATGAGACAGAATCCCAAATCCTAGAAGCCTACAGGACGCCGAATGTGCAAAATCATAAGAGATCCACACCTAGACACATTATAATGAAGATGCCCAACATACAGAATAAGGAGAGAATTTTAAAAGCTACAAGAGAAAGGAAGCAGATTACATTTAGGGGTAAGCCAATCAGGATAACAGCTGATCTTTCAACACAGACTCTGAAAGCTAGAAGATCCTGGAATAACATATTTCAAACACTGAAAGAAAATGGGTTCCAACCAAGAATTGTGTATCCAGCGAAATTAAGCTTCAGGATGGAGGATGAAATTAAAACCTTCCACGATAAACAAAAGTTTAAAGAATTCGCAGCTAGAAAACCATCTCTTCAAAACATCCTCGCCAAAGCATTACAGGAAGAGGAAATGGAAAATAACAATGAAAACCAACAGTGGGAGGTAGGACAGTAAAGGGGGGGGGAAATAATCAAAGAGGAAAACAAACAATGTTTAGTAACAGAAATAAACAAATATGGCTGGAAGAACAACCCATATCTCAATAATAACCCTAAATGTTAATGGCTTAAACTCACCAATTAAGAGACACAGGCTAGTAGAATGGATCACAAAACAAGACCCAACAATATGCTGCCTACAGGAGACGCATTTGATAGGAAAAGACATACATAGGCTGAAGGTGAAAGGTTGGGAAAAATCATATCACTCATATGGACTTCAGAAACAAGCAGGCGTGTCCATACTCATATCAAATAAAATAGATTTCAAGCCAAAGTTAATCAAAAGAGATAAAGAGGGACACTACATACTGCTTAAGGGAACCATACACCAACAAGACATAACAATCATAAATATTTATGCCCCAAACAATGGTGCAGCTATGTTCGTCAAACAAACTCTTCTCAAGTTCAAGAGTCTAATAGACCACCACACCATAATCATGGGAGACTTCAACACACCTCTCTCGCCACTGGACAGATCTTCCAAACAAAAGTTGAATAAGGAAACTATAGAACTCAATAACACTATTAATAACCTAGACCTAATTGACATATATAGAGTATACCACCCAACATCAAGCAGTTACACTTTTTTTCTCAGCAGCACATGGATCCTTCTCAAAAATAGATCATATATTATGTCACAGGGCAACTCTTAGACAATATAAAGGAGTAGAGATAATACCATGCATCTTATCTGATCATAATGGAATGAAACTGAAAATCAATGATAAAAGAAGGAAGGAAAAATCATGCATCACTTGGAGAATGAACAATAGGTTACTGAATGATCAATGGGTTATAGAAGACATCAAGGAGGAAATTAAAAAATTCTTAGAGATAAATGAAAACACAGACACAACATATCGGAATCTATGGGACACATTGAAAGCAGTTCTAAGAGGAAAATTCATTGCTTGGAGTTCATTCCTTAAAAAAAGAAAAAACCAACAAATAAATGATCTCATACTTCATCTCAAAATCCTTGAAAAAGAAGAGCAAAACAACAGCAAAAGAAGTAGAAGGCAAGAAATAATTAAAATCAGAGCTGAAATTAATGAAATCGAAACAAAAAAACAATTGAAAAAAATTGACAAAACTAAAAGTTGGTTCTTTGAAAAAATAAACAAAATCGACAGACCCTTAGCGATGCTAGCGAAGAGAAGAAGAGAGAGAACTCAAATTACTAGCATACGGGATGAAAAAGGCAATATCACAACAGACACTTCAGAAATACAGAAGATAATCAAAAACTATTTTGAATCCTTATACTCCAATAAATCAGAAGACAGTGAAGGCATAGATAAATTTCTTAAGTCATATGATCTGCCCAGATTGAGTCAGGAGGATATAGAAAACCTAAACAGACCAATATCAACTGAGGAAATAGAAGAAACCATAAAAAGACTACCAACTAAGAAAAGCCCAGGTCCGGATGGGTATACAGCAGAATTTTACAAAACCTTTAAAGAAGAACTAATACCAATACTTTTCAAGCTACTTCAGGAAATAGAAAAGGAGGGAGAACTTCCAAATTCATTCTATGAGGCCAACATCACCCTGATACCTAAACCAGACAAAGACACTTCAAAGAAAGAAAACTACAGACCAATATCTCTAATGAACCTAGATGCAAAAATCCTCAATAAAATTCTGGCGAATCGGATACAAAAACATATCAAAAAAATTGTACACCATGATCAAGTAGGATTCATCCCTGGGATGCAAGGCTGGTTCAATATACGGAAATCAATAAATGTTATTCACCACATCAATAGACTTAAAAATAAGAACCATATGATCATCTCGATAGATGCGGAAAAAGCATTCGACAAAGTACAGCATCCCTTTATGTTCAAAACTCTAGAAAAACTAGGGATAACAGGAACATACCTCAATATTGTGAAAGCAATCTATGCTAAGCCTCAGGCTAGCATCATTCTGA
Organism: Marmota monax; assembly: GCF_021218885.2. Taxonomy (NCBI): domain Eukaryota; kingdom Metazoa; phylum Chordata; class Mammalia; order Rodentia; family Sciuridae; genus Marmota; species Marmota monax. Next base: position 27,876,144 of record NW_026693082.1, on the reverse strand, counting down.
ATGGAGAAAAACTGAAGGCATTCCCTCTAAAATCTGGAACAAGACAGGGATGCCCTCTCTCTCCACTTCTCTTCAACATAGTTCTCGAAACACTGGCCAGAGCAATTAGACAGACGAAAGAAATTAAAGGCATAAAAACAGGAAAAGAAGAACTTAAATTATCACTATTTGCAGATGATATGATTCTATACCTAGCAGACCCAAAAGGCTCTACAAAGAAACTATTAGAGCTAATAAATGAATTCAGCAAAGTGGCAGGATTTAAAATCAACACGCATAAATCAAAGAAATTCCTGTATATCAGCGACAAATCCTCTGAAATGGAAATGAGGACAACCACTCCATTCACAATATCTTCAAAAAAAATAAAATACTTAGGAATCAACCTAACAAAAGAGGTGAAAGACTTATACAATGAAAACTACAGAACCCTAAAGAGAGAAATAGAAGAAGATCTTAGAAGATGGAAAAATATACCCTGTTCATGGATAGGCAGAACTAACATCATCAAAATGGCAATATTACCAAAAGTTCTGTATAGGTTTAATGCAATGCCAATCAAAATCCCAACGGCATTTCTTGTAGAAATAGAGAAAGCAATCATGAAATTCATATGGAAAAATAAACGACCCAGAATAGCAAAAACAATGCTAAGCAAGAAGTGTGAATCAGGTGGTATAGCGATACCAGACTTCAAACTATATTACAGAGCAATAGTAACAAAAACAGCATGGTACTGGTACCAAAACAGGCGGGTGGACCAATGGTACAGAATAGAGGACACAGAAACCAATCCACAAAACTACAACTATCTTATATTTGATAAAGGGGCTAAAAGCATGCAATGGAGGAAGGATAGCATCTTCAACAAATGGTGCTGGGAAAACTGGAAATCCATATGCAACAAAATGAAACTGAATCCCTTTCTCTCGCCATGCACAAAAGTTAATTCAAAATGGATCAAGGAGCTTGATATCAAATCAGAGACGCGCCGTCTGATAGAAGAAAAAGTTGGCTACGATCTACATTCGGTGGGGTCGGGCTCCAAATTCCTCAATAGGACACCCATAGCACAAAAGTTAATAATTAGAATCAACAAATGGGACTTACTCAAACTAAAAAGTTTTTTCTCAGCAAAAGAAACAATAAGAGAGGTAAATAGGGAGCCTACACCCTGGGAACAAATCTTTACTCCTCACACTTCAGATAGAGCCCTAATATCCAGAGTATACAAAGAACTCAAAAAATTAGACAATAAGAGAACAAACAACCCAATCAACAAATGGGCCAAGGACCTGAACAGACACTTCTCAGAGGAGGACATACAGTCAATCAACAAGTACATGAAAAAATGCTCAACATCTCTAGCAGTCAGAGAAATGCAAATCAAAACCACCCTAAGATACCATCTCACTCCAGTTAGATTGGCAGCCATTATGAAGTCAAACAACAACAAGTGCTGGCGAGGATGTGGGGAAAAGGGTACACTTGTACATTGCTGGTGGGACTGCAGATTGGTGCAGCCAATTTGGAAAGCAGTATGGAGATTTCTTGGAAAGCTGGGAATGGAGCCACCATTTGACCCAGCTATTCCCCTTCTTGGTCTATTCCCTAAAGACCTAAAAAGAGCATGCTACAGGGACACTGCTACATCGATGTTCATAGCAGCACAGTTCACAATAGCAAGACTGTGGAACCAACCTAGATGCCCTTCAATAGATGAATGGATAAAAAAAAATGTGGCATTTATACACAATGGAGTATTACTCTGCATTAAAAAATGACAAAATCATAGAATTTACAGGGAAATGGATGGCATTAGAGCAGATTATGCTAAGTGAAGCTAGCCAATCCCTAAAAAACAAATGCCAAATGTCTTCTTTGATATAAGGAAAGTAACTAAGAACAGAGTAGGGACGAAGAGCAGGAGAAGAAGATTAACATTTAACAGGGATGAGAGGTGGGAGGGAAAGGGAGAGAGAAGGGAAATTGCATGGTAATGGAAGGAGACCCTCAGGGTTATACAGTGGAGGGGGTAGAGAGAGAGGAGGGGAGGGGAGGGGAGAGGTGGGGAGGGGGGAGGGTGGAGGATGGGAAAGGCGGAGCACAACAGACACTAGTATGGCAATTTGTAAATCAATGGATGTGTAACTGATGTGAATCTACAATCTGTGTATGGGGTGAAGGTGGGAGTTCATAACCCACTTGAATCAAAGTGTGGAATATGGTATGTCAAGAAATTTGTAATGTTTTGAACAACCCACAATAAAAAATTAAAAAAAAAAGATAGAATGATACAGCAATAAAGTTCCATCTTGCAAGCAGAGTGTAGATTTCACCACACCTTGAATTTGCTGGAACCTTGATCTTGTACTTCCCACCTATTGAAATGTACAAAATGCATTTTTATTATTTAAAAAATACAAGTCTATGATACTTTATTCTAGCATCACAAATGAAATAAATTAGATTTTTTTTCTCCAAGTTTTAGGCAAAAAGCAAGACATTATCTCAAAACTATCTAGGGTTTCTTTGTACCCCACTTAAGGTTTCATTTCAGAATGGTACAAAATAAAAACCTTTATTCTCACTGACAATAACAACATTTTAAATGTTAGTCAACTCACTTTTGATTCCAATTAAATACAAATATAAAATATATGGGAAAATTTCTAAATAACAGACATAATGAAATTATTCTATTTTAAAGTAATAAAATGGTAAAAAGTTACATAAATCATCTAGTGTTTGAGTACATACTGGATGTGTGGTTGATGTGTATAATCGAAATACTTTATCAAGGAATTTATACTATGATGTGCTATATATATATATATATATATATATATATATATATATATGCATATATCTGTTCATATATAACATATGAATACATGTATGAACATATACTACTTGAATATATACATATTCTATTAATATTATATACATACACAAAAGTGAGTTTCCATTAAAAAAAATCAATGAAATACATAAAATTCAATAAAACTAAAACTCAAAAATATGATGTAAATAAATATTTGGAGGATTGTGGTAAATGCAAAGAAAAATGCAATTGTGATACTAGAATTCTATTTATAAGACAATATTTTTGTTTGCAAAAAGTATAAAACATTAGGTCACAAATAAACCAAAATAAATATAAACTGTATTTTGTTTAATTGTATTCATATGTATGTGTAAGTTTTGTATATGTTTATAAATTACTATGTACTTTACAACCTTATTGTATGATCAACAATAAACAAGTATGATCAAACTTATTATACTGGATACACATTATCCTTGGCATATCTTTCTTCCTAGGATCATTCACTCACTCCAACTTTCACTAGCCCATGAGTAATTATCTTCATTTTCCTAATCCTAGGGAATGTCTAGTACATTCTGCTTAGTTTCACTGTTTAAATTCAAAAGCAAGTATGTGAATAAACTGGGACCAGTACAGATAATTCCCATGGAAGTCTTTAGGAAAGGGAAAGTGATAAACTGGAAAAGCATAATCAGCATCAGCTCTGCAATCCATTGTCTCTATTTGGAGGGTTGTGTATCCTGGAGAAATAGACAAAAAAAAGTGATGTGGTCAAACCTCTATGTAAATATGGTAATTACAGGCTCCTAGGCAAACACACGATGCTATTTACTAATAGAGGAGGTTTATGGAAGGTACCTGACTTGTCTAAAATTGCTTGTGGTAAATAAATACAGAACATAAGGTTTTTAGTTTGTGGATACCTGGAAAAAAGACATAACCACTTGAGTATTAAATGAAGAGATCTCCATTCTGAATATGCAATTCGTTCATATGCATTAGGTAGAATCTAACATTATTCTGGTCAGAGTATGTCCTAATGCGACAATGACAGACTCACTTATGTGTGCTAATAGTCTCAAATCTCCCTTTATTCCCCACATAGCTCCTAGTTATCTATGTCCTTGAAATTATTAGGGAAGGTTAGTACTGTGTAATATCTCAGATTCATCTGAATCTGACTTGACAATTTGATCCTTTCTGTTATCTTAGATACATACATAATATTTTTATTTCTCAAATATAGAAGGTATTAAGCAGTTCTATTTATGTACATATAGCACGATTGAAAACATCATTATATTGATTTAGCTGATTTTATTATTTCTATGTAATAAAGGAGATTATGAAATTTTGAAAAACACAAAAAGTAATGTACTTCATTAAGCATTTATTGTGAAGCAATTACATTACTCAAGAAGTTTTGCTTTTTTTGGTTCTGTCCCTAAATTGTATTTTGAAAAATATGAAACCTACTAAAAACTGAATAGACTAGCCAATGAACTCAAATACATTCTTTGCTTGGATTTATAATTATTGAGTAGTTTAAGTGTGTGTTTTTTTCTCTGTTACGGTTTGGATACAAAAAGTCCCCCAAAAGCTTAGATTATGAGTGCTATAATATAATTTATGTATTGAGTATTTGATGGATTTGCTGTTTAAATGAAAAAAAAAAAACGGGGTGGTACCTGTAGGCAGGTGGAGCATGATGGAAGCAGTAGGTCACTTAGGGTATGCCCTGGAAAGGTTTATCTTCTCAGAGTCCCTATTCCCTCTATGCCCCTCTCTCTGCTTCCTGGTCTCTATGAACTTAGTACTTTCCTCTTCCATGCACTTTTTATATAATACTGTTCTTTACCTCAGGCCCAGAGCAATGGAGCCACTCAACCATGCACTGACTCTATGAAACCATAAACTAAAATGAATCTTGCTTCTCTAAGTTGTTAAGGTCAGATACTTTGGTCCCAGCAATGCAAAGCTGACTGACATAGAAACTGGTATCAAGAAATAGGATAGTTCCTGTTACTAACCTTACCAGGTGGTTCAGATGCCTTTTTAATTGGTTTATGGTAGGAATTTGGAAAAGTTTTGAGATGCACATGGAGATACCTTAGCATATACTAAGCAGAGATTAATGGGCAATTCTAGCAGGCACTTAGAAGATCAGAATGCCCAGTGGAAACGGGGAAAGAAAAGACTCTGCTCATGAGGTTTCATAGAGGAATAAGGATAGACTATTGGCCATTAATATTACATTGTGGCAAAGAAGTTCTCTACATCTTATTAATGTCCTGAGACATTCTGTGAGGCTGATTTTAAAGGTGATGAACTAAATATTCAGGCAGAGGTAATTTTAAGGCAGCACAACATTCAGGCACTAGAATGAATATTACTAACAGATTTTAGGCAGGTTTACTGTGAAAATCAAGAGGAAAAACAGAGGAAAGCTTTGAAATACTTGAAGTTTGTCAAGAAAAGAAAAAGCATATGTGAAATTGGGGCCACCCAAAATGCGGTTGTTGAAGAGCTTACTAAAGAGCCACTAAGTACTTTCCATAGAGACAAATGTGAAAGACATACTGAAGGCATCTCAGGAATCATCAGAATCACACCCATTGCAGACTCAAGTGTGTAGAAGTGAAAAATAATTTAGGGGATGTTAGGGGCACCCAGCTCACACAGGGGTAACTAGAAATTTGTTTCCCCGGGATTCATTTAATCATGCTCAGTCACCTAGGCACTCACAAGCCATGGAAGCCATGGTCCAAAGCTACAGCTTGAGCTGGCTGCAGACCTTGGCATTGCCACTGTAGTGCTGGTTCTTCAGGAATGCAGAATGTTAGAGTTAAAGGGTCATGGGGTTTCCACTGAGATTTCAGAAGAAGGTCTAGAAGGTCAAGTGGACCAGGATCAGAATCCCTGCCAGAAGCCCCTGGGAGTGCAATGCATAAAGTACTGAGATGGAAGCCAAAACTGACGTGGAGAACCCAGGGATTAAGAAACCAGAAACAGGAAACATCTGCTGAGGAAAGCTGCCAGGTATGGACACAGCCAGCCTAAGAGAGAGATCATATGGGGTAAAACCAGCAAAGTCGTAGGGGCAGAATAACACAAGCCCTTTGGAGACTATACCTCACCATCACCACCATGTGCTCTGGTTGAATTACACAAAGCCACAAGACAGGTTTCCTCTTCTGGATTTCAGTCTTGCCTTGATGTTCTTCCTGTGTACATATTTATGCCCTTTAGAATGAAATGTTTACTCTGTGTCACTATATATTGGATCTATATACCTTGCTTTTGATCTTTATAGGAGCTCAGAGTCAAGAGTTTGCCTTGAGGCTCAGATGAGATTTTTGACTTGAACTCATGGGAAAGGCTGAAACTACTAAGACTCTCAGATATTTGGAGATGGACTAAATGTATTGTCTCACTGTGAGATGAACATGGGCTATTGGGGATCAGAAGGGGGATTTTGTGCTCAGGATATGAGGTGTCCACTCAAAGCTCATGATTTTATTATGAGAGTTGCAATCTAATCTGTGGGTAAATCCATTTGATGAATTGAAAATTTGAAGGGACTATACTTCTGTAGGCAATTAGAATATGGCTGGAGGAAGTCGGTCGAAGGGGACATGGTTTGTTGGTTTATATTTTGTCCCAGGTATCTCAGTGTTATTCCTTTTTGCTTCCTGGCTGTCAAGAGCTAAGTAACATTCCCCTTTTCCATGTCCTTCCTCCATGATGCTCGGCTTCACCTCAGGCCCAGGGGAATGGAGTCAGACTACCATGCACTGAACTTCTGAAACTGTGAGCCAAAATAACAATTTCTTCTTTTAAGCTGTTCTTGTCAGTTACTTTGGTCACAGCAACAAAAAGCTAACTAACACAAAAAGCCTCTCTTTATATAGACTTCATTTTGCTGAAAGTCTCTCTATATATTTATTCTTTATTTTTCTCGCTCTCTCTCTTATATATATATATACACACATATATTCTATGATGCTTTACCTCTGAATATTTCACCACTTATTTCTTAAAATTGCTGCTAACTATGGACACTTATCAATATTATATCCAAGGAAATTAGCATTTATACCATAATGTTATTTGATATAGAACCTACACTGATTTTTTTTTTATTCCAAATTTCTCAATTGTATCTTTACAGCTCCTCTTAGTTTCAGCTAATGAATTTTGATGACTCTCACTTTTTTGGTGACACATACCTAATTCAAACTAACTAAACTATAAAAAGGAGATGTATCGCATTATATATATGAGGAGATAGAGATGTATTACAGGCAGATCTCTACCTAAGGGCTCAACATTATCAAGTCTCCCCATCAACTTCATCTTTTCATTTTGTTTTTGTTTGTTTCTTTCTCATGCAGGATTTGTTAATATTTCGTAAATATAGTTTAAAACGTTCTTGCAGTTTAGAGTTTAAAGAAAGTAATGCTTCTCAGAGAAGAACTCCAGCAATCATCCCAAGGATTCATTTTCATTTAACAAAAAGACATATGGATGGTGTGCTCATTGCTGAAATGATTTTATTATTCAGGATTGGAAGCACAGGTAATCTTTGAGTCCAGCATAAGATTAATTCAGCCTAAAGCATAGTGTACAAAATGTAACTACACAATTATCATTATATTTGGGATATTTTGTTGTTGTTGTCATTGTGTGGCTGAAAGACTCCAGAATAGGCTGACTCCAGGTTAAATGGTGAAGGATGGAGAGGTTGTCCAAAAGAGAAAAATATTCAGCTCATTTTAAAAGCAATATAAGGTAACCTTAACCCTAACCCTAACCCTAACTCTAATCCATACAATCTTGCACTAAGAATTTAAAGATGAGTGAATACTCTAAGAAGTTCACACTGTAGTAGGCGAAGAAAGGTACAAACAAATGTAGATATTATTGTACACCAAACACACTAATAAAGTTATTTAGTGTGAATACAAAGCAAAAAAAAATTAATTTTGAGCCAGGTGAGGTGGCATATACCTATAATCCCAGCAGCTCTGTAAACTGAGGCAGGAGGATAATGAGTTTAAAGCTAGCCTCAGCAAAAGCAAGACACTAAGCAATTCAGTGAGACCCTGTCTCTAAATAAAATATAAAAAAAGGGCTGAGGATTTGGCTTGGTGATCAAGTGCCCTTGAGTTCAATCCCTGGAATAATAATAATAATAATAATTATTATTATTATTATTAATTTTGATAATTTTTTTCAATCCAAAAGCTCTACCTTCATGTATGGAATAAACAGAATACTTATTTCTGCCATTCATTCACATAAAATGTAACTACACAATTATCATTATGTTTGGGATATTTTGTTGTTGTTGTCATTATGTGGTTGAAAGACTCCAGAACAGGCTGCCTCCAGGTTTAATGGTGAAGAGTTTATATTATTTCAGTTCCACTATTGATAATGTTTCCCTAGCTATTCTACTAAACATTGAAATAAAAGAATGCTCTTGCTCTCAAGAAGCTTAAAGTTCACTGAGGTTGCAACACAAAAATTGCTTCAGTTGTGACGCCTTTATTATTTATGGGTGCCAAGCACTTATTCTTCTACTTGACTTCACCTATTTCTCATTTCCTGCAGATGGCCTGTGTGCTCTTGGTACCTATTTTGTTCCGAATTGTATGTCATATATACCTATTTTGTTCTTGTTTGTCTAAATTCTGGCCCCCTCACTTTCCTGGTCCCAATTCTTTGTGTATGCCCTTTACTTTCTTCCCCAATTTTCCTTGTGACTCATTGGCACGATCTTTTGTTAGATGCATTTAATGACTTGGAATAGAGTTGATAATAAATGGCTGCTTTAACACCTCCATCAATGACAATTTCAAAAATAATGTCATAATGTCCTTATATATTAGTATGTCATCTTTTATATGTTTGCCAATTATAAATACAAGCTATTCTTTGATGAAATTTGGATTAATAAACACATTATTTTTAAAATTATCATTTTTAGAGTTCTTATTGCTAGAAATAACATGGTTTTTCACATTTTCACATAGATGTATTCATGTTCAGCTTTATTAATTTCCTTGGAATTAATTTTCAAGAATAAGAATTGTGCTGCAACATTCATAAAAATGTTAAAGATTTCTTTTAGCAATTTTTAAAATTGTCCTCTGAAATTTTTGATATTTTTTATTTTCACTAGTAGCATGTAAAATTGTCTCTTACCTGATCCTTCATTATTTGTAATTTATTTCAAATTTTAGCAAAATTGAAATGCAAATATAGAGCAGCTAGATTCACTTTATAATTATTTATTAGTGACACTGAACATTTTTACATAGATAATAGCTTGAATTTCGTTTCATATTAAATACTTATTGTTATTTTAACTAAAGTTTTTGTTAAAATAATAAGAATGAGCTCACCGACTTATCTCTGCACTGAGCAATATATAAATGCTAATCTATTCTCTAACTTATTTTTGAGAAATATTTCTTTAATTTACTTTTTTGGTTTTTAAAAGTTTTATTTGTGTTTTAAACATAAGAGTATATATTTAGGGATAGTAAATTTATTTCATGTCTCATTAGTTTTCCTATCATGATACGCTTCTTTTTTAAAATACCTTTATCTTATTTATTTATATGTGGTGCTGAAGATCGAAACCAGGGCCTTGCATGTGCTATGCAAGCGCTCTACCACTGAGCCACAACCCCAGCCCCTGATAAGCTTCTTATAAAAGTTAAATTGATCATTTTTTTTGGTCAAAAAACATTATATATATATATATATATATATATATATATATATATATATATATATATATATACATCTCTACAAATAATGAAAATAATTTTGTTATACATTAAAACTATGACCGTATTTTCTATAAATATTTCTGATGACAGATGATTGGTAAGAAGAATACAGAGTTTCAGGATGAAAGTGCTAATTTTGTCCGTATTTCTCATCTACTACTAAATTATCTCATTTATATTTTGGCCAAAGTGCAAGGCTGAGATGCCCATTTGATGTCAATATTCATGTCATTTTTTAAGAATTCATCCTCATTAAAGTTGTGGTTGTGTTGATATTTCTTCCATAAGCCTTTCAAATATTCTCATTATTTTTAGTCATTAAAGCCTTTTTTCCCTAAAATTACCCCTAATGATGTAACATTTGATGGCATTATACATTTTATGCATATTAACTATATTTTGATGGATTATCTACCTGTAGTAATTTTCTTCCAGCCAATGTAGCCACAAAGTCCTAGGAACAGAGTTTTCAAATAGCAAAAGACAATAAGGACTAACAACTATTTTGTGATTTCCAAGTATCCATTTTAGTTCTTTCTGTTTTAGACCTTGTGAAATACCTGATGTATAAGCATGGAGGCTGGTAAACAAAATGTGTTTCATTTCCATAAAATTGAAAAAAAGCCCTGTATTCCTGAATTATAGATGATCTTAGACCTGTCAGCTTCTATTCAATTTAGTTTGATGGCAGTTAAACACTACAAATTCAACCTTTATATCTGCTACTATCTATAACAACTTGCTCTGAGTACTAAAGACAAGAGGAGACTGAGTTTGGAAACTTTACTGGATAAAAGTGAAAAATTAAATAATCAACTCCAGGTTGTAGAAAAGTGATGATGGAAAAAATAGCACACTAGGATATATATTCCCCTAGGAAGTTAAAACCTAGGAAGTATCTAACGTGTGGAGAATCTTCCTGAGTAGATCATGTCAATGACTGAAAGCTTCAGTTATAGCAGAACAGATTGCTCTAGGGGCCAAATTAACACATCATTGTTAATGCACATTGCTAAATGGGAGGTATCCATAGCTATAATTATCCACTTGAAAGTAAAAAGCTACACTTTTTAATACAAATAAGCACATACTTTGGAGTAATGCCACACAGAAACTTTTAAAAGGCTTTTGAAAATCTCTTCAGTAATAACTAACTTCTTTAGAAACCCAAATTTGCATCAAAGGAGACATTTGTTTACTATAAACTCTCCTCATGGTACACTCTTAGCTGTCACCACCTTTGCTTTCAAGGACTCTTTGAAGTGCCAATTGTTAACTACCAGAAGCTTTCAGGCTTTGGAAACTAGCTGTAGTGTTTTCTATCAACTTTGTTATTTTTGAAACATCAAAGAACCTACTTGCATGGAGCCATATATTGTAGATGTCAAAAAAAAATATTTAGTTTGTTACTGGTTTTATTCCATAGCTGGTATGTAATAACAGGGAAAACAATAAAATTATTTACATAAACATCATAGACTTTTTCACAGAACACATTAAATACTGGGAGCTGTTTTAAAGAGAAAATTTTTAACTATTCTTGTCTTTTGAAGAATAAAACAAAAATGGAACACATAGACAAGAAAACAGAGGAAGATGTTGAACTTTTAACTGATTAGGAGTTGTATTTAAAAATTATAAAAATAGTATTTATATATCTAAATAAATACCAAAGTGGAACTTAAGGTTACTTTTACTTGTGAAAATGCAAATAAGGTTTTATTAGCTTCTATTGGAATGTTACTTAAAATATATCACCTCTAAAACTATGAAAGATCAACAAAAGTGTTTCTGCACTTGTTATTTTTAGATTTTAGGTGTCCCCCAAAAGCTCATATGTGAAACAATGCAAGAAAATTAAGAGGTAAATGACTGGGTTATGAGAGACTTGACCTAATCAATGCATTAAATCCCAGATAGGGATTAATTAGGTGATACTTATACTTCTAGTCTAGGGTATATGTTTTGTGTGTGGGGAGGGGAACGTCTCTCTGCTTCCTGATGCTATATTTTGAACCACTTTCATCTGCCACACTCTTCCACCATGACATTCTGCCTCTCCTTGGGCCCCAAAGAATGAAGTCAGCAGTCTCTGGACAAAAAATCCTGAAACCATGACCCCAAAATAAACTTTTCCTTCTTTAATTATTCTTGCCAGGTCTTTCAGTCACAGCAGCAAAACAAAACAAAACAAACAAAAAAGCTGACTAAAACAGCCAAGCTTTTAAGTGCATGCTCAAGTGCATTTTCAAACACAGATTTTGGCTTCACAATATTGATAGGAAATGTGGCTTTCATGGTTTCCTGTAGGTTGTTCAAACTATGAACTGTTCCAGGAGTTACCATATGTGTTGGCATCTCTCTCTGATCCAGTTTTGAAGGACAAAGTAAATCTAATGTTGAACCTCTGAATATAAGATTGTAGTGCCTCATAAAAAATAAAATTAAAAAGTAAAACAAATAAACTCAGCAGAGCTTATTGTAGTCCACAAAGCCTGGCAGATATAGAAGAGAAATAGAGAGAAAGGTTGTAGGGAGAGAATCTTAGCTTATTATTTTCCTGGATTCATAACAGTAAAATTGTGGGACTACAAGGGATTTGAAAACATTATAAATTATATATTGCAATCATGGAGAAGCAGTTACTGATTATGATTGCTTTACTTTTAAAAACAAGCACTGGGTAGTATTATCTGAGAATTTGAGAGTTGTAAATATAAGCCTTACTTCTGCTTTATAGATGATTATCTATCCCTATTTGGAAATCCTGACTTAAGGAATATAAAACATATTCCAAGTTTATGCTTTATTTGTGGAACTTGGGGAAAAAAATGTCTTTTTCTATGACAAATTCTGAAGTCTGTAAGGAAAGTCCAGAATAATGCAAGTCTAGGAGTCATAGCATTTGCCACCTAAGGAAAAACAAGGAACCATATTAAATACTGAATAAGAACTAAATGTGAATGAGCAAGACATAAATATGCACTCAGATATGGGCAATATACTGACCAATAGTATTTAACATCTGCCTATATTTAAATAAACAATGCAACTGTGTTAATAACCTAAGGAAGGCAGATTAAAAGGCAGAGTGAGTCATTAATTAAGCTGAAAGGAATGTAAAACACAAGGGAATCTCTAAGACATTCTAATAGCTAATCAGCTGTTAAATCCAAATTTCTGTGTGATGAAAAGAGCTATGCTTGCCCCTCCTTTTCTCCTTGCTCCACTTCTTTGACTTTGATTCCCTGCTCCTCCATCTTTCTTGGTAAGAAAGTAATAGAGACAAATATGTATTGAAAATTGAATTACCATTTCAAAACTGGTTTTGATTTGAACAAAATAATTATTTCAAATGCTTAGAAGTCTCATAGAGCATAGTTTCTGATGACACAATGGTATTCTCAATCTGAGAGAAAAATAAATCATTTGTAATTTCATGTTTTCACTACCATCCTTATCATTTCAGATTCTCATTTGATTTAGGAGATCTTCATAAATATATATATATATATATATATATATATACACACACACACACACACACACATGTGTAATTGATTAATTAATTATTTATGTGTAATTTATTTGTTTATTTATATATAAACAATTTATTAAAAGTACATAAAATAAAATACTTAAAAGTAATTTATCAAAATTTGACTTCTGTATACATGTACAGAGGTCACATTGCATGTATGAAGATGTGAATTGGTGTCAACATACATTATATACAACCAGATATTTATGAAAAATTTTGCTGTATATGTGTAATAAGAATTGTAATGCATTCCTCTCTCATTTTTTTAAATCAATTTAAAAAAAGCTTTAAGTAATCAGCAAGAAGATTAGTAGAGTAGAGGGAAGAGAACAGGGAGAGGCTAGAGGGGTGAGAAAGGCAAGGCACTGGGGACTGAATTAGGACAAATTATATTTCAAGCTTTTATAATTATGTCAAAATGAATCCTAATGTTATATATAAGTAAAAAGCACCAATAAAAAGGAAAAAATATGAAAAAAATTGACCTCTGATTAGAAGTTACAAAACTGATCTTTAAAAATCCCACATCTGTATTCTAATCCAGGCATTTACAATTTAGCCACTTTACCTCTGTTCATAGCTTTGCTTTTCCCAAATTTAAGAGAATAAAACCTACCCAGAGCAGTGAATTAAAGTTTGTAAATAATATATTTAAGCACCTGAGGTAGAATGTTTTATTTTTTGCAAGATTGGATGCCTCTGCTATAAAGGGGACTTACTTCCTCTCCCTGAGGATAACAGGTTAATGACACAGATTTGTTTTTCCTGTGGTAACTGAACAGAAGTAATATATATAGGACTTGCCATAGACATTTTGAGAAAATTTGTGTGATATTTTTCCTTATATACTCTTTCCCCCTTTTCCACAAGACTGATACACTGAATAGTGGTGCTCCAGAGGGAAGGTGTAGCAGAACAGACAGTCCAACTTCATTGGACATTTGGCATGAGTGAGAAAAAAAAACAAAAAAAAAAACATTGATTTTGTAAGAAAGTGAGATTTTTAGGGTTGTTGTTTCAATATAAGCAAACTACCTAAAAGAATCACTTAGCACAGAGCTAGTGAGGAATAAACATGATGACTGTGATTATTAATATTAAGGGATTTCAATAATTAAAACACTTTTTCTCCCATATTTCAAGAGAAGAATGTATGTTCAATATGAAAAAGGTGTTCTCCAGGTCACAAAAGTCTGTTAAAAAAAGAAAATTTAATTCTATCATGGGTACTGAGTTTAGCACAGATTGATCCTAATACCTAATAGTTAATTTTCAGCTGTTGAGAACCTATCACTTAATTTCAAATACTTAACTTTCTCATTAGAGAAATAGAGAAACTGATCTCCTATGAGCTGTGGAGTGTTCCTAGCTTAAACTTGCTTTTAAAAGAATACAGATATGGAATCGTGGTCCAATTACTCTTAGGTGAAAACTATTGGCACTGATGTACAACTGGAATATAACACTACCCATATATTTTGAGAGACACAAAACCAGACACAGATTAAAAATCATATATTTGTGAATCATTAAGAAAAAGTTAATTTTTAAATATCAACTTTCCACTATAGAGGAGAAGAAAACACATTTTAGAATGACAGTTACTTGTATGTAGTTTATATATCATTTTTCAATGTGGCTCAGTAATTGGACATGCAATACAGATTGAAAACCACACACATTAATATATATGAGTGAAAAATAAGTAAGTGTTTTATCTTTTTGTGTGAACCAAACCAAAGATACTTAAATAGTCTGCTAAGTGGAGAATAGTAAAGAGATGGGAAGATGATTTATCACCAATTTGAAGTTCTGATTAAAATTTCATTCCTGTCCAGAAGGTCAAGAATTCAGATGGCATAAAAATGGGAAACTGCCTGGCAACATTTAAACCACACTGACTTCAAACCCCTGGTGTCGCGACCCCTTGCCCGCAAGGAAGACGCAACTCAGGAATCTTCTTTCAGCAGTTTATTCAGGCCCTTGATATTTCTTCTTCTCTCCCTCGGATGCCCCTCCCAGCCTTAATAAAGCATCTCAAGCCCCAATGCGAAGCTGCCACGTGGAGCTTTCTCATAGGGTGGTGAAAAACCATGCGCCAACTCTCCCAAATAAGGAGTTGTTTGTCACAGACCACAGCGGAGCCAGGGCCATCTTGTAATGGCGACCATAGTCTGCAGAAACGGCAGAAGCGGCTCACCACACCCTGACTACTTTCCCTTTCAGATGAAGAATATGTAACAGTCAAACTCACAGACACATAGACTGCACTAATGGTTGTCAGAGGCTAAGGGTATGTGAAAAATGTGCATAAAGTTTCAGTTATGCTAGGTTATGCTAGTTATGCTAGATGTTGAGTTTACTAACTACACAACCTAGTGGCTATAATTAATACAGCATTGTGTACTTCAAACTTAAAATGGGTAGATCTCCTGTTAACTGTGCTTCACATATGCACATATATGCACAAACATACTAAATTCTGAGTTTTCACAAAACAAGAGACTGAAAAGCAAATTTGAATATTTGAATATTTCAGAGAACCATAGGAGGATTTGGAGCACAGCAGTCAAATATATTTAAAAAAGTGTTCCTTACATAAAAAGGTAGAGGGGTAGTGTTGAGGGTTTGGGGGTGAAAAGGAGAAACAGTCTGTAAGTCCTAGGGGATGAACTATGGGAATTGATGGACCTCACAAAAAAGGCAACTTCAATGCAATATAGCTCACTTCTTGTTAGGACTGAAGTGATCAGATATGAGCAACATCTCTCTGGAACAAGAAATTTTTAAGCCTACAGGCTAATTAAACATCTTTGATGTACATCTCATTAAACCAACTTTTTATTACTATCCAGTTTAGTAATGTCAGTAAATTTCTAGAGTTGTTCAACCATCACTTAAATTTAGGCTTAAAGAATTTTCATTATTTTAATGATTTCTATCATACCCATTTGTAGTTAATCTTTGCTTCTATTCTCAGACCTAAGCAAATAATGATCTTCTTTCTATGTCTAAAAAGCTCTAAAAATCAGTCTTTTTTAAACATTTAAAAACTGGCTGGTTTCAATTACTTAGCATAATGGCTTTGTGGTTAATCAAGGTTGTAACATGCATAGCATAGGTAGCTGGTTCCTGAACTTTTTGAATATTTCCTTGTGTTAACATAACATTTTCCTTATCCATTCATCAATTAAGAGACATTTATCTTATTTATGGTGTTCAACAACTTATAAATAATAGTATGAACACTCACATATATGTCTTCATGTGAGTTTAGTTTTATTATATCTCTTGTATATATTCCATTGTATCCAAGGAATGCAATTGCTGAGTTTTTTTCCCTAAGTTTATATTTAGAATGACAAGAAATCACCATAATATTTTTCATATGTGGGAGTGGGATAAGATTTTAGATTTCTATCAGCAATAAGTGAGGAGTCCAAAGCATCTGAATCATCTGAATGGTCACCAACAATTACAGAGCTTCACAGGACCATTTGAAGTGAATCCCAGGAATGAGTGAGTGTTTGTGGTAACACAGACTTTGTTTTATGATTAAGTGGAGGGTATTGGTATGCTGAGATTATTTCTGGGATTATCTTGATGAGGCCTCAAGGCAAATACAAGTATCCTAACAGAGAAAACTGGCTCAGGTTTTGAAGTTAAAAAGAAAAAGATAATGTGACTGTTGCCAGCTGTCTGGGCTGACGACATGAGCTGGGTTTAAAGGAGCTGGCTGTAGCAATAACTAAGAAAACATGCAACACATGAACATGAATTTTGAGGGTGGGACTGCTCTGAGACCCCAAGGGTCAGCTCCATGCTGGGCAGTGCTGGATCTGGAGCAAGAGAGAGAGAGCACCCAGAACCCCTCTATTTATTGTGGAAAAGACATTCGATAGAATATTCCACCTTCTATTATCAGAATAGAGTAATAAGACAAGGGATTGGGTCTTGAAAGGTGGAGTCTTGCTTGGTTATGTCTTTTGGTCAGCAGATTGATTGACATCTTGGCAAGTCACACCCAACTCAGGAGATGTGTAGGATCACAGAGCGATAGGAAAGGCACACTTGCTTGGCACAGATTAATCTTAATCTTGGCACAGATTAAGGCAAAGCCAGACCAGTCCCCTCATGTGATCAAATGGGCATAGCTCACAGACACAACCAATGGATGGCTCACAACATGTGACTATAGAGGCAGACATTGAAGTGATCAAGCCATACCCAAGGAAACATACTGCCTCCTGAAACTCAGAGATAAGGGAGATGGATTCTCACCTAGAACCTTCAACAGAAACACATCTCTGCTTGCATCTTGGTTTGGGCTGAATGAAGCCAATCTTGGAACTTCCAATAAAAGAAAAAAAAAGTACTCTGTTGTTTTAAGTCTAGAAGACGTTGAAAATTTTCTAGTTACATAAAGCCTGCCCAAATTAAACCAGGAACATATACAAAATCTAAACAGACCAATATCAAGCAATGCAATTGAAACAACAATGAAAAGATGAAAAGTCTATCAAAAAAGAAAAGCCTGGATGGAATGGATTCTCAGCTGAGTGCTACCAGACTTTAAAGAAGAACTGACACCAGGGTTCCTCAAATTAGTGTATGAAATTGAAAGGAGGTAACACATTATTTTTTTTCCAATGCAAAATGTTTTAATAGGTTGTCAAATATGCACCGTTATTAGAATTATCTAAATATCACTTATAAAAATTGGTATATCACATTAGATGATTCTATAAAATAAAAACACAAATCACACATTGACAATAACCCCTGCAGTCCAAGAATAACCCCCATCAATATTACAAATTACAAACGCACTAAAAAAAATAAAAACTAAAGACATTACTTAGACATTTAGACCAAAGTTACTGTGACTAAGTATATTCACTCATCAAATACAAGAAATTTAGCATTGCTGCTTATAGTCACTAATAACACAATTTTAGGTGCAATTTCACATGCTTTCATAAATCTTCCAGTACAGTTCCATAGTAAAGTGTCTATGTGCCACTCCATTTTCATTTATATGCAGGTGCATCATACATGATACTTAAGATTATTTCACTTTATAATTACACTGTATATATTTTAGGTGAACACCAGGCCAAAATTTAACCCCAATGATGACATTAAAAACCAAACAATTCTTGAATGTACATGCCAATTTGTTTAATTGCATGAGTACCTTTTCCTCTTACTAGAATCCATCAAATTAAGCAATAAGAATTTAAAACATTAACAAAAAATTATGGTGACTCCAATTTTTCTGAAATATTAACAATTTTCCTGAACTATTTAAAATTTCAATAAAATCACTTAGTCAAAACATTAATTTCATAATATAAAGCCAGTATATCCCTGATACAAAAACCAGACAAAGATACATCAAGGGAATAAAACTACAGGTCAATATTTCTGATAAACCCTGATGCCAAAATCTTTAATAAAATATTAGCAAACTACACTAAAAAACACATCAAGAATTTAGAGCATTATGATAAAGTGAATTTCATCCCAGGGATGCAAGGTTGGTTTAATATATACAAATTAATAACTGTAACTCACTATAAAAATAGAATTAAAAATAAGGATCATGTGATCATCTCAACAGGTACAGAAAAAGCCTTTGATAAAATCCAGCAACCATGGAACATAACTTTCCTGTGTTCATACATGAATACTTGACCAATGTAACTCTGCATTATGTACAAGCTATACTCCATGTAGGTTTGATATGACAAAATACATTCTACTGTCATATATAACTAAAAAGAACAAATAAAAAATTTTGGAGAAACTGGAATAGAAGGAACTTATCTCAACATTATAAAATCTTTATGTTACAAACCCAAAGCCAATATCATACTGAATGGAGAAAAATTGAAAATATTTCCTCTAAAGTCAGGAACAATACAAAAATTTCCACTCTAACCACTCCTAAAATTCTAGCCAGAGGAATCAAGCAAGAGAAGAAAAGTAAAGGAATATAAGTAGGATAATAAGAAATCATAGTATCTCTGTATGCTGATGCCATGATCTATATCTAGATGACCCCAAAAAACTCACCAGAAGAGTCTTGGAGCTGGTAAACTAGGTCAACAATCCAGCAGGATAAAAGATAAACATTCACAAATCAATAGTTTTCCTATTCTTCAACAGTGATTCTTCAGTGAAGTAAATCAAGAAAACTATCCCATTCACAATAACTTAAAAAAATTGGGGGAATTTAAATAAGGAAATAAAAGATTTTTACAATGAAAATTATAGAACACTAAAGAAAGAAATTGAATAAGATCTTAGAAGATGAAAGCACCTCCCATGTTCTTGGTTAGACAGAATTAATATTACAAAAAGGCCATATTACCAAAAGAATTATACAGATTTGATGCAATCCCCATCAAATAGTGATTACATTCTTAAAAAAAAAAAACTAGAAAAAAATTCTAAAATTCATTTGGGAAAATATTCTGGGAAGACCCAGAATAGCCAAAGCTATCCTGAGCAAGACAAGCGATGCTGGAAGCATTCCTTATTACAAATTATACTACATAGCTGTAGTAAAAGAAATAGCAACAGCATATTATTGGCATGAAAATAGAAAAGTGATGGAACATAATAGAAGACACAGAAACAAACCCACATAGTTACTGTTGTCTGACTCTTGACAAAGTAAAAATATATGTTGAAGTAAAATGGCCTATTCAACAAACGATACTAAGAAAACTGGACATGCATATGTAGAAGAATAAACCTAGATCCCTACCTTTCATCCTACATAAAAATTAAATCAAAGTGGAACAAAGAAATAAGAAGAAAACATAAGGTCAACATTCCATCATATTGTCACAGAACATATTTCTTTAACAATACCCTGAAAAATCAAGAAATAAAACTAAGACTCAATAAATGAGATGACATAAAATCAAACAACTTCTGTGGAGCCAGGGGACCCATAAGAAACATGAAGAAAGATCCTACAGAATGGGAATAATTTTTTCCAACTGCTGCTCTAACAAGGGTTTAATAGAGGGTGAGTGAACTAAAGAGACATTTCTCAAAAGGAGAAACAGAAATGAGCAAAAAAATATATGAAAAAAATTGTTCAGCATCCCTAACAATTAGGGAAAAGTAAATCAAAAGTACACGGAGGTTTCATCACTTCAGTTAGAATGGCAATTATCAAGAATACAAATGAAATTTCTGATGAGGATGTTGGAGAAAATTACACTCATACATTGTTGGTGGGATGGCAAATTAGTACCACCATTTTAGAAAGCAATATGCAGGTTTCTGAAAATATTAAAAATGGAACCATCATGTTACCCAGCAATCCAACTCCTTGGTATTTATCCAAAAGAACTAAAATCAGCATAAACATGACACATCCACATCAACATTTACAATAGCACAACCCACTATAACCAAGTTATGGAACCAGGCAGGACAAAGCAAGGGAAGAAAAGGGGCAGGGGCAGATATCATAAAGATACAAGGAAGATCAATGGAGAAGACCTATTTTTTACACCATATTGAGAGGGAGTAAAGAAAGACAGGTAAATGGAGGCCATACAGAATGGATTTGACAAAATTACACTATTGCATGTACAAGTAGCATGCCTGAGGCCCTGGGTTTAATCCCTAGTGGTAAAATAAAAATAAATAATCATTGTTCCTGACCTTTGTAGAAAATATTCAGTTTTTCCATTGAGTAGAATGCTAGAATGGGCTTGTCATATGTTTTATCTTTTATGTAAATTACCTCTATTCCCACTTTGTTGAGAGCTGTTACCATGAAAGGTGTTGAATTTTATCAAATGCTTTTTCTTTCACATCTATTGAGATGATCATGTGGTTTTCTCCTGCATTCTGCTAATACTGTATAACAAACTGATTGATCTGTATAGTGAACCAACCTTGCATCCCAGGAATAAATCCCATTTTTATGATCGTTTCAGTATGATGACAAATTTGATTTTCTAGTATTTTGTTGAGAATTTATATAATTATGTTCAGCAAGGATATTACCTTGACTTTTCTTTTCTTGTTATGTTCTTATCTATATTTTTTGTTGTTTTTTGATATTGGGATAATAATGGCCTCATCAAATGATATTGGTTGTTCTTTCCATTCATATTTTGGAAAAAAATTGAGAAGTACTGGCATTGATAATTCTTTAGATGTTTGGTAGAATTCTACAGTGAAGCCAACTAGTCCTGAACTTTTCTTTGTTGTGTCACTTCGAATACTGATTTGATCTATTAACTAGTAAATCATCTGTTATGATTTTCTGTTTTTTAATGATTCAGTCTTATTAAATTTTTTATTTATGGATGTTTTCATTTATTTTACATTACCCATCTTTTTGTGTATAACTGTTTAAAGATGCCTCTTGTTATCTTTTGTATTACTGTGTAGTTACAAAAACTCATTTATTTTTTTTATTTGAATTCTCTTGAGTTCTCTTTCTTTCTCTCCTCCCCCCCCTCTAATTAAAGTATTGACAGTTTTGTGTCTCATTAAAAAAGTTTTCTTTTTCATTTTCATCTATTCATTTTTTATTTTGTAAATTTCTACTTTAATTTTTATTATTTTTCTTTCTCATGCTAAATTAGTTTTAGTTTGTTCTTATAGTATTTTAGTTCCTTGACATTAATGTTAGGTCATATATTTGAGGTTCTTATGTTTTATGTAGCCATTTTTTGCTACAAGCTTCCCTATTAGTTCTATTGTTGTATCCCATAAGTTTGGTATATTGTGTTTTCATATATTTTTGTCTCAAAACATTTTTTAAAATATTTATTAATTTTTAGTTGTAGTTGGACACAATATCTTTATTTTTTTTTAATGTGGTGCTGAGGATCAAACCCAGGACCTCACATGTGCAAGGCAAGCACTCTACTGCTGAGCCACACCCCAGCCCCGCAAAACATTTTTTTAATACCCTTTTTCATTTGGTTTGACACTTTCGTTGCTCAAAAATGTGTTGTTTATTTTCCACATATTCTTGAGTTTACCTTGTTTTATTGATTTCTATTTTACTTTAATTGTGTTCAGAAAAAATACTCAGTATGATTTCAAATTCCTTAACTTTGTTAAGATGTGTTTTATTATGTAATATGTGACCTACCCTGTGAAATATTTATGTGCACTTGAGAAGAACATGTTTTCTGAAGTTGTTGGTTTAAATATTTTGATTATGTCTCTTAGATACATTTCATCTATTACGGTAGTTCAAGTCTGTACTTCCTTCATTTATTTTCTGCTAGGTTGTTCTATAGTTATTACAAGTGAGAGAGTATAACCTAATAATCGCCTTAAATTGCTGTGTATTTCTCTCTTCAGTACTCTGAATGATTGCTTTGTATATTTAAATGTTTATGTTGGATGTACATATATATGTATATTTTATATAAAAATATATGCTATATATGTATAATATATATATTACATGTCCCAGGTGTATTGATTATTTTATCATTATATAATGCTGTTTAGCTTTTATGTTTATATTAAAAATTATTTACCCACCATTGTTATAGTAATCTAGTATTCTATATTTTTCCTTATATTTATATCAGTGAGCTTTATTTATTTGCCCTTGTGCTATCTTGTTGCTGTTTAGCGTTTTTTTCAAGTCAAAAGTTTCCCTTCAGCATTTCTTGTAAGGCAAATATAGTGGTGATGAACTTGGCTACTTTTTTGGGGGAGGGGTCTGACAAAACATTTGCCTTCCTTAATTTTTAATGGCATTCTTGTTGATTATAGTATTCTTGATTGGCATTTTTTTCCAGAACTTTCTGTGTATTATTCCATGCCCTTTTAATACAAATTCTATGATATTTTTATGAGGTTCCTGTATATATGACACATTTTTTTCTCTATTGTTGCTTTGGAAATACTGTCTTTGACTTTTGACAATATGTTTATAATGCCTCATGGAGTGAATTTCCTTGGGTTTATTTCATTTAGGATCCGCTGGGATTTCTGGAACTGAATGTTTATTTTCTACCCAAATTTGGAAACATTTTAGACATTATTTCTTTGAATTGACTTTCTAGCTTTTTATCCTTCTACCTTATGGAATTTCATTATGAATGTGTTCATTGACTTAATAATCTCCTATAAGTGCTTATGTTGTGTTTATTTTTCTTCATTCTTGAATTGTCTAAATTCACTGATTTTCCTACTTGCTCTAGTTGGCCACAGTGCCCCTTTAAATAATGTTCAGTTCAATTAGTATTGTCTATAGCTCTAAGAGTTCTTTTTACTTCCTTTTTATATTTTGTGTCTCTTTGTTGAGATTTTTCACTTAACCAATTAGATAGTTTTGTAAAAAATATTTTAAAACCCCTGTCAACTCATGTATCTTCATTTCATTATTTTTAATTTCTGGCTCCCCATTTATTGTTTGATTTGAATCTTGTTTCCCTATTTCTTTCCCTTATGCCCTAGTATCTACACATTAGAAAAAACCGGCCACTTTTCCAATACTTCTGTATTAGCATTATAAAAGGGAGGGCTATTGTCAAGCAACCTCATTTCTCAAAACTTTGTGGTAGTCTAAACTACTGTCTATATTGTTAGCATCTCCAATGTATCTAGAGTATGCTAGATCCTGTCAGTACTTGGAGACAAGTAGGAAAAATGTCAACCCCGTGGGCATTTCCCAGAAAAAAACAGAAAACCCAAGTATGGTCGAAGCCTTTCTCACTCCAGGAAAAAGGTAACAACTTGGGTTCTTTGCAAGTTGATTCTCTGTTAAGCTAGGAGTAGGGGTATGGCAAGTGTTGACATAATAGTACAAACTGATACCTTGTTCTCTGTAACCCTCATGGGAATAACATATACCAGGTCTTGTTACCTTTCCAAGGAATATATGATTGAAGACACAGAACTCACAATCTAATTTCTTTGTTTCTCAGAAAGAAATTGGGACTTTAAGTTTCCATCCCAATTACATGGCACTGTGCTGAGTTTATGGAGTAGGAAAATAGTATCTCCACTTTCCTACCAGTTTCAGTATGTCTGGTTTCTCACTTGTATCTCAACTAGTTCCTTGCCATCTCATTAAAGAAATTGATCAATGTGCTATTGAATGAGTGGGTTTGTGAGGTAGAGTTCAGGGTTCGTTATTCCATTTTCTTACTAATCTCACATGTAGGATTTTTATTTTTAGAATGTCTAAATATCTGTTAAATAGATATCCACACTACAACATTTCTTAATTTTTCTAAAAGAGTATGTTCATCATAGAGTTAAGCATATATTCTATGAAATTGTGCTTTTGTCTATACTGTTTATATTTAGGACTCTTGTATTTACCAATAACATAATTAGTTACCTATTTCCCCTATTTTTCTCCTGTCAAAATTAATAAGTACAAATAAAGTGATCCATTTTTCTAAGCAACAACTAATTAGAAAAATTAATTTATGAATAGAATAATATATTTACAAAGGTACAGATAAAAATGTTTAATACATATAAGGCAAAAAGTTCCACTTCAGCAATCACAGATATGAAAATTATATCACTGAGATATTTTCAACATTTAATACTTCCAAAGTGATGTTATTCAAGTAAGCAAAAACAAAAGTAGATAAGCAATCTCTCTTGACATTGCTAATAAGAGTATTATTCGGTTTTCTTCATTAGACAGTCAGCTTGGAAATAAACATAGTGCAAAGTATATTTTAAAGAGAATTCCTGTGTTGGAAACTCTGATGTAATTAGAGAAAATGGAAACAAAAATGGTTAAAAATAAGGAAGTTTTGTACTTTTAGCTCTAGCCATTTTTCCCTAGTGAAGCTATTTTTTTTTTACAATATAGCAAACGTAGTTATTTATTCCAAGAACGTCACCAACAAACGTACTTTTTACACTTTGCATTTATTGTTATAATTCTAAGCATCATTGAGCAAATCCAGAGTTTACTAAAAAATTTTTTTATTCATATTTGTCCTTTCCTATTATCACCACTGTTATCATTGATAGGGAATTTAACATCCATTCTTATTTTTTCATAACTTTTACTGTTAATTGATGATAGTTCCTAAATCTATGTTATGTCTGTGCTATAACAAAAGTCTGTAAAGAACTTTGTATATTACTTAATCAATTTTATGTCCACTTCCTTGAGGAAAATTGTTGTAGAATTGAAAGCTTGCATTAAAATATTTATGTGATTTGTATATCTGGATTCTAAGTAGTTCTAATAAAATATAAGCTGATATATACATAGCTTAATCAATAAACTTAAAACATATTTTGGAGCATATGTTTCATATGTTTAAAATGGGGAAACAGAAACAAATCTTTGAGGATACTGGTTGAAGTTATAATGTATTATGTAATATGATAAAGTACCATATACTCATTATGTTCTATTTTATGTAAGAATATTTTTCACACTAATATTTGCAATATAATGAAAAAATAAAATTATATCAAAATATAGAAGTGATTGATATAATTTTAAAGTATATTATTTGCTTATTGCTTTTATTATTATATCAGTCAATATAGGTATGTAACATAGAGGAATAAAATATGTAAAATGTCAACTCAATAAAGATTATAAATTGATTATATATTATAAGAAATATTTTTTGTGCTTTTCTTGCATTTTCTAAGTGTTTTAGAAAAACAGGCACATATGACTTTACTAGTTAGGGAAAATTATATACATATACCTATATATGATAATACCCAAAGCATTTCTTGAAAAGTAGCTTAAGAATCTCCATTCTGGATTAAGCCAAATGTAATTTTAGATCAATTAAGTCTTCTAAATAATCAGCAAATATTTACATAATCTGTTATCTTTTGACAGAATATAATACTAAAGTTCCTTTCTTTATGTGGATCGAAAATTTAGCTTGTTTCAGTTCAGTTTCCTTTTTTGTTGACAACATAAACTTCCCCAATACCACTGAAGAAGTATTTCAGTTTTCTGCATCATCTTCTTTCTTTCCTTATTTTTCTCCATCCTTTTTAAATAATCCACAATCATTGTTGGGTTTACTGTTTAAATTTCCACTCCTCAGCATACCTTAAGACAGATCTTCCTTTATCGACATAAATCAGAACTCCCTAATTATCATTTCTTAACTTTCTTTGTATCATCTATACAGTTCAATAATTGTGAATCAAAACATCGTATAATTTATTTCTATACATCCAAGTCTAGACATTTCATTGTGTATTTTATTTTTGTTATGTATCTAAACTTATTCATTAATTCAGTTACTCAACAACCAACCACCAAAAAATATCTTCAGAAAATTTCTAGGCAGTATTGAAGGAATTACAGATCTGTCAGTGAGTAAGGCTGATAATGTTCCTCATGCAGTATAAAATTTAAGAAAGAAAAAGATTAGGAGAAATTAAGATTTACGTAACTTTAGTTAGTAATAAGTGCTCTGAAGTAAAGTGTAGCAGGGAGAGAGGATGAAGACAGACTGGAAAACAAGAGTCTTGTTTTCAACAAAGAATTTTTGATCTTTCTCTGGTCTTTTAGAGAATGACCAGAGAAAGACTGCAATTAGACTGACAAAAGCAGAGCAAAAATTAGAATGCAATGAAGAAGCAAGTCTGCAAGGATATGTGGGGGAAGAGCTGCAGGCAGAGGGAACTGAATTTACAAGGGCATTGACATGAGTGTATTTGGGAAATGCTAAGAACTGAAAGAGTATCACTGCCACTAGAGCAAAATGAGTCAAGAAATGTGGTCTAAGATGAAGTCAGAGCATTTGAAAAGGATCAATTCATGTAAAATCTATGCTGATTTGGTTTTTAGTCTGCATATGAGGGGAAATCTGTAGACGATTTTGCAGATGAAATGACATAATCTCATGTATTTATTAGAAGATAATGAAAATATTCTATGGAAGAATATTTTTGCTGAATGAACACATACAAGAGCAAAATGAACTCATACTTGTATTCTGTATCTAGTTAGTTTTTATCTTGATCATTTGCAAGGAAGGATTATGCAGTTTTACCAGCACTTTTAGCTGTTGACCATTTTTGTTCTCCCTGTCACCTAGTAGAGAAATCTATTAGGTATAGCATGAAGCCATTGGCAGTTCTCATTGACCTTTTCGTGCCCTGTGACTCAATATACAGGAATCATTAATAAGTTAAATTGTAAGAACTCAGTATGAATGCTGTCAATCTTACAGAACTGTACCTGAAATCTACCAGGATAATCAGAATTGGATGAAAATATTCAAGAAGTATCAAAGTACACAACAAGATTCCATTCCAAAGGCCTTCAATAAGGATTTACACGTTCCTTGTACCTTACTGAATTTGTTACAGTTTTGCTTGCTTGTTTAACTTAGTTATTTACTATGGTAAAACACCTGTGTGCCTTTTTATATAGAATGATATGGTTTATCTCTCCTTAAGTACCAGTAATCTCAGAGATAACTCATTAAGTTATAGGATGATTGAGTCAGAGATTAAATGGGCAATGAAATCACTTAAAAATTGTTATCTAATATTTAATTAACAATATGAAAACACTTTGAAGAAAATCAGCTTCTTTAGTTATACAGGACTATGGTTTTCAAACAATTTCTTTAAATGATTCTCAATGTTGAAAAGGTAGATTTTATTTGGACTGTGAACCTTTGCATACATTACATGGATATTTGAAAAGTTTGGTATTTTCAAAGAGTTTGAATTTATTAGGAAAAAAAAGACCTAAATTATCAAAATTCAATATCACTATTTATAATGATATACTGTTCCTCAAAATCACATATTATGAACATTTTTCCATCTAATAACTATATAGCCAGGCTTCAGAAAAGAGACCATTGAGCCTTAATTTATTCAATCATTCTCTGGGCAAAAATAGTAGCAAATTTTGGAAAAAAATTCTTCATGACATTTTTTTTAATACAGAATGTAATGCAAAAGTGGAAAGATCTATTCAAATACTGTCTACTTTAGCATACAGGACTCTCAATAGAAAATGTTAACCCTCCCCCAGCTCAGCTGATTTAAAACCATGTTCATCTGAATTTAAGAATATATAGGTTGTCTGTAATTCAGTTCTTTCTTGGAGTGATCACCTCAAATTCACTGTCACTAATAACCTTCAATTGAAAAAACTTAAAATGCATGGAGTACATCTGAAAGGAGTCTTTCCTGGAGAAAGACTCCAAATTCCAACTCCAGGTGGTTGAATATTTTCTTTTGAACAAAGTCAGAATGTCAGCAGACAGTATTTCTATTACTGGATATTTAATACTTTTATGAATGCTTTCTTATTTTATTTTATTTTAGTTTTTTTATAGCAGGCCCACACTAAGAGACACCATAAAAAATGCAGTGAAGTCCTATTGGCTGTTGGTGCACTTCATGAAGTCTGATGATAAAACTCACTCTGAACATACATTTAGAAAGAGTTCAATTTCTAAGCAATGTCTGTTTTATCTTATATATGGTATCACTCATTTTTGGTACTGGGGATTGAACTCAGAGGCACTTGACCACTGAGCCACATTCCCAGCCCTATTTTGTATTTTATTTAAAGACAGGGTCTCACTGAGTTGCTTAGCACCTCACCTTTACTAAGGCTGGCTTTGAACTTGTGATCCTCCTACCTCAGCCTCCCAAGACACTGAGATTACAGGAGTGAGCCACAGTGCCTGGCTGTTCATAAATTACTTTTGTTTTATGAATATAGAAGACATTGTGGTGATAATGTCATACCACTTGTCATGACCAACAGCATTCATTGCAACACTTATCTTCCTTTTGTTTCATCTTTTCATCTTACTTGGCTAATAGCGAAACTGAAGTTTTGAGATAAAACTCCATTTCCCAGCCTCCTCTGGCAGGTGGGGTCTGTGTAAAGTTTCAGAAGCCTACAAACAGGAAGTGATGCAGCTTTTAATGGCAGTGCCAGGACTTCCAGGGTTGCTGCAGACTCCAGCAGCTCACTGCCAATTTCTTCTTTCAGGGTCCTTGTCTTGTGAATTTGAAGAATGAAATCCACAGACTGGGATGAGTAAGTGTAAGAGTAAGATTTATTGAAGAGTAGAAACAGGAAGAGAACTCATGCAATGCAAGAGAGAACCCAGCAACAGGTTTTTTTTGTACAAGTGTGTAAGTCGAGGGGTTTATTGGTCTAAATTTATGCTAATTAGGGCTTAGAAACATACTAATGCTCTTGGTCAGTTGAGTTCCAACTTTCCTTCAAGTGTGTTCCACTTCCATTCTCTCCTGGCAGGTAAGGAAATGGGAGGTTGAGGTGGTGAGAGGGAGCTGCAGCACTATGTGGAATAGGCTTCTGCAGCAGGCATTCCAAAGGTGCCCAGGCCTGGACCTTGAAAGATGACAGGTGACATCTTTTTTTTTTTTTTAATTTTTTAGTGTTGGCTGTTCAAAACATTACATAATTCTTGATATATCATATTTCACACTTTGATTCAAGTGGGTTATGAGCTCCCATTTTTACCCCATATACAGATTGCAGAATCACATCAGTTACACATCCATTGATTTACATATTGCCATACTAGTGTCTGTTGTGTTCTGCTGCCTTTCCTATCCTCTACTATCCCCCCTCCCCTCCCCTCCCCTCGCCTCTTCTCTCTCTGCCCCCTCTACTGACATTCATTTGTCCCCCTTGTATTATTTTTCCCTTTCCCCTCACTTCCTCTTGTATGTACTTTTGTATAACTCTGAGAGTCTCCTTCCATTTCCATGCAATTTCCCTTCTCTCTCCCTTTCCCTCCCACCTCTCATCCCTGTTTA
This sequence comes from Marmota monax, assembly GCF_021218885.2. Lineage (NCBI taxonomy): Eukaryota > Metazoa > Chordata > Mammalia > Rodentia > Sciuridae > Marmota > Marmota monax. The sequence goes on along the minus strand of NW_026693082.1, from coordinate 27,846,185 downwards.
ATGTTAATCTTCTTCTCATGCTCTTCGACCCTACTCTGTTCTTAGTTACTCTCCTTATATCAAAGAAGACATTTGGCATTTGTTTTTTAGGGATTGGCTAGCTTCACTTAGCATACTCTGCTCTAATGCCATCCATTTCCCTGTAAATTCTATGATTTTGTCATTTTTTAATGCAGAGTAATACTCCATTGTGTATAAATGCCACATTTTTTTTATCCATTCATCTATTGAAGGGCATCTAGGTTGGTTCCACAGTCTTGCTATTGTGAATTGTGCTGCTATGAACATCGATGTAGCAGTGTCCCTGTAGCATGCTCTTTTTAGGTCTTTAGGGAATAGACCGAGAAGGGGAATAGCTGGGTCAAATGGTGGCTCCATTCCCAGCTTTCCAAGAAATCTCCATACTGCTTTCCAAATTGGCTGCACCAATTTGCAGTCCCACCAGCAATGTACAAGTGTACACTTTTCCCCACATCCTCGCCAGCACTTGTTGTTGTTTGACTTCATGATGGCTGCCAATCTAACTGGAGTGAGATGGTATCTTAGGGTGGTTTTGATTTGCATTTCTCTGACTGCTAGAGATGGTGAGCATTTTTTCATGTACTTGTTGACTGATTGTGTGTCCTCCTCTGAGAAGTGTCTGTTCAGGTCCTTGGCCCATTTGTTGATTGGGTTGTTTGTTCTCTTATTGTCTAATTTTTGGAGTTCTTTGTATACTCTGGATATTAGGGCTCTATCTGAAGTGTGAGGAGTAAAGATTTGTTCCCAGGATGTAGGCTGTCTATTTACCTCTCTTATTGCTTCTTTTGCTGAGAAAAAACTTTTTAGTTTGAGTAAGTCCCATTTATTGATTCTAGTTATTAACTTTTGTGCTATGGGTGTCCTATTGAGGAATTTGGAGCCCAACCCCACAGTATGTAGATCGTAGCCAACTTTTTCTTCTATCAGACAGCGTGTTTCTGATTTGATATCAAGCTCCTTGATCCATTTTGAATTCACTTTTGTGCATGGCGAGAGAAAGGGATTCAGTTTCATTTTGTTGCATATGGATTTCCAGTTTTCCCAGCACCATTTGTTGAAGATGCTATCCTTCCTCCATTGCATGCTTTTAGCCCCTTTATCAAATATAAGGTAGTTGTAGTTTTGTGGATTGGTTTCTGTGTCCTCTATTCTGTACCATTGGTCCACCTGCCTGTTTTGGTACCAGTACCATGCTGGTTTTGTTACTATTGCTCTGTAGTATAGTTTGAAGTCTGGTATCGCTATACCGCCTGATTCACACTTCCTGCTTAGCATTGTTTTTGCTATTCTGGGTCGTTTATTTTTCCATATGAATTTCATGATTGCTTTCTCTATTTCTACAAGAAATGCCCTTGGGATTTTGATTGGCATTGCATTAAACCTATAGAGAACTTTTGGTAATATCGTCATTTTGATGATGTTAGTTCTGCCTATCCATGAACAGGGTATATTTTTCCATCTTCTAAGAATTTCTTCTATTTCTCTCTTTAGGGTTCTGTAGTTTTCATTGTATAGATGTTTCACCTCTTTTGTTAGGTTGATTCCCAAGTATTTTATTTTTTTTGAAGATATTGTGAATGGAGTGGTTGTCCTCATTTCCATTTCAGAGGATTTGTCACTGATATACAGGAATGCCTTTGATTTATGCGTGTTGATTTTCTATCCTGCCACTTTGCTGAATTCATTTATTAGCTCTAATAGTTTCTTTGTAGAGCCTTTTGGGTCTGCTAGGTATAGAATCATATCATCTGCAAATAGTGATAATTTAAGTTCTTCTTTTCCTATTTTTATGCCTTTAATTTCTTTCGTCTGTCTAATTGCTCTGGCCAGCGTTTCGAGAACTATGTTGAACAGAAGTGGTGAAAGAGGGTATCCCTGTCTTGTTCCAGATTTTAGAGGGAATGCCTTCAATTTTTCTCCATTCAGAATGATGCTAGCCTGAGGCTTAGCAAAGATTGCTTTTACAATATTGAGGTATGTTCCTGTTATCCCTAGTTTTTCTAGAGTTTTGAACATAAAGGGATGCTGTACTTTGTCGAATGCTTTTTCTGCATCTATCGAGATGATCATATGGTTCTTATTTTTAAGTCTATTGATGTGGTGAATAACATTTATTGATTTCCGTATATTGAACCAGCCTTGCATCCCAGGGATGAATCCTACTTGATCATGGTGCACAATTTTTTTGATATGTTTTTGTATCCGATTCGCCAGAATTTTATTGAGGATTTTTGCATCTAGGTTCATTAGAGATATTGGTCTGTAGTTTTCTTTCTTTGAAGTGTCTTTGTCTGGTTTAGGTATCAGGGTGATGTTGGCCTCATAGAATGAATTTGGAAGTTCTCCCTCTTTTTCTATTTCCTGAAGTAGCTTGAAAAGTATTGGTATTAGTTCCTCTTTAAAGGTTTTGTAAAACTCTGCTGTATACCCATCCGGTCCTGGGCTTTTCTTAGTTGGTAGTCTTTTGATGGTTTCTTCTATTTCCTCAATTGATATTGGTCTGTTTAGGTTGTCTATATCCTCCTGACTCAATCTGGGCAGATCATATGACTTAAGAAATTTATCGATGCCTTCACTATCTTCTAATTTATTGGAGTATAAGGATTCAAAATAATTTTTGATTATCTTCTGTATATCTGAAGTGTCTGTTGTGATATTGCCTTTTTCATCCCGTATGCTAGTAATTTGAGTTCTCTCTCTTCTTCTCTTCGCTAGCATCGCTAAGGGTCTGTCGATTTTGTTTATTTTTTCAAAGAACCAACTTTTAGTTTTGTCAATTTTTTCAATTGTTTCTTTTGTTTCGATTTCATTAATTTCAGCTCTGATTTTAATTATTTCTTGCCTTCTACTTCTTTTGCTGTTGTTTTGCTCTTCTTTTTCTAGGATTTTGAGATGAAGTATGAGATCATTTATTTGTTGTTTTTTTCTTTTTTTAAGGAATGAACTCCAAGCAATGAATTTTCCTCTTAGAACTGCTTTCAATGTGTCCCATAGTGTGGTGAGCCGCTTCTGCCATTTCTGCAGACTATGGTCGCCATTACAAGATGACGCTGGCTCCGCTGTGGTCTGTGACAAACAACTCCTTATCTGGGAGAGTTGGCACATGATTTTTCACCACCCTGTACACCACCCTGTGAGAAAGCTCCACGCGGCAGCTTTGCATTGGGGCTTGGGATGCTTTATTAAGGCTGGGAGGGGCATCCGGGAGAGAGAAGAAGAAATATCAAGGGCCTGAATAAACTGCTGAAAGAAGATTCCCGAGTTGCGTCTTCCTTGCGGGCAAGGGGTCGCGACACCATAGATTCCGATATGTTGTGTCTGTGTTTTCATTAATCTCTAAGAATTTTTTAATTTCCTCCTTGATGTCTTCTATAACCCATTGATCATTCAGTAACCTATTGTTCATTCTCCAAGTGATGTATTCTTTTTCCTTCCTTCTTTTATCGTTGATTTTCAGTTCCATTCCATTATGATCAGATAGGATGCATGGTATTATCTCTACTCCTTTATATTGTCTAAGAGTTGCCCTGTGACATAATATATGATCTATTTTTGAGAAGGATCCATGTGCTGCTGAGAAAAAAGTGTAACTGCTTGATGTTGGGTGGTATATTCTACATATGTCAATTAAGTCTAGGTTATTAATTGTGTTATTGAGTTCTATAGTTTCCTTATTCAACTTTTGTTTGGAAGATCTGTCCAGTGGCGAGAGAGGTGTGTTGAAGTCTCCCATGATTATTGTATGGTGGTTAGACTATTAGACTCTTGAACTTGAGAAGAGTTTGTTTGATGAACATAGCTGCACCATTGTTTGGGGCATATATATTTATGATTGTTATGTCTTGTTGGTGTATGGTTCCCTTAAGCAGTATGTAGTGTCCCTCTTTATCCCTTTTGATTAACTTTGGCTTGAAATCTATTTTATTTGATATGAGTATGGACACTCCTGCTTGTTTCCGAAGTCCATATGAGTGATATGATTTTTCCCAACCTTTCACCTTCAGCCTATGTATGTCTTTTCCTATCAAATGCATCTCCTGTAGGCAGCATATTGTTGGGTCTTGTTTTGTGATCCATTCTACTAGCCTGTGTCTCTTGATTGGTGAGTTTAAGCCATTAACATTTAGGGTTATTATTGAGATATGGGTTGTTCTTCCAGCCATATTTGTTTATTTATGTTACTAAACATGGTTTGTTTTCCTCTTTGATTATTTTTCCCCCCTTTACTGTCCTACCTCCCACTGTTGGTTTTCATTGTTATTTTCCATTTCCTCTTCCTGTAATGTTTTGCCAAGGATGTTTTGAAGAGATGGTTTTCTAGCTGCAAATTCTTTTAACTTTTGTTTATCGTGGAAGGTTTTAATTTCATCTTCTATCCTGAAGCTTAATTTCGCTGGAAACACAATTCTTGGTTGGAACCCATTTTCTTTCAGTGTTTGAAATATGTTATTCCAGGATCTTCTAGCTTTCAGAGTCTGTGTTGAAAGATCAGCTGTTATCCTGATTGGCTTACCCCTAAATGTGATCTGCTTCCTTTCTCTTGTAGCTTTTAAAATTCTCTCCTTATTCTGTATGTTGGGCATCTTCATTATAATGTGTCTAGGTGTGGGTCTCTTATGATTTTGCACATTCGGCATCCTGTAGGCTTCTAGGATTTGGGATTCTGTCTCATTCTTCAAATCTGGGAAGTTTTCTCGTATTATTTCATTGAATAGATTGCTCATTCCTTTGGTTTGAAACTCTGTCCCTTCCTGTATCCCAATGATACAGGTGGGTCGCAGGCCCGCCTACCTTGCAGGAGTGATTGGAAGCTCTGTCCCACCGCGGGCCACTGGGCCTTTTCTGTCGGTGGTCACAGTTCCGCCTACCTGGCAGGCGCGGGGGGTGGGGGGCGGCTCTGCCCCTCAGCAGGCCGCTGGGCCTTCTCTGTGGGTGGTCATAGTTCCCTCTACCTTGCCGGCGCAGGGGGAGGGGGCGGCTCTGTCTCTCAGCAGGCCGCTGCTCCTCTTCTCGACAGGTGACATCTTGGCTCACCTGGGCGTTGGCTCATCCAGCCTCTTGCCCACCTTGCTTATGTAGCTGGCTCCATGTGATCATGGGCGGTGTTTGCCGCCAGAGCTCCAACCCACCTGGGCTGCCACTCAGCTACCACTTCTATGTGGGAACCAGTAGTCAAGCAACACTGCTTGGTAGCTGGAGCCTGTTGATAGGAACTATTGAGGTAATTTCATCAGATATCAATAAATTCTGGGAGATAGATGGGGGAGCGGGGGCTGAGGAAAAAAAATATCTGTTAAGAAAAAATTATAATAGTTCTATAATGTAGTGTTTGCTATACATGTCCTGTCTCTTTGTACCTGCTCAGGTCTAGTGAGTACATTTGAGCCAGTGACTTGTAAGCAGAAGTGAAGAATGTTTTTCTAGGCCTGAACACATGACATTCCCAATTTTCTCTTTTATTAGCGCTAACTTTCCTGAAAGTATATGTTGAAACTTTCTTGTTAACACTAACTGTATGTTGAAACTCAGGGTGACTTAAAAAAAACCACACATACACACATTAAAATGACAGATTATCTACCACCATGGGCCCCTGAATAACTGTTTTGAACATAGTACTTTCTTCACATTTTGTACACCACCATGAATTGAAATTTAATGACCAAATGTGACCTATTGTAATACTACTGAAATTTTAAGGCATATCTGCTTCATCATAGCTACCTTCAGTAATATGAAAAATTATACCTGGAATTGAGATATAACTATTTTCAAAAACAGTCCATGTTATCAAGTGGAAAATATTTTGCAAAACTGACATATCTAAGGAAGCAAACCATATCCTTTCTTAGCCTCAATTGAAACAGATTGAGAAACAGAAAGTTAATTAAGTTTGCTGATTGTTATTGGTATCATTTAGCAAAATATTGAAAAAAAAGAGATGCACATGAAAGCAATCAGTTGGTTTTCAGACCAAAATAAATCAAAATAGAAAACTATCCAGAAATGTTTAGTCTTGCAAGATGGGAAATTATAGTATTAAATAATTTTAATCTCTGAAGAATAAGTTATATACTAAATATTTGTGAAGATGTGGAGCAAAAAGGAACTTTTAATTATTGCTGATAGGAATGCAAAATGGTACAGCCACTTTGGAAGACAATATGACACTTTGTTACAAAATAAGACATATTCTTATCATATAATATAAAAATGACATTCCATGGTATTTATAGAAAGGACCTGAAAACATATCCACTTACAACCTTCACATGAGTGTATATGTCATATTTATTTATAATTGCTAAAATTTAGACAAATTATTTCAAGCAACAAGGACATCATGAAGTCCTAACAATATAACACAAAATGTTCAGACTAATATAACCAGCACAGAGGACAAGATAAAGTTTCTACAGTCCAAGAAGTCCTTTCCTTGCACACTTTAGTCTCCTTGCCTTTTCATTATGTTTTATGTCTCTAATTTTTTTTCCTGTGTTCTCCTTTTATTCTTTTCATACTTCAAGTTCACAAATTCTTTCTTCTTCTATGTCTCACATACTGTTTATCCAATTATTCAGTTATTAATTTCAGATTTTATATATCTTAATTATAGAACTTAATTTGTCTCTTTCATAAAGTCTAATTCTCTGGTGAAATTCTCTAACTTTTCAATAATTTTCTCTACTTAAAATTTTTGAGCCCATTAATTATAGATTTTAACATACTATATCAATAACACCAATTATATAGATTAGTTTCTTCTGCTCTTTTTATTTTCTTTTTAAATGGTCATGTAAAGCTCTGAAATTATTAACTAAATATTCACCTGTTATTTAGGGAATAATCACAACAAAAAAGTCAACAATATGCTCTGATTGATTTTTTCTTGAATATTTTAAATCAGCATATTGTTAAATTTATGGATGTAGAACTCACAGATTCAGAGAACTGATTGTAGTCAAGTTAATTATTAAAGTATTTATTGTTTCAAATGGATCACAAGTATTTATAATATAGTATTGTCAAGTAATAAAAATCAAAACTTTTCTCCTTTTAAGATAACTAGTTTACCAATATATAACTAGTTATGCTACAATATGTCTAAGCAATTCATTTTCCATTGTAGGAAACCTAATTAGATTACATTTAGTGAGATAAAGAAAACATGGAGAATGTGTTATCATCTGGATGTAGTTTGTACCCTAAAGGTTTGTGTTGAGAGCTTGTAAGAATGTTGAGAAAGGGTAGATCTTTGAGAAGTTAGGCCTAATGAAAAGTGATTAGGCCAGAGGGGAACCACTCTTAAGTGTGATCAATGCAGTTCCTATGGGACTGGGTTAGCTCTCATGTGAGTGAATTGCTATAAAACTGGCCTGATAACTTCCCAGTCTCTTGTTTCCTTTACTTACCTCTTTTTCTAACATAGTTCTTCATGTAGACATATTTTGGAACTCAATAATGAGTATATGTTGGAGGAGAACATGGCCTTTATTGTTGTAAATGGAATGTTTGATTTTGGTTACTAGAGTAATAGCTAGAACATCTTAGAGAGTGGATAAATGACCATGACCTTAATGTTGTTAGAAAGGTGGATGGTGAAGACCAAGATGTCGGGATCTCAAATGGAAATATGAACTATCTATTGCAAATTAAAGACCACCCTTTCACACCATTGCAAAGAACATGTCTTTGTCCATTCCTTAGAGCTTTATGGAAGGCCAAATTTAAGTTGACCTATGGCATCTGGCAAAATACATTTCTAAAAAAACTTCAGATGAAGCTATATGGGTCTTATGGCCCTCTTCCAGTGAAATTTACAGTAAGATTCACAAGTAAGAGGAAACAGAGCTGAAATTTTTGGAAAATGTATAGACCTGCCAGAAAAAAAAAATGTGATAAGAGTGCATCCCAGAAACTTCCTGCTAAAGATGTTAGCCTGGAAAAGAAGGAGTCAAATTCTGTGCATCAGGACAATTGGAAAAGTGTCCCAGGGTACATCTCAGAAATCCTTAAGGCTGTCTCTTCCATCCCAGGCTCAGAGGTTTAGGGAGGCACGAAGTTTTTCCAAATGGGATTAGGGCTGTCTTGAAACACTGTTCCAATATTTTCCTGGAAAGGGATATGTGACCACTCCAGCATGATTCAAAAAGGCCCCAAAACTGCACATGTTTTCACTTTGAAGCGATGAAATGGAAAACTTTGTTGATGCCCAGGTGGTACTAATTCTGCAGGTGCACAGAATGCCAAAGTTTAGTTTAGTTAAGGCAGCTTCAACCAAAATTTTACAGGAAAGGCTGGGCACTTAGGCAGAGGCTTCCACAGAGAACTTACAGTGAGAAACCTTTTACTGAAACCATGGAAATGGGACCCCAAAAAGTTAGAGTCATCAGTAGAATACAATACCTGCATAGGAAAGCTTTAGGAATAGTATGTAAATCCATTCCAAGAAAGCAGCTAGGTAGTCTTCACAAAAGCATGGTTTTAGGCCTGCACAAAGCCATGCAAACCCAATTCAACCTGTAGTTTTGACATTCATTGTTAAGTCCTGCTGAGTTTGTCTAACTTAGGGTTCTTTTTTCTTTTGGCTTATTTCTCCCTTTTAGAATAGAAATATTTATTCTACCCTGTCCTTCCATTGTATCTTAGAAGTAAAGAACTTATTTTTTTATTTTACACATACAGAAGAAGCTTCACTAGACTCCTGGATGAGACTTGAACTTTTGAGCTGATGCTGGAACAATGTGAGATGTTGAGACTATTGGCAAGAGAGACATAAATGCCTTAAACATTGGAAAATGGACATGAACTTCGTGGGAAAAGGGCAACATGATATATTTTGAATGTGGTTTGTCCATTAAAGTCTCATGCATTGGAAACTTGGTTTGGTAGTATTGAAAGATGGTGGTTAGGAGTTTAATGTCTTTGAGGGTTAGGGTCTAGTGCCTTTCCTTAAGAAGTACTCAACTTTATAACTGTTTTTTCAATAGAAACAAAAATCAATGAAAACAGCAAGTTTTACATATTAGTAGATAATTTAAATGTCCTTTATATGGATCACAAACCATTTGAAGAGACAGTGTTCCTTGAAGTTACTTTCTTTGAGTAGCATGACCTAGTGTGCTGGTGATCTGGTAGTAAGTCCAAAGGTACTTACATATACTACCCTAGAAGAAAAATTTAATATGTGAAGTATAAACTTATATTTAGTTCTTGGAGCTTTTTTATATCATTATTTCCAAGTGTTTCTTTGAGTGAGGAAAACATGCTTTCAAACTCCATTGCTCACATATAAACCTAATTCAAATATGCAGTGTCATGTCATAATTGTTGATTACTTAAATCACTCATATCTTCAGTTACTGACAGAGATTAATTGCATCCTGTAAGCATAAAGGAAATCTTAAATACAACAGACAAAGAATTTCCACAAGGAACCAATATTGTTAATAGGAAACAATGAATATGCATCATATAAGTTAAGAAACGTGTAAAACATATTATCAAGAAGTGGAGAAATGGAAGCCCAAACCAAACATAAGAGCGCAGGTGTTTATACTATTGTAAAACAGTGACAAATTTTAGCTTGAAGTTTTTGGCTAATGTAATTCAATTACAGAATTTCATGACTAACATACAACATTTTTTACTTGACTGTTTTCCACAACAAGCAAAAGGCTAGAAATGCCACTAATTTTTCTACAGTTCCTTGCAATTAGGGATTGCTGTGTTAAAAGTTCTAGTCAATAAATCTCCAATGAAAGTGCATATAGAGGACTGGGAAAATGTTTCTTTCCTTATAAATGGGAGAATACCTGGTTTTCTCCCTTCCTCCTGCTCCCAAAATCAACATGGATCTTTTATTTATGGAAGTCATGTAATGCCAAGTCACAAAACATCTGAGGATAAGGGGCCAATGTATTGAAGGTGGAGGAGAAAAACAGAAACGGTCTCAATCCTGATGGTAACATTGGGCTGTAGAACAAGAAAGTGCCAGAAATCTTGAGTCCCTATTGTCTGGGTTTTTGTTCTTCTAATGATTACATTTCTAATATGATCATAGTTTCAGGTTTTCAAGATCTGGAAAAATAGGGAGAAAGCAGGAAAGAAGGAAGAAAGAAAGGGAAGGAGAAAGGAAGAAGGATATTGTCAGTATTGATAATATTAACTGCTGGATGAAAACATAGCTAAAAGATAATGAAAGATCTCCTGCTGCTGCTGCCTCATGCAAACTGTTTTTTTTTTTTTTTTTTTTTGTATTCTGTAAATTCACTGAACCTGCTACTTCATGTTAAATGACATCCTACCAACTGGAAATTCTAAGCCCTGGCAGCAAGTTCTAATCTCCTCCTATGATTTCAAAGCTTTATTTTAGTGACTTAATACTGCAGCTAAGTGAATTCTTCATGAATATTCTTTTGACTAGTGATTACCTCCTAATCTCTCCTTGAGAAGAGGTCACTATCTCACAGGTCTGAAAGGAAGGGTGCTGAGTTTCTGCTGTGAGAGAAGCAGTGGTAGGAGGCACCATGATGGCCAGAAGCAAAACCCTGCAGGAATGCTTGCAAATGCATGGACACCAAAGACTAGATGAACACAGAAAATGTAATCTCTGCCAGGAACCCCATGTTCTTTTCCCATCATGTTATTTCAGCCTAAGTAAAACAGAAACATCCATTAATAAAGATTCTTGACCAACTGTGCTCTCCTATTCCCCAACATACTGGTAACTACTTACTGTCTCATTAAAGTTGTTATCTCATTAAAGGATAGTAATTGGGAAACCAATTTTTATTTTAGGTCACTAACATAACAGTTAGTAATTTGCAAATAGGCACTTTGTTTGCTAATTCTTCAAAATGCACTTCTTTTTGCAATCTGGACTATAGCAGTTTTATTTAAAATGTTTTGCTAGTGAAAAAGATTTGCAGTAGATTTATGTACATGTTCCATTTTTGAAGTTGTATAAGGCTTTGAATATTAATGATATTTTTATAATGTCATTTATAATTTCTCTATTATAGCACATTTTCATCTTTATATGTTTAATTCCCACTTGGAATATATTCACAGGCATATACATTTTAATGTGTTCCTTATTAACTAATTGATTTATTATAATGATAGCTAGTGGGTACTTTAGTTTTTCTATGTATCATGCAGGTGTTTAGCAAAAGTTATAAAATTTTTCTCACTTTTTCCACACTTAATTCTCAAAACAGCTCTATGAATTTGCTATCATCAATTAAACCACCAAATATGTGAGGAAACTGAGTCAGAGAGATCATGAGTAACATTCTCAAAGTATTACCAATGATAGAGATTAAGCCAAGACCAGAATTTGACCCTAAGCTATCTAATTGCATGTTTACTCACATTAAATGATCTATAAATGAAGAATACCAAAACATATAATAGGTAAAATTGGCCATAGAATCCCACTAAACATGACATTATTTGCTTTAGATTGCTCTTCTTTTATCCACTTATCCTCACTTAAAAAATATTTCTCTCTAGGTTTACTAACAAATAGGATATTTGTTGCTTAAATTGGACTTGACTAGATAGCTAAGCAAGATCTTTAAATGTCAAATGGGAGTCTATGGAAATAGATTGGAATTCCAATCTCTGTACTAAAGGTCTTCTATGGAGCTGTAAATGAAAAACAGTGTGTGAGAACATTGTTTTAGCACCTGTTTTATTGCCTGCACTTGATGTAATTAGTGTATTTAAAGACAGCCGTATTGGTTACACCATATGGTTTGCAATCATTAGTGTAATAATAGATGTACCATTTAAAATGGAGCTCAACAACGGAGTGCTATTGTTCCATTATGCTAGGATAATAGGAGGCTTTTAGTGAGTTGACTGAATCCCAATTTCAAATCTCTGACACACTTAGGCTTCCTAAAACAAGAAATATTGGGTAATGAAAAAACAAATATTCAACTATATGATTTAGACACTAGTAAATATTTCTATGATTTGTTTGATACATTTACTCCAAATAGTAATATTTTAAATACACTATTAATGAGGACAATGAATCTCCTTAATATTTAAAATAGTGAAGATGTGTCACTTTTGGTTTGCTAAAACGGGATTTTCATTGGAAAAATTTAAATTAGCCTCTTTTTCACACTATATTCACTCATTATTAAAGTAAAAAAATAGAAAGTGTTCAATAGGAGGTAAGAAGGTGACCCAGGTCTTTAAAATTATGGAAAAGTTATCTTCTAAAATCTCAAAAAATACCTTTGTGTTTACAGTTTGCTCCTAAGTGACAACACCTAGAAGTTAAACAGTGATTCTGTCTTTCAATACAAGGAATTCTCTTAAAGATAGGATTGTAAGGAAAATAAGAAAACACCATTCCAGTGACAATAACCAACACTTAAATATGGAAACACATTTATAGATGTTGTAAAGAATACATACTTGTGATTCTAAATTAAATATGTTTGTAAACATGGTTATGAATTTGAATGAAAACGTTTTATTTGTCTACAAAACCAAGACTAATTTTATTCTGAAATTATATGTTTTAAAAGAATACAAAATATATGCATAGGAAAGCAGAATATCCCCCTAATGTAAAATGTGTGTATGTAAATTTAATATGCAAATTCAATCCTCAAAATTATTCTCTGACTTTTTTGTATGAGAAGGTCTTTGAATTAACAAAGGGAACAACAGCACACAATATTCCTTTTTCCCTTAGTGCAAGATGCATATTCAGCTTTTTCTAATTCAATAACACCCCATCAAAATAACCTTTATGACCATGTATTGGGTCTCCTGCTTACCATTGTGAAACCTGTACCCCTGATGTGAACTGTGTAGTATTTTCTTCATCCATTCTATATCTGTTGAGTCCAAAGTTGTCACAATGTATTTGACAATTACTGCAGCTTGATTACTACCCATGATGTTAATGAACCCAGGTGTGTCTACTCACTGCTCCAAAGCCCAAATCAGGAAAAGAGAGTGGTTTAGTTGCCAGTCCTCAGAAAACATAGGAAGCTATCTTCCTCAAAGTACCATCCTTTGGAACTAAACTATACAAAAGGGCTTTTATAGGAAAGAAAGGAGGTACAGGGGACAATAGATGGGAAAGTTATTCGCTGCACAAGGTGCACACCATCCAGGACAGTGTTTTCTTTTCTCATCTGCTGGAAGATCCTTGAGATGAAAATTGACCTTCATCTCCTAAGCCAGTCTTTATAATTCATTAGATAAACTCATTATTTCCCCATAAGTTAAGCATTATTCCACTTTTAACTAGAGAATAAGATTAGCAAGTCCTTGGCCCACATGTTGGGTTTTTGTTTGTTTGTTTTGTTTTTGTATTTTTTATTTATTTATTTATTTTGGTACCAGGGATTGAACTCAGGAGCACTCAACCACTGAGCCACATCCCCAGACTTATTTTGTATTTTATTTAGAGGCAGGGTCTCAATGAGTTGCTTAGCACCTCGCCATTGCTGAGGTTGAGGCTGGCTTTGAATTCCATATCCTCATGTCTCAGCCTCCAGAGCTGGTGGAATTACAGATGTGCACCACCATGCCCTGCTTTTGACCCACATTTTGAAGTAATCTGAAAACTGTCAGATATTCTGGGCTCTCAAAAACTAATGGAAGATTACTGATTAGGGATTACAGGGACCAATATTTACCTAGTTCCTTTCTCTTCAATAGTTCATTCCAGCTCTCAGTCATCCAAAGGTGGTTTTCATTAGAATTTACAATAGTGGGAAAATGAAAAAAACAAAGAATACTTTACAAATTGCTATTTGTAAAATAGAACTAACCTAAAATATGGTGGCATAAGACATATGGGCATTGCCATTATCACTGTTACAATGATGCAATGGTCCCTTCCTCTGACTTTTGTGTTTCCTAAACCATTTTTAATTGGCCATTGTTTTGCTCCTGGGTATGCCTTTGTCATTTCTCTTTTGTTATGATTTAGATATGAGGTCCCCCCAAAGCTCATGTGTGAGACAATGAAAGAACATTCACAGGTGAAAGGCTTAGATTAAGAGACATGTTAGCTAATCAGTGGATTTATCCCGCGATATGGACTAACTGTGTAATAACTATAGGAAGGTAGGGTGTGGCTGGAGGAAATCACTGGGGTCCTACCTATGGTGTTTACATTTTGTCTGTGGTGACTAGAACTCTCTTTCTCTGCTTCTTGGACATCAATTACTGAGCTGCTTTCCTCTGCCTTAGCCTTCCACCATGATGTTCTGCCTCACTTCTGGACCCAGAGTTACAGTCAGCCAACCATGGACTGAACCCCTGAATATGTGAGCCAAAATAAGCTTTTTATCCTTTAAGTTTTTCTTATCAGGTGTTTTGGTTACAGTGACAAAAAACTGACTAGAACATCTTTACTCAACACCCAACCATTAATCAAATAGTTCATCAGTCTCCCTAAAAACACCCAGGCCATCCAATAATTTCTCTCCTTAGGTGAATACCAGTGCTCCAACTATTCCCTTTTAACTGTCTTCTTCTTTTTCACTCTGAAAAAGGATTTAATGCTCTGTTTTACCACATTTAGCTCATTAGGCTTAATATAAGAAGAACTTTCTCCCTATAATATTTAGATTCTATAAGCCCTATACGGTCTTGGTGCAGAGAACTAAAATAAGAGTTATCTATTGTAAAACACATTTCTATTGCTTCCTTATCTTATTGCAGGTCCCACTGAGTTTCCCTGGCTACAATTTTTTATTCTAATTTTGATTCTTTTGTGTCCTAATCCTTACATATTTCCAGTATATCAATCTATATATGCGTTCTGAATTTTACCAGAATACAACCAGGAATTTTTTTTGTACATCAGTCAATATAAACATATTTGTCTTGTGAAAACAAGGCAGGAACTTGCCAGCTTAATAAAGTTAGCTTCTACTGAGAATTAGCAAGGATAGATATTCTGATCTCAGCAAGAGCTGAGATTAAATAAATGTGGAAATTTCAACTAAATGGAATACTATAAAATAATTAAAATTTTAATAATTATAATGAATATGTAAAATAAAAATTTAAGCTGAAATATAAGTTAAATTAAAAACCTAACATATTAACATATTAAAATATTTGTAATATTAGGTGAAAATATAGTTAATAAAAACATCATTATCATGCATACAGTTTTTAAAGTTGATTAATTTAGATATAATAAAATGCACAGCTTTTTAAACAGATGAGATATAACAAATGTATATATTTATGTGTATAAGCACATATCAACTAAGATAAAACATTTCTATCAATTCAATAAGTTCTTTTGTACTCTTTTTACAGTAATTGCCAACACCTGTAGATCAAACCAAATCACTATGCTGTCCTCTAGAAGAGATACTTCAAAATTTCTGTATCTCAAATCATGTAGTCTTTTCCCCTTTCTTTTTTGTTTGGCGTGTTTTCAAGAATCATTAATATTATCAGTAGTCATTAATATGCTGTTTGAACCTGTTGAGTAATATTGCTTATATGAATTTGCCTTAATTTATTTATTCACCTGGATGGCCATAGGGGTTGTTTCACTTTGTAGCCACTAAGGATTACCTACTGCAAACATTTGTTTGCAAGTCACTTTGTAGATACCCGTTTTCATTTCTCTTGGGCAAATTTCCAGAAGTGTAGTGTCCTGTCACATAATCAGTATAAGTTTTAAAGAAACTCTAAAATGTTTCTTAAGTAATTTTGTTGTTGTTGTTTTGCTTTAATCTACTGGAGATCAGAGCACAATATACCAACATATGACTGCCAGAGAACAGATTAGCCATCCTAAAATAGAACTCTTTGGCATATTGATATTTTCAGATTGGTTATTTTGGGAAAATTTAGACATAGTTGGAGCTTTGAAAAGCTATCATTTTATAAAGGAAATTTTCATTACTAATTTGAATGATAAAGGAAATTATTTAAGAGGCAGATGTATCACCTAAGAGACTTATCTGCATAAAACACAACTTTTATTTATCGTACACTTTTTTCTGCTTCACTGTCCATAATTTGTCTCTCTAAACCTACAGAACTTTCAATCCCCTATTCTTTTCTGTGGCTCAGGATGCTATACAGATTCAATCATCTGGTCTCATATTTTTATAGGGTTCCCATAAAGTTGTAAGGACATTTGAATTAAAACTTTTCTTTTTTTCTGTCAATTTAATTCATAGTCCAGCCAAGATTCTAGATGACTAGAGAGAAAATGCTTCTTCCCTCCTGTGCAATTCTGACCAACAAATATATAAGCTTTTTTGTTGTTCTACATCTTTATCAACACTTGGGGTTGCTACACTTTAAAATGTTATCCATTCTGGTTAGAATGAAGTGGGACTACATGATGGTATTTATGACATAGAAAGCATTTAGCTGATTTCTTTTGAGGGTGAAGATTTTTTTTATTTTAAACTTTTTTAAACAGATAAAAACTGTAGATTTTGGGTGCACCACATGATATCTTTATAGATGCATACATTGTGTACTATTTAAATGAGATTCAATATATGTGTTTCCTCAAACATGTATCATTTCTTTATGATGAAAACACTGAAATTCCTTTCTTCTAGCCTTCTGAAATACACATTACATTTCATTATATGTAGTTACCTGACTGTACAATAGCACATCAGAATTTCTTACTACTAACTAACTATACCTGAGTACCCATAACCATCCTGGTACATTTCTCCCTCTATCCTACTCTTGCTGGTCTCTGGAAACCACCATTCTACTCTCAACTTCTATGAGATCAACTTTTTTAGATATCACATATGGTGACATCATATACTGCTTTTCTTCCTGTGCCTTCTCATCTCATCTATGCCTTTCTGCTGTTCTTGTCTTTTCCTTCCTCATAATCTGAGTAGTCTTTCCCATGCATGTATATTTCAGGGTTTTCTCAAGTACATGGGAGAAGTCATATGCAGATTTGGTGATTTCATCCTGGATGGTTCCTCCTTTCTTATATTCTCAATTCCCAATTTCTTTGGTGACTCGAAACTGTCCTTTGACCGCTCGAGTCAAGACATCCATACTTTTATGCCTGATACCACATAGTCTGAACTATTCAGACATGTCCCCAGTGGCCCAGTCCTCTTTCCTTGAGTGAAGCTATGTATTTTTCACTTTAAGTTTACATACAGTTTTTGCCTGCCTATTCCACTTTCACAAGACTCAAAATCATTTTGTTGCTTTTGTTTTTTGTTTTGTCTAATGTTTATAATTATCATAGACAAAAGCTTATTCCCATAGAAGCAATTCTGCTACTATTGGGAATACAAATATATTTCTCTAATTTATTTTGTCTTAAATAAAGATAGATATCATTCATGCAATGACATTACAAATAGTTCAGATTCTTATCTACTTTTCCATTAAGATAATTTTCAATCACACATTTTATCACTAGTATGCATGTGGGGAAATTGCAGCTCTAATACATGAAGTTACTTGCCCATAAATAATACCGTATATCAAGAGCTACATTTGGGATCATATAAATACTTTACTTAAGTCCAAACACTAAAAAGAAGGCAAACAAAAGCATCAGGAGAAAAATGACATACATATTGTGAAGGTAATGTTATATCATATATATATATAAATAATTATATATATATGGGATACAATCAGAAAACAAATTCACAATAAATCGTTTGAATAAACTATTAAAAATGCTGTTCTAAATTTCGAAAATAATAAGTGATGTCCATATATATTACACTTCACTTTTCCCAATTTCATGAATGTGAAATTAATACTTATTCATAATAAATTATATTTAACTTCTGAAAATGAAAAAGGTTTCACAAGATCATAAATGACTCCATGTATTCATAAAAAATTCTCAAATTAGCATTTCATTTTATTTTCATTGGTGATATATTTGAGACCATGATTACAACTCAAATGTGAAAAGTAGATATCCATAAAATAGAATATGAAATATGAAAGTCACATGATATATTTAGTTATCATGAATATAGAAAAAACTTTATACAGACTAGGAGAAGCTTAATAGTCACATGCTTATGCACACACACACATAAAATTATTTGTGAAATGCTGGACTCTGCCACTGATTAGCTGTGAATTCACACAATTTTCTTAACATTCCAGAACTAAAATTTCTCATGTAGAAAGTTGGACAATGAGAAAACAAGACACAGTATTGAAAAGTTAGTGGAAAATAGGCAATTAAATGGTATATGAAGAGAGTAACACATAGTGTTTTAGGATCAGAAAAACCTGCCCAATTTAAATAACATTTAAACTGATGGTGAAAATATGTAGGCATAGGTAAGGGAAAGTGGATAAAGGCAGGGTGGATTTGATGGGTGCATGATGTATGCATGTGTGGAAATATCACTTTGAATGCCATTAATATGTACAATTAATATATATTAACCAGAAATAAATAATTATAATGAAATTCTGAATATTCTAATATAAGATGTGGACCTAAGGTAGCATTTAATGGATATATATGTAGCAATAGTTAAAGAAAGATCAGTGGAAGACATAATACCTCTGAGGGATAAGAATATGGATAGGTAAAAAGAATAAAATATTTTATATGTTCAATTTAATAGCAATATACTGATCTTTTTAATGGGCATCAATAATGTAGTTGATTTCAATAGAAGCTGCATTTTGGTTAAGTCTAAGAATTTGTTTTAGTACTAGTAAATGGGAACAAGAGGAAAATTTTATATTAAATTGTTTGGTTTCAAATCCTTATTTGAGCAGAGATATCTAGGATAACTCAAAATTATGACAGTTGATATACTACAGTAATAGCTGACATTACCTAGTTAGTATCAGAGAGAAGGCCAAAGATAAACTTTTATATTTAAAACACACACAAACACACACATGCTCACACAGATATGAATAAAATCCTGAAAATAAAAATAATACTTCCATCCCCCCCACCAAAGTCAAACCTCTGAAGGAAGGGCTGGTAAAAATGAAGGAAAGGGACATGCATTATCATAAAAGTAACTCCAAGCAGGGACTTTCATCATTGCCAAATATGAATGTCTCTTAGTCTATTGATTGGTATTTAGGTGCTCTTATTTTTAAAGAAGAATAAAAACATAACCTTAGGCTCAATCCAAATAGTCAGCTTTTTAAAATAAAAAGAGTATCTCCATAATAGGAACATAAATAGGCAACTAGCAGTATTTATATAATTTACTCATTTGCATAGATATAAGTATGGACTGATTCAATAATCAATCAACCAATTACCTGCATCTAGCTCAAATTTTAGAATCCCCAAGTTAAATAATGGTGTTCATGTCCCGTCTCAGGGTGGCTCATTTTGGTAAGTGATCTATTAAATAAATACTAATTAACCTGTACCTCACACACTTAAAGGAGAAGAAAATGAACAGCCACAGTAAAAGTTCCACATGGAGAAAGAAAACAGAAAACATAGAGAGGTTTCTACAATTAAGCTTCTGGGTAGGAGTAGATGTGATTCCATTAGCTAGAAAAGGAATAGGAGAATTTCTTGGCCCATTTTTCAACCACTCCCACTAGTCCTCTGGACTTGTTTTTCTTCTATATTCTGTGCCCCTGTCTGAGATGGGCACTAAGTGTACACATTACTTGAGGGTTTAACAACTTTAGCAGCAAATGTTTTAGCTGAGGTGAGGGAGCTTTGGTGCTCTTCTAAACATTTAGCAGTATTGCTCTGCTTCAGGCCAGGCTGGCATTCTTCTGACATTATAATTTCATCAAAAGTCCAGCCAATATCTACTCTATTTGCTTTTTATAAGTTCCACATAAATTTGACAGTCAAACATTTTTATAAGATATTGGTTTGAGCTTTTCATATCTTTATTTATTGATGTTATTCTGAATGCACATACAAGATTTCTGGAGCAAATTAAAAATCTGGAGATTATTAATAATTACTTACCACAAATAGTAACTGTGGTATTCCTGTGTGACCCAATTATTATACAATGAGGTAATGAATGACAGCTATCACTCTTCTTACACAAGTTCTTTCTTGTAGGGAAAGAACCCAAATAAAATAAATCTAGGTGTTTATATGTGGAGGGGGGTCATTTATTATATCTTGCTATTTAGTCAGTCTGTTGGAAAACTTGGGAAAGCTCTTGAGTTGCTAGTCTAATCCTGTGGAATATAAAGAATTTTCCTTTAAGGAAAGATAAGACCAGTGTCTGACACTTTATAAACCTCAGTGTTTCATGATCCCAGGTTTTATCTCCCTTGAAATATTCTTTCCAGGATGTAAATCTCCCTGGAGTTCCCATTAGCTAATGAGTTACAAATTAACATCCAAGGATCCCAGATCCTATATTTCAATAATGATTTCCTTCAAAACCTTAATTGTGCAGAAATACAAAATATATAGTCTCACAGATTTTAAACTTGAAGGTTATCATTTTGTATCCTATGTATGCATATTCTATTCATCATAGGACCATGACTTAAAGTGTAAATACCTTAATACCTTTTAAAACGATAGACAAACATGAAAAGTCATTCACTACTTTCTTTCCCAAGGTCACTTCCTGGACTGAGATGGTTTCAATCCTTTTTTTTTTTTTTTTTTTTTTTTTTTAAGGCGCACAGAGTCTTTGGATCTCTTAGTTGTATGCTGGGTCCTCTTTCCAGAAGATCAGAAATGTGTTCCTACAACAATTACATTATGAACCTGAAGAAAGTTAAAGTTTCCTAAGAAGACAGAAATGAATCCAGTAGTTTACAATGAAGTAAACTCTGTAAGAATTTGTGGAATTCTAAAACTGTAACCTATTTCTTTCCTTAGTACCCAACTCTATATATAAGTGCAAGAGCTGAACAAATTATGACAAATTATCTGTTCTCTATTGGTTAGGAACCTAATTTGCAGTCTCAATATTAATTATAAATTTTAAAACAGATCATATCCCAAGAACTCACTTGTTACTCATTTTGTGGTTGTTTATAGTCAGTTCGAGTTTAGGCTAGATGTTTAGACTGAAAGATATCAATGCATTCAGGATATCTTTAAAGTCTTAAAACAGAATGGGATTACCATTACCAAAAAGAGAATAGATAATGAAGAAGTGTAAGAACTAAAGCCAGAGGCACCCCTTCATTCAGAACTCAGAACTGCAAATAGTAGATAGTGAAGTGAAAGGAAAATGGAGAGTGGTTTCTTCTAGCAAAATGAAGAATGTACTTCAAATGGCATTCAAGTTTGTTAAGAAGTCGTGCTGAGAAGCGTTAAGACAGGTAGTCAGAATTTCTCAGTAGATTTGACAATGTGGTTATCTTGTCAAAAATGGTTTTTGTGTGTGGGATGTTAAAGACAAGATATGTTTCAAGGGCTCAAAAGAAAATGGAAAGAAACGAACAGCAGAGAGTGCATGGAGACAAAATTTTATACAAAAGGAACAGAAAGAAAAAATGTTAGCAGCAGGGCAATGTGGAGCCAAGGGCTGGGATAACAGCTTTCATTTTCTTCTCAGGGAGGATATGTTGATTTAAGATAGCTGATTTGGTAGGTAGGGAAACTCAGTGAATGGAAGGAGATGATTGCTGAAACTGTTCTTCTAAGAATGGTAGATATTGGACACAATGCACAATCGGAGGAGAGGATGGAAAGATGTAGGACATCCATAAAATTTGATTCAGACAGCAGAACATCAAAAGCTACCCAACTCAACAAATACCTAAACTTGTACTATAACCTTCTCTTAGTTTCCTAGACCCACCATGACAAATTACCACAAACTTTGTGCCTTATAACCACAGAAATCAATTTTCTCATATTTTGAGGCTAGAAATCTGAAAGAAACATATTTCCAGGCCATGTTCCCTCTAAAAGATTTAGGGAAGAATCACTGCCAACATACTTTCTTGACTCTTCCTATTCTAATTGCCCCCAAGCAATCCTTGGAATACTTTTGTTAGTGGCTGCATCACTTTAACTGCTCTCTTCATTTCACATGCCCTTCTTCTCTGTATGTTAATTTGTATTATTCTGTTAAAAAAAAATTCTTATATTGGATTTGGGTCCTGCTCTAATCCAGCATGATTTCATCTTGATATTAACTCTATCTGCAAAGACACTATTTCCAAATAAAGTCACATTCTGATGTTCTAGGTAGACATGAATTTGGGAGGTGTTATTGAAATCACTAAAATCACCTATACCAAATTACTATGTTTGCTTTCTTCGGATATATAATGTTTTTCCATGTCAAATCTGATAAAAAGAATCCTCTACCCATTGTAAGTATTACTTCCTGATTATCAAAATTGAGGTGTCATGCTTTCTGTCAGATCATTTATACAAAAATCATATTCATTCCTTCCAGCCACTATCTTGTCAGTTGTGTTAATTACAGAAATTGCATGTGAAAGGTCATTTCTTTAATTGCTATGAATTTAGGAGTAAACAGTAATTTACAAGAATGGAAATAGAGCAGTATTTTCTGAAATAGATCAGTCTGATGCAATAGATTAAGCAACTCAGAGCTTGCTTATTCTTGGTTTAGAATTTAGTAAAATATTTTTAGTACTGAAGCACACTGAGATATAATCTTAATTTGACACATTTTTTCCTAGCCATCAAGAATAAGTCATTTGCATCCCTTGCAAAGGATGTTTTAAATAGTACACAAACTGTATTATATAATGTTTGGTGTATAATAAGGTATAAAAATTGATGTGTAATATGAATATATATTTAAATTCACTCATACAAAGATTTGAAAAAATCAAATGTTCACTGATTTATGTAAGCCCTTAATATCAAAATCTTGAGTGCTCTTTTATAAACACTCAAAAAACAATTAACATTAAATCTGCACTATTCTATTGAAATGAAGATTCATAGCTATTATCTATTAAAAATATTATCCCAGACTTAAAAATTATTTAGTTAATAATGATTCTATTCTTATTTAAAAATGAAAATATATCATATACAATATATAATAATAAATATACATATATTTATTTCTTGAAAACTTCAATTTTTCCAGTATATTTCAGACTGTTCAATGGCCGTAAGTAGTAAGATCTAGAGAATATTGTCCATATTATATACATTTATCTATTTAGCACTCAAAACACTACAGAAATATCATAAGTACTAAGCAAAACAAACAACAAACTCTTATTGTTAAAAGTATAAGGAAAGGAGTAATTGATTAACAATGTGCACCTAATGCCATACTATATATATTTTAGTCTTCTTAGCACTGTAAC
Source organism: Marmota monax (assembly GCF_021218885.2). NCBI lineage: Eukaryota > Metazoa > Chordata > Mammalia > Rodentia > Sciuridae > Marmota > Marmota monax. Next base: position 27,822,902 of record NW_026693082.1, on the reverse strand, counting down.
CAAAAGACCTAATAGAAACAATTTTAGAGAAGGAAAAGTTTATTTGGGGCTCAAAGTTTTGAGAGCTCTCAGTCAATAGATGGCCAACTGCATTGTCATCATCCAAGTGAGGCAGAACATAATGACAGCAGAGTGTTGAAGAGGAAAGTGGCTCAGGACATGGTAAACAAGAAGTTGAGAGAGTGTTCCATTTGCCATGGACAAAACATAAATCCCCAAAGGCACACCCTTAATGACCTATCTCTTCTAGTCATACCCTATCATCCAGTTAATCTGTATCAGGCTATTAATGCACTGATTAGGTTAATACTCTCATAACCTGATCATTTCACCTTTAAACTTTCTTGCATTGTCTTAAACATGAGCTTTAGGGGGACACCTCATATCTAAACATAACATAATCTGTGTGTGTGTGTGTGTGTGTGTGTGTGTTTGCAATGCTTAGAATTAAACCCAGGGATTCACAAATGGCATGCAAGCACTCTAACCCTGAGAAATCTTCCCCAAACCTTTTCATTTTTATTTCCAGACAGAGTCTCAGTAAATTGACCACTCAAACTTAATATCCTCTTGTAATAGCTTCCCAAGTAGCTGGGATTACAAGTGTGATACCCTTTACATTTAGTATAATGTATTTTAACTTAGTTTACAAATTTCCTAACAACTTCTATAATTTCAAGATAATAATAATATATATGGCTTAGTGTGGCATGATACTACTTGTTGAGCTAATTTAAATTTCGGAAGCTAAGATACCCTTCTAAACTATTATCATATCTGGAATAATTAATTATGGGGAAAAACTGTTTAAAGATGTTAACATATATTTCCTTTAAGAAATATAAAAGTATAACTAAAAATCTAGGGCTAAATAGAGACTCAAGATAACCAGTGTATAGAAGCATAGAAGTCCCGCTTCATAATATTTTTAATTAGGTGACATAGATGTTTCTATAAGCAGTTCTAAAAATAAACACATATATTGAAAAACTAAAAGGAAGCATATTGCACTTAGTAAAACCAGGCAACAAGCCTACAAGAGATATAATGTGCTTTTCCTCACCATTTGCTTTGCTCTTATTATGTAGTCAATTTAGTCAGAGATACATAGGGTGTTCATTTGCAGCAGGACACTTTGTATTTTCAACTAAACAGAATGACTTAGCTAAGGAACAGAAGTAGCAAAATAAAGCACTATTATTGACATTTTGAAGAGACACAGAGGAGAAAGAGAGATGCAAATCCTATGGGCTAAAGGACATGTACAAGAACTCTGGGAAACATGACACTTTAAAGGACAACTTTTCTTAGATTTCAATCTCTATCTCCCTTAAGCCAGGGAATTCTATCTCTACCAGCCAATGAATTATCTTGATGGAGACCACTTCTGGCATTTTCTCAGGTACCTGCAGAGCTCATTCTGGCTGTACTATATCCCACAGTGTGGGCAGATGGCTCCAAAAAATTGACTAATGCAGACAGCAGTAGTCTCTTTTGACATGTTGTGAATGGGTGATACTTCAGACCAAAAATAATGTTGTTTTTTTTTCTTTTCCCAGTCTCAAGTGTGAGAAGTTCTTATCAAATGTTCTTTATAGAGGGTAATATCTTATTCTTCTCAGAAATCCTGCTTTATTTTCAGAGTTAGTGATTATATGCTGAAAAGAAAAAGGAAAAAAAAAAAACTTTTGAGCACTATGTCCTCAGGACAGAAAGAGACTATGAGTCAAAGAACTGGGAAGGAATTATATGTTATAAAGATGCATTTGTATTCATATGATGCTGTGCATAATGTAATGACAACTTTTGGTACTTAAAAAGTAAGCTACAAAATATTTCTCCTTGAAGAAAATGGGTTCTGAAAAATCTAAGATGTAGCTGTATGATTCTCCACCTTGAAAGTGTATATCAACAACAATATAATTGACACAAATTAAGTTTGACAGGTAGCTCCAAGAATGCTTAAAAATGCATTTTCTGCTTTCATAGAGTGTACAGTGCTATGCACACAATCACAGTAGTATAATCTCTAAACTGCATCCCATTTATTTCTTTAATCTATAGACTTAACTGTGGGACAAAGAGATTAAGGAATGTCACATCTATGCAGACATGCTCTGGGATAGGTAGAGTCACATCATTAGGTGTATTTATGAGAAAAGGTGGCAACTGCAAATGAGGTTAAGAATTGTTTTATTTCAAAGTTACCTTGCATAAAAGTCCTTAAGAAGTCAGACAAAACAAAAAGCAAAAATCTGTTCTTTAAAAACTCTTTACTCATTGACTTTGTGGGGCCAAATTATACATTTTGGGGGAGGTTAGAAAATAGTTTCTCTTTTATTTTCACATTTTGAGAAACTCTCTAACATTTTATAAAATAATTTAAAGATTTCTAATTGCAGTGCCTGACCCATGTTGGAATAAATTATATATTTAAAAGAAGGAGTTTGTTCAGAGCCTCAGTATTAAATATTATTCAAACAAACCATTAACAGTTACAAAGTAATTATCTTATGTAATACCTGGAAACATCTGTCTATTGCAAAGCATAATAGCGGTGATTTTTTAAACATTATTTTTAAGATAAAGAAAGATATAATCAATAAGTATAGTTTTGAATTACTGCATGGGAGGAATTCAAAATTTTCACACATTTTAAGAATAATATAGTATTTTTGATTTTGAAAGCAAATTATTTGAATGAATAAATTTAAAAAACTAATTTTTCTGATGAGTGAAATAGGAATAAAAGAACCTCACTAAAGTAAGAATTAAATACTTCTCATTGAATTAACTTTGAAATAAAGAACCATAAACAATTAGGACCCTCTAAAAAGAGGGAAAGAGGAAGAAGAGTGCAGAAACACAGAGGTTTAGACAAAGACAAGAATAGAGCAATTGCTGATGCAACATCTTTTTAGATACTATAGAGATCCACTTACATACATTTAGCATTCAACCTAGCCATCACCATTCAGGTCCCTTACTTCTTGAGAAGACACAATACAAGGGAGTCTAAATAGAGGAGGAACAATCACTCATGCATGTAGTCACAGACACTTCTTGGAAGACATGATTGTGATTCTAACAAACATTACAATGCTACTATTATCTCACAAGATTTTCTGCTTGAATCTTATAATTCTGATAATGCATTTATTTGTATTTCCCATTTCTTCAATTTAAGACCAATATCTGATAATCATTGATTACTAATATTATTGTTCTATTATGTGTGCATGTAAAAACTAGAGGCACAACATTCTGTGGTGTTTTATTGCCTCTGTGGCATCCAGTTCTTATATATTTCTTAAGACACAAACTCAAGAAATATCCATTAATCAAGATATCAGTTTCAAAAAATCTTACGCAACTTTTTTCAATTTCATGAAAAAAAATGGAAATCCTAAAATTCTTACTATAATAAGATATACCTCACAAGTATTAAGAGAAATAGCAGAAATATTGAAATTCATTTAAATCAACACATTTATCTAATAATAAAATGAAAGGACCACTAATATAATACATTATTGGGAAAACATGGGTCTGATACGGTAATTACATATAAAACATGAAAAAACTTTCAAAATTCCACTAAAATTAATTCTATTATAGAATAGGCAGACCAATAGAGTAGACATTCCTATATATTTTATGTATCTTGAAAAATTTAAGCATGTTTTCTTTAAGTATTTTATTAAATTGAAAATATTTGTGTCAGGTCTTTTCTGGTTGATATTTGAATAATGTTTTCTAAGTTTTCGCCTTAGAGAATGCATAACAACTGGATGTCATCAGAGCTACCAAGCAGCTAAAAATGTTGTTCTTTCTGGGTTCAGATGTGAAATTTTCTACTCTGAAAATTTCCTCAAATAGTTTATAATGTAACTCTTATATTTGGGTCTCTGATCCATTATGAACTGATTTTTATGTATGGTGACAGATGCCTGTATATATTTATTTCTCCAAGCAAAATTTGTTAAAAGAAAAAAATTACTATTTTTCCATTTAAAAGTATTGATAACCTAATTGAAAATCCTTTAGCCATATATGTATGAATTTATTTCTAGAATCTCCATTTTATTCTATTTGTCAATAGGTTTATCCTTTTGCCAATATCACACTGTATTGATTTGTATAGCTGTGCAGTGGGTTTTGAAATGAGGATATGTGAATCCTACATGTTTATTAGAATTTTACAAGATTTTTCTTTTTTTCAGGGGGGTTACTCTAGGTCCCTTGAATTTCCTTATGAATTTTATAAGCATTTTATCAGTATCTGGGGTAAAATGTGATGGATAACTTAAAAGAGATCATGTTGAATCTGTAGTTTAATTGTCAAGTATTACCCTCTTACCAAAATGAAACCTTTTGATCCATGAACAAAGCATACCTTTCTTTTTGTTTAGATCTTCTTTAAGAATTGGACAATGTTTTGTTGTTTTTAATTATGTCTTTCTTTCTTTTTTATATTTATTCCTATGTAGTATAATTATTTTTTACTATTGTAAATTGAATGGTTTACTTGAGATTTTATAGATTGTTTAACACTTGTGTATAGAGATATAATTTATGTTTGTGTTGATCTTGCAACCTGAAACTATAATGAATATTTCTTAGTTATGCCAGTTTTTCAATGGATTTCTTAGGACTGTCAAATAGCATATAATGCCATCTATGAATAGACAGGATTTTACTTTTTCTTTTGCAGACTGAAGGATTTTTTTCTTGACTAATTATCTTAAATAGAATCTACAGAAAAACATTGAATAGAAGTAGTAAGAAAAGGTACACCTATCTCATTTCTAAATTTACAGTGACAACAATTATCTTTCACCATTGAATATAAGGTGGATTTTGAACTTTTTATGCATGGCATTTATCAATTTGAGAGTATTCTCTTTTATTCCTACTTTGAGATTCTTATGATGACCTACTGGCAAATTCTGTCAAATATTTATGCAGATCTATTGAGATAATTAAATAATTTTTGTCCTCTATTTCATGAGATAGTTTGTTGTACTAATTAATTTTTGGATGTTCAACCAACCTTTCATTCCTGCAAAAATTCCATGTGGTTGTAGTATGTAATCTTTTTATATGTTTATATGTCGATGAAATCTACATTTATATTCAAAGGGATATTGTCTGTGGTTGTCATTTTCTGCATGTGATTTCAATAGTAGTGTTTAAAGAAATATAAAACTGACCTCAATGAGTGAATGAAGACTTTTTCTTCTCTTTTATTTTCTGTAAAAGTTTATTAAGAATTATTGTTACTTCTCCTTTAAAATTTAGTGGAATTTACCAATGAACCTATATAGACTTGTGCTTTTCTTTGTGAAAGTTTTGACATTTTGTTTCTTAATTGTTGATTAAACTTTTTTTAAAATATATTTTTTAGTTGTAGGTGGACACAATACTTTTATTTTTTATTTATTCATATGTGGTGCTGTGGATCGAACCCAGTGCCTCACACGCCACTAGGCGTGCTCTCTACACTGAGCCACAACCCCAGTCCCTCAACTTTTTTTTTTTAACTTGTTAATGGTTCATTAAATTTTCTATTCCTTCCTGGTTCAGTAATAGTAGTTGATGATTTCCAGGAAGTTCTCCAATTTAGCAAAGTTACTAAATTATAACTCATTTATATATAATTGTACAAAATAATTCCTTATAATCTTTTATTTATAAAAGATTTTGTTTATAAAATATTTCTTTTATTGTAAAAATAAATTTATTTATTTTATTTATAATATCTTTTATTTATAAAATATTTTATATTTTAATAATTAGATCTTACATCCTTTTATTAATGAGCATATCTAAAGTCTTATCAATTATAAATGGACCTTTCTTTTTTAGTATTTATTATTTCCTTTCTTTTGTTTGACTTGGATCCATTTTTTTGTCTCTTTTTTATTTCTCATTTTTTAAAGTGTAAAGTAAGTTTACTGATTGAGATATCCATTTCTCACAGGTGTTTACAACTATAAATGATTTCCTCTAAGAAGTGCTTTAGCTATATCACACAAGTTTGGATCTGTAATTTTTCATTCCCTTGATTTCTTCTTTGTCCTGTTTATTATTTGAGACTGTGTTTTCAATTTCCACATTTTTTAAAATTTCTTGAATATTTTTCATTTCAAATTTAATTATACTTTTCTCTAGGGGACATACTTTCTAAACTTTAAATGTTTGTACACATATTTAAGCTCATTTTGTGTCCTAAATATATATTCTATCCTAGGGAACACTCTTGAGGTAAATGTGTGTTTTGTTGTTGGTTGAAATGTTATATATTATTTCAAGTTAGTTGACCATGTCAGTAATATCTTCTGTTTCCTTATTGATCTTCTGTTTGGTTATTCTCTCCATTATTGGACTAGATGTGTTGAATTCTTCAACTATTATTGCTTCATTATTTATTTCTGTTTTCAATTCTGTCAGGTATTGCTTCATGAACTTATTTGAGGTTCTACTGATTGGTGAATATATGTTTATAATTTTTACTATTATAAAACATTTCTCCTTATCGTTAGCGTAAATTGCATGATAGTCTATTTGTCTGATAGTAAGAGAAGTGACTAGTGTTCTTTTCTCATGAGCACCTTTGTGGTTACTCTTCTCTATCATTTTACTTTCAACCTGTTGGTGTAACTGAATACAAAATATATCCTTTGTAGCTATCATACAGTTGGAAAATTTATTTTCATTATTATACTAATCTCTACTTTTTAGATTAAGTTTTTATCTTTTTATATTAAATGTAATTATTTATAAGTTATAGTTGAAGTCTACCATTTGACTCCTTATTTTTTTTAATGTATCTTCTTGATAATGTTATTTCCTTTTCCCTCTGTTACTGCTCTCTTTCCTATTAAATAAATTTACAGGGTATCATTTAGGACCTTTGTTGTTTCTTTTAATGTATTCCCTGGATTTTTGTTTCCTTCTTGTGCTTCTCATTATCATGTCTTACAAACATTTAGTTGGATTCATAGTAACTTAATTTTAATAGTACCCAAATATTCTGCTCCAACGTAACTGTTTTCTCCTCTACCTGTGTGCTGTAGTTGGCATATAAATGACATCTATAATTGCATTTTAAATTATATTTTTTATAAACCCATGAAAAGAATTTGAAAGTATTCCTTTATGAGTCTCTCTTTTAAATAAGTATGATAATAAGCATTATAAATTAAAATGTATTTGTTTTCTTTTATATTTACTTGGATAGTTACCTTTGCCAGAGCTTATTATTTCTTCAAGTAACTTTTACTTACTGATTTTTGTATTTTTAAATTCAGTGTGGAGAATTAAATGTGTAATTCATTATATGGCAGAGCTACTAATGAGAGATTCTCTGTCTTTTAAAATTATTATTATTTATTTGAAAATGACTTAGCGTGCCTTTATTTTTTGAAAGTGGTTGTAAATTTTGTTGAAAATTGGATACTTGAAACACTATATTATAATAATTCTGAAAATGATATTTTATCATGTGTCAAAGCTTGCTTGCTCTTTGATTTGATGTGTGCACACACACATGGGTTATTTTCCTTGCACTAATTCTGTGAAGAGAATTCTATCTATATATCTATCTATCTATCTATCTATCTATCTATATCTATCTATCTATCTATTTATTAATATTTGGACAGAGCTACTTTTGAATTCCTCAAATCAATAGGCTCTCACTGTTGTCAAGGGACTCTGTGAATATGTTTGGTCACATACTCTGATAGTCAATGAGCTCTACCGGAGCCTTTACTTCCTACTTACATAGGTCAAAGATCAGTCAGAAAAGTGATTACAGCATTCAGAGGTTTTCCTAAGCATGTGCATGCGTTTTCATACATGAAAATGTCCTGGAATTTTATTAGAATTTTGTAGACTCCTTTCTGGAATCTCTGTCCCAAGACTTTGTTTTTTTTTTTTTTTTTTTTTTTTGAGCTTTGTTGCTTCTTTTAATGTTGCTTCCATCAATGTGATAGTAAACAATTTCCACTGATTTGGGTTGAAAAATGCCTTGTAGATAGGGTTTTCCTCACGCAGTGAACTCTGAGTCAGGTCAAAGAGAGGGACTGAAGAGGACTTTTTTAAAAAACTGCCAAATGTTTTCTTTGATATAAGGAGGCTGATTCATAGTTGGGTAGGGAGAGGGAACATGGGAGGAATAGATCAACTCTAGATAGGGCAGAGGGGTTGCGGGGGAAGGGAAGGGGCATGGGGTACTTATTGATAGTGGAATGTGATGATCATTATTATCCAAAGTACAGGTATGAAGACATGAATTGGTGTGAAAATACTATGTATACTACCAGAGATATGGAAAATTGTGCTCTATATGTATAATAAGAATTGTAATGCATTCTGCTGTCATATATAAATTTAAAATAATAAATAAATAAATAAATAAAAGAACTTCCATACAGTACAAATAGTTAAAAATATCACGGGTAGGACTTTTGAGGGAACTTCCAAACATTCTTCCCCTTTTAGCAGCTACTAGACTGCTGGTTTTCGTAGGTGTTTCCTAGGCTATTGGTTTTCAAAGCCACTAGAGTATGAGCAGAGGACATGAACTCGATGACCAAAAATGATACAAAGCTCACTTTTTTTAACCTAGATTCAACTGCTTTTCTTGAGTAGATATTCCATAAATTATTAAAGATTTTCTTAGTAGCTGAGTTCTGAAAAATTCCATTCTGACTTTTCTTGCCAGTCTAGCTCTTGTTTTCTAGAGGTACATTTGCAGCTTCTTATTCCATCATTACTGAACCACTTACTTCCAATATTTTACCTTTTATTATATAAATCAAAATTTAGCTATTTTTCAAAATATCATATCTATACGGGTGCTATTCTTGTAAATTAGGTTAGAGAAACTGAAACATTACATACAGTGACAAAACTAAGATTGCAAGAGAAATTGTTGTAGCATAGGAATAGCATGAGCATTTCAGTTCAAATGTCTTTGGCTCAAATTCTAATACTAACTCAAGACAATGAAATTTGGTTTTTTTTTTTTTTTTTTTTTCATCACTGATGCCCATAGATCTTTTCATGTATAATGGGATTAATGATAGGTTCCAAAGGATTCTCAAAAGCCTTCAAAAAATGTTTTAGTAAATCAAAATTTTGCTTAAGCCTTTTTAAATATAGGTTAATAATAAATACTAAGAAATGAGAGAATGGCTTGCCATTAGAATCTTCAAAAACCATTGATATCCTTATCTAGATTCCATGTTTCCTGAAAGTACAAAAGTTTGGCTTATGTCAGAAGGCTTTAGTAGAAATTTTAAAAAAGTATCAAAGGCTTTAGTTTATGTAATAATCTAGTTTTCTTTTCAGTCAAATATTTTTATTTATAAAATATTAACCATGTTAACATCAAGAAGATAATTCAGCTTTTATTAATTAATATATAAGGGTCCTCAGGATTTTGTGAAGTTTTATAAGCTCAGAAACTGAAAACTGACTTATCCCTGTATTTCCAATCTGAGCTTCTATGAATCTGCTTATAGATTCTTTGATATTGATGTGACTTGTCTAGAAGTTGGACTTCAAAGAGAAAGCAATGTCATTAGGAAAAAAATAATTTTTCTTCCTTCCTTCTATCTTATGATCAGGTAAACTTTTTAAACTCAGCTCTGAATAGAAAGGGGGAAGAAAAGGTGTGTTTGAACTATTTTTTTTCCTCTTTAAAGAAAGATTGAAGGAAGACTTCAAAGAACCTGTCACAAAAGGCATCACACCTTGGGTTGAAGGTGTGATTTCTACAGACCTCAGTTCAGCCCTCAGGGATATGTATAGATCTATCTCCAAATGGATACAGCACTGCCTTAGATCTAGTCATTTCTTAAAAGTAAAAGTAGACTTGCAAAGGCAGGATGTAGAGAGTAGAATTTAAAGCACCTGATGCCACTACATAAACTATCAATATTGATTTAAATTATGCTCTCCCTATGAAACATAACCTCAGTGTCTCCTTTGCATGGCTTTCTTCTCCTTCTATAGAAAACAAAATTGGTTATAGAAAAGCTAGCAATTTTACTGTAACTTGGAGAGTACCAAGACATGTATGTTGTCCATTTTGGTTCTGCATTACCAACCTTACGAAGAAGAGATGAGGAAAGGAGGGATAAGGAGAAGGAAAACACACAACTACCTAAAGAGATTCATCCAGGTATCTGGCTATTTTTTTTAAGTCTAAGTAATGCATATATTACATAATAATTAATTTAGGAATGTCTCACTGTTAACACAAGTGTCTCACTCTCTCCAAGATTAACTTTGTATTTTTATTCACTTCTTTCTTTGTAAGTAGAAATTTGATCTCACCACATACCAGTTCCTCTGGCATATAGATACCCCATCCTATTCTGACCATCTGTTGCCCATCACTAGCAATAGCCAATTATTCAAATGAACTCAAATGTTCCAAATATTTTTTCTTCTTTTTAATTAAAAATGTGCAAAAATTATGTGAAGAAAAATATCTTTCTTGCATTTCTGCCTATATCCTCCTTACCAAAAAAATTTTTTATTTCAGCCAAAAACCATCTGCAGCAAGTCAAAGTTGCAACTTTTCACACCAGTTCCTTCACTAATTCTTTCAGTTTCTATGAAGGACAACAAAGGGCTCATTCATCTTAATAAATAAATCCCAATGAAAAAGAGATAAAAATATTCGCTGCCTATTTAAATAATGAACACCCTAGAATTCTCTCTCTCTCTCTCTCTCTCTCTCTCTCTCTCTCTCTCTCACTCATATTTCCTCTCTTCATCTTTAAATGAACACCTGTGATATTTCATTTTACTGATAAGCACTATCAACAATATTAACAAAAATTTTGCCACAAACAATAGAGTAAGTTTGGGGCATTACGCTATCAGTATAGTAAATAAGCAAAAGACTCAGAAAGAGATGTGGATGTAGCTCAGTGGTAGTAAACATGCTAGAGGACCTGGGTTCAATCACCTGCAGGAAAAAAAAAGAAGAGGAAGTTCAAAATTAGAGATCACATAAATAACATTTATGTGAATCAAAATGGGAAATGCAGCTAGAAAAGGAATAACAGATCCCAGCAGGCTGAATTTAATGAATACATTTAGGCAAAGTGATTCTCAAGCTAAATTTTAAAAGAAGGAAAAGGTTAAAAGTAGCATTAAACTAATAATAATAGTAACAACAACATATATATTAAGCTTGACAGATTCAGAAACTGCATTGCAGTAGGTAGAATCACCATTTAATTTTGACCACGGCATGTTTAAATCAAACTAAGGCATGGTTTGCATTACAACATACCCCAAAACATGATTCAAAATTCTATTCCTTCTCCAAAATTGATTTTCCTTTTTAACCTAGAATGTGTGAATCTCAAAGATGCCTTCCTCCTTGTCTCTTTTTTAAGCTTAATTTTCCTAGTGCCATTATTTTTTTTCATTTCCTTTTTTTTCATATCTTCATACATGTGTCATTATTAAATGTCTACACAATGTAAAAATTATACTTTTTCTAGTTAACTTCCTCTTTTGAAGATTTCCAGAACATAGAAACACATCATAAAGTAAACATGTAAGAATTCAAACATCAAAAACCTGAGCAATATTTTCTTTTATTTTAAAAGCTCTAAGTGAAATTAACAAATATAAAAACTTAGTATCAGTTCATACTGAATAAAATTTTATTAAAGTAATACACTCAGGGTAATTCCATATCTTGTAGTCATTGTTCCAAACAATATTTATACTTGTCACAGGTATTTTAAATATAAGTGGCCAATCTCTTTTTACAACTTGAAATAGTTAACTAAAAATGTGACCTTCTGACCAAAGATGGTTTTCTTATTTTTTATTTTCTGTGAGTTCATTTACACTCACCATTTGTTGTTCTACTGTAGTAGATACTGGATTGTACACTGGCACTTGATAACTTGTCTTATCTTTAGTTGGTCTTGTTCCTTTTGGTATATGTATATTTTGGTCAGGAAAAAAAATTACTTTGATATGAACTACAATTTTTCAGCATCTGACCCAAATCATATTGTATTTAAGGTTTGATTTTTTTTTAAATAAGGAAATTCCTTTCCTGCATTAATTCAGATATGTAATCATCACCAATATTACTGCTACTTTAAACATTTAAATAGTACATATCTGTGCTTTGGTGACAAATATGCTCAGAATCTCAGATGGTATCAATGAGGATCTTAGGAACAAAATTTTTGTGGTGGTGGGGGGTGCACAGGACATCAAATCAGGAACTGTGATCTATGGTTCATTTTAACTGTGAACTTGATGGAATTAAGGGATACCTAGATGGCTGGTAAACCATTACTTCTGGGTGTGTCATAAGCATGTCTCTGGAAGAGATTGGCATTTATTCCTTGGACTAAAGAAGATCTGCCTTAACCCAATGGAGGTGGCCCTTATCCAAACTGCTGAAGGAATGTCAGAACAGTAAAGCAGAGTAAAGGCTAATTCATTCTCTGTCTTCTGGAGTTGGTAAATCCTCCTTATCTTGTTCCGGAATATCAGGCTTTCAGGTTTTCTGGCTCTTGATCTCTGACTGTGAGTTACATCATCTGCTTCCTTGGTTTTGTCACCTCTGAAATTGGATGACTGGGCCATTCAGTCTAATGACTTCCCTCTCCTCCGGCTTGCAGGCAGTCTGTTGTGGGACTTCTCAGCTTCTACAACCCTGTGAGCCAATTCCCCTACTGAACTTCCTCTCATATTTCTAATTATATCTATATGTATATCCAACTACTAGTTGTCTCTCCAGGAAACCCTAAATAATACACTACTCAAAGTGCGTAATTTGGGTATGGTTTAATAGATGGGCCTTTGAAAATCAAGGTGAAAAGAAAGCCACAATGGAAATTGAAGTTCACAAGAAATAACATCCAACTGGCTGTAACACTCAAAACTTATGGGGGAGTCACTGTTGCAAAGGGCATCAAGCAGGAGTTATGATTAGACACAGGACACAGCTACCCATATGGTAGGAACCAGACTTTCTTCTTCTTCCCCCAGAACTATTGCCACTACTTTTCACTGGTCAAATTCAACTAGAAACTGGACATTGAGAAAGACCACCAGTGGGATCCAAGCAGGCAAGCCTCCTGGGCATACAGCAGACTAGAGTATTGCAAAGTGGTTCAGAAATGGCCAGTGGACAAAAATCCAGAACACTTGGTTAGATTGTTTCATTATGTTAGATCAACATTTTAAACTTCTTTCCTTATCTCGTGGAGCTTTAACAATGACCTGGTGCCAAATATTCTCCAAATTCATTTTAGGAAGAAAGACCTGTATTCCATATGTTACCTTCTACCATTCTTGGGGTTATATTGAATAATCTGCACTTTATCATGTTCTACTCATCCCCTGCGCCCCCAAAAGTATTCTTCACAATTTTTAAATTTCTCTAACCCCTTTTAATCTGGTGCCCTACCTTCTTTTAATTTTCTTTATATATGGATTTTCATTTCTTCCTACAGGTTTGTTGAAATTGAGTTTTCTCAGAGCTGCCATGTCAATCTGGAAACAGAAAGACTATAGTTGTTATGGAAATGAGGAATCTAATGACTGAAATCATAACTTTTTTTTTTTTTTTTTTTGGTATCAGGAGTTGAACTCAGGGCATTCAGCCACTGAGCCTTATCCCCAGCCCTATTTTGTATTTTATTCAGAGACAGGGTCTCACTGAGTTGCTGAGTGACTCACAGTTGATGAGGCTGGCTTTGAACTCACAAACCTCCTGCCTCAGCCTCCCAAGCCACTGGGATTACAGATGTGCTCCAGAGTGCCCAGCCTGAAATCATCTTATAGAAATATGTGAGCAGCTAGAGAAGGAATGGGAAGGAGGGTTCATAGGATCAAAGAAGGTGGATCTGAGTGGTCCCAGTGAATCCTTCAGAATAAGTGAACAAATCAGAGCTTTCAAGGAAGACTGAGAAGCCAAGTACATCAACTGTTAACATGGGACTATGAAGAAGAATTAATGATGGATTCTATGGGATTTGTGTAGCTACCATCTCACGCGGTCATTCTCCAGGTATCTCTGCAAGTATACCCAACTGTGTCTAACCATGACAACATCTGGAGAATAGTGTTTGGTTCCTCCCTATTTTCTGCTGAAGTTTGTTAATTTTCTCAATTGGATAATACAAATTAGTAAACTAAATGGACACTGGGAATTGCAGGTCCTGGCTAAAGGAGATTGTCTTAGTTTTATCAGTTTAATAAACAAATTATCATACACTGGATAGTTTTAAACAGCAAGAATTTATTTTTCATACTCCTGGAGGATTGAAACCCCAAGAACAAGGTGTTGGCAGATTAAGTGTCTTGTGTGGGCTCATTCCCTTCTAGCTACATTCCTGCAAGGAATTAGCTCTCTGGTTCCTCTTTTATAAGGGCACTGATTTCCTAGGGTTCTATCCTAATCATCTGATAACGTCCTATTAATGCCTTCCATTGGGGGTTACATTTTAGCATATAAATTTTGTGGTAACATGAGTATTTAGACTGTATCATTAATTAATAGAGATCCAACATCTGTAACTTATCTTCTTATTTCTATCCCAACATATAATTCATTGTTTTCCTAACTTTATAGGCTATCTGAAATTATTTATTTATTTATTTATTTATTATGGAGAGAAATCTATTCTGCATTATCCACTGATATGTCCCATACCTAGTAAAGTACCCGGCCTTTTGTAGTTTTCTCTATGCACACATATGCTTTGAATTAATTAACAATGAATGAATGTATGTATGGAGAATGAGTCAATGAATTAATCAACCAAATCTAATGTAAATTAATTTATAGTACATTAGTAGGTCAGAGGTTGTTTAGCTTTCAAATATGCCTCGTGTAAAATATTGACTTTTAGAATTAACAACATTTGACAAGTTGCAACATTACAATAGGTTATTTATTTTTTGTAATTTTTGTTTAGTTGTCAATGGATCTTTTATTTTGTTTACTTATATGTGGTGCTGAGAATCGTATCCAGGGCCTCACAGATGTTAAGCAAGTGCTCTGCCACTGGGCTACAACCCCAGTCCCCCAATAAGTTATTTTTTTTCTTTTGCCTCTCATGTTGCAATGTATGAACTAATGGTTAATTTACTCCATTTTTTTCCAGTAACATTTTTTATTATCATTTCAATTTTCATTATCTTCCTTTATGCCATTATTATCGATAGATTTTTTTTTTGTTCGTTATCTATTCAGACTATAGAAGATAAAAATATAATCTTGTGAGCTCATTTGTTATAAAAGTCCATATGTTGTTGTCCATATCTTTAGCTTGGGTTTTGCAAAGTATGGTTTAGTTAATGCCAGTTTTTCTAGAAACATATTTTATACCATCCTATTACAGCCAAAAGCTATGTATAGAGGGAAAAAACATACATTTAAAAAGGGAGAGAGTTAGGAAGAAATATGTTGCAAATATTACAATCCCTTAGTCATGTATATCATTCACATTTTCTTTTCTTTTATTTACAAATTCCCCTACCATCTCTATATTATCCTCCATATTAACTTACTTTCCCTATTTCTATATATCAGAGTCCCCATCTGGCCTCTTAAGGAGAATGCTCAGGAGTGTTACAAAGTTTTGTCTTAGTAGCCTGAAGAATCAATTCACTTCTCAAAGGACCCATTTTGATCTCAGGAAGTAACATGGGTTTCTGGAAGTTGTGTGGCTTAAAAATGAGCAAAATAAAAACTTTCTTTTTTATTAAACCATATTTTCTCCAATACTATAAATGATTATAATTAAAAGTGATAACTTTTGAGCCATGAAAATAAAAGCGATCTATATTTTCCTGTAAACTTTGTTTAACCTTGTATTCAAGAAAACAATTTTTAAACAATGGTACATCATAAGGTCTGTTATTTCCCTGTAGCTGTAGATTTGTGAACTTGAATATCGTCTCCTCTTAATAGGCACCTCTCCCAACATTCATATAGAAAAATTAGTGAAAACTAATTTTTGATCAAGTTTGCAGATATCTACCAATTAAAAACAAGGAACATAA
The DNA here is from genome assembly GCF_021218885.2 of Marmota monax. Lineage (NCBI taxonomy): Eukaryota > Metazoa > Chordata > Mammalia > Rodentia > Sciuridae > Marmota > Marmota monax. The sequence continues at coordinate 27,806,828 of NW_026693082.1, read as the reverse complement.
AAATTTATAATCATCTCAGAAGGAAATCATGACATTTTGGACTATGAAAATTATAGAACTTTCTGATCTTTACTTTGAAAGATGTCGTGAAGTGGTTTCTGAATTAGAAGATGCAAAGTTTAACGAAATAACACCCTTCTATAATATCTGTGTTTTTGAGTCCAAAACAATGTTTCAGTATTCAATTATTCAACTGTTGAGTCACTAAGTTCAAAATAGATCTTATTCCGCTCTTGTGCAGGAGGATTTTTTGGGGAAGAACATATACAATTTGATAAAATTCATTAGAATACTTGTCAATCTAGTAGCCTGGCTTATTAGGATAAAAACAAAAACATATTTAAAATGTTAGCAGAATATGCAAGAAATAAAAAAGTTATACCTGCATATACATAAGGGGAAAGTTACACATAATTGGTTTACAAACTAATCTAAAGAGTTATGGATGTCCAAAGACCACATTTTCATTACATGTTTTACAGGTAGATAGGCAAAACTAAAAATAAAATCCAGCACCTGTGTCCTAGGCTCCTTATTACTGAATGTTATGGTGAGACAGTGATGACTTGGATATGAGATGTTCCCCCAAACATAGGTTAAGTGATTGGATTGTGAGCACTGTAACCTAGTCAGTCCATCTTAGTTTGGATAGACTGTGTGGTAATCGTAGGCAAGTAAGGCATGGCTGGAGGAGGTGGATCACTGGTTGTGTGACCTGAAAGTGTTTATCTTCCCTGTAGCCCCTTCCCCTGTGTCTCTCTCTGTTCTTCCTGACTTCCAGGAGGTGAGTAGAGCTCCTCCACCACAATTTTCTGCCATGATGTTCTGCCTCACCTTGGCCCAAAAGCAATGGACCAGAACAAACATGATTGCCCTTTGGAACCATGAGTCAAAATAAACTCCTCTAAGTTGTTCTTATCGGGTATTTTGGTAATAGAGCCCAAGCTATTACAGATATCATAATTACAGCATTAATCACTGTATTCAAGCTTAACGACCAATAAGTACTAATTTTTTTCTCATTTCTTCAATCAAAGTTATTCTAAATTATTATGTGAAAACACATTTCTATATACATGAATTGTATCAGTAAACAAACTGTATTACAATAGAGACAAAATATATGGTGGGATGAGACAGATTTACATAAATTATGAGGATATTTGAAAATTTTAAATTGAGCCAAAGGATTATATCAATAAGAATTTTACAGCTGAACACATATCTAAAGGAAATGAATGAATAAGTGAATTACATGGATATAGAAGGGAAAAATTTCAGGTCCTCAAATGAGAGCCTCCTTTGAACAAGAAGATCCCATTGTGATTGCTGCTGAGTGAGTAAAGGGAAGAGTGATAGCAAATAAGCTTATAAGACTGAGGAAAGCTGTCCACACAGAAATTTGCAGAGCACTGTAAACACTCAACTTCTAGTGAGATGAATCTGTTGTAAAGGTTTAAATAGCAAAGGGGTATTTGTGGAAACTACTCAAAAATTACACTTAGGTTTTTGTTTGGTTTTGAGAATAGGGTTAAGATGAAAGGGTGGATACAGTGATATCAGAAAACAAGTTAAGATAATCTATATGAAATTCAATGATAACATGAAGCAAGATGTTAATGGTGGAGACAGTGAGATGGGATAGATTCTAAATATAGTTTGAAAGCAAAAAATCACAGGTTTGCTGGTGTGGGTGTGAAAGTATAGAATATAGATGAGTGGGGGAAAAAAGAGGAGATGAAATGGATCCTCAGGTATTTGGATGAGTAACTGTACAGAAAATAAAATTAATTCATGGGATGTTTGAGCCTGCTCTGCCCAGCAAGCAAGAGCAAAGTCTTATGTTGGAAGCTGAAAATTAGCCAGAGTTGGAATATTTACACCAAGAACCTCACTGGAGAAGAGGCATTGTTAAATGTTGCCCAGTATATTACCTAAGACATTTTATTGGGTTTAGTATGCAGTCACTGGAGATCTTCATGTGAACATTTTCCTTAGAGTAATGAGGGGAAACGACTTAGTGAACTAGGTTCACAAAAAGTAGGGAAAAAAGCAATTGCAGAGTGTTAGCATGCATAACTTTTTCAAGGAAAATTCACATAAAAAGGCAGTTAGCCAAAAGACAACACAAGTCCAGAAAAGTATTTTGTAAAAAGGTATTTCTAGCATTATTTTGTGCTGGTGGGATTGACTGAGGAGAGATACACGATAAAGAGGAAAAATTATTGAAATGATAACTTCGTGAAGGTGATGAGGATACAGTGCTCAAATAGAGGAGCTGTTTTCGTCCATGGCAATAGGAGAGAACATAGAGTATATGGTTAATATTCATGCTGAGTAAACTTCGTTTGCGATAGCTTCTTTTCCCAGAAGTAAAATCATCAGCTGGAAATGAGAATGAGCAGAAGGCAGCTGGAGTTTTGAAACTAAAGGATGAGGTGGGAAACAACAGATTAATGAATGGCCAGGGAAATGCAGAAGTTCCACCTGTCAGGATTAAAGGCCCACTGGATACTAATAATCATGATATTTAAATAAAGCCAGCAGAAAGGACTGTGATTTTCTTCAGCAACAGCTGACCCCAGGAGTAGGTAAGAATTAGAAATGACAGTGAGTAAGTGTAAAGTGTGACTCTGTAGGGGAATTGGTAACGAAAAAGATTAAAATTATGAAATATGGAATCGAAGCTACTTAAAAAAGTGAAATGAGAACTTGAGAGAGATCAGGAGAATTCAAAAGGAGAAATATTTGAGTTGAGTCAAAAATAGTAGATTTGGAAGCCTGTAAGGGTAAGCTGGGTAAACAAGTGTAAACAGTTATTCATGATTTTGAATTTGGTGGAGAAAAGAAGTCTAGTTATTATAAAGACTGCATTGATTTCCATTAACATTACAAGAAATAAGGAATTTAAATCTATGAAGACTGAAAGAAAATGAAGAGAATTGGAAGCTACTTTGAATTGGGTCAGTAATTAAAACCACCATTAGATATCATTTCATGCTCACTAGAGTAACTATAACAACAACAAGAAAACAGAGAGTGCTGATGGTGATGTAAGGTAAAAGATCTGCCCTACATTTCTTGTCAGAATGTAAAATGATACAGCCATTTGATGCAAGTAGTTTAGTAGTTTCCTAAAATATCAAATATCAATTAAACATATCATAAAGCAATTTCATTTCCAACTTTTTAACCAGAAGGAATAAAATCAAATGTCCATGTAAAATCTTGAAAACAAATTTAGAGTATAGAATTATTCAAAATAGTTAATATGTTGAAGCAACCCAGATGAATACCAACCAGTGAATGGATAAAGTGTGTACATCGGTAAAATAGTATTCTTCAATGAAAAAAAAAAAAACAAAACAAAACATTGATTCATGCTACATGTGTAAAACCAAAGAATGTTATATTCATTTTAAAAAGAAAAGGTCATGTATTTTATCATTTTATTTTTAGAAAGGTCCAAAAAATTGAATTTGTCGACATAAAAACTTGCATAGTGACTCTTTGAATCTGAAATAGGAAAAGAGACTTTTGTTTCAATTATCATGAAAACCTTAATGTGGTGACAGCAATGTGATGAAACTGGGTGTTGTGATGGTTGAACAACACAACAAGTTTACTAAATATTTATAATAAACTACATAATTGTACACTTAAATTGGATGAATTTTTTAGGATGAAAATTACACCTTGATTACATTTTTTAAAGTGGGCTTTTAAAAGAGGAGTACAGTTGTTGTATTTGGTAACATAGAATTTAAGAAGTTTGTATAAAAATTTTTTCTGGGTTGAGGTGGGCTGGTAGCAGGGTCAGAACAAGGAGACTTGGATGAAAGCAGCAGTGAGCAAGAGGCATCCTTATTTCTAGTTCTGTGCTGTGGGTGGGGAAAAAATCAGTTTCCACTTAAAAGGTTTAGTGTCCTAAGTTAGAGATAGAGTAACAGCAAGAAAGAAAAGAGATGATTCAGATAAGAGTGAATTTTGCTCATGATTAAGCATGTTTAATTGTGAACAAGAAGTGTTTTAAGAACTCAAAATGTATGGGAAATGGTTCAGAAAAAAGGATGCAAGTCTTTAAGAGAGTGAGAACCAGAATAACCTGAGAGTCCTGGTTTAGCTCTATAATTGACACAAACCAAGACAAAGGGTATCATGAACTATGAACGCTCACAGAGTTCACAGATTTTATTGGCCTGCTTGCGGCCTAAATAAGTTAGCTGGCCACTGTTTCATGGATGTTGGCGGAAGACACTAGATTTTGTGTCAAAAACAAAGAACTTTATTACTCACAGCACAGCAAGCAGCATGCCCTTCATGTTCGTTTTGGTTTCTCTTTTTCCGTGTTCCACTGGAAGAATGTAGAATGAACTAGGTGGAAACTGTGCCAGCAGTATGTTTGCATCACAAATACAGAATGTTAGTTTTTTCAGAAACCAATTCCATCAAACTTATCTTTTGTATTTCGTTACCAGTTAACCTGAATAACCATTTTCCTGGAAAATACATAGTATTGGACATTATACCAGAAAATAGTGAGTCTGCCCTTGATCTAGAAGGTACCATTATGACCTTCCAAGACTGTTTGCCACAGAAGCACACTGATATATAATCTACAACTAATTCAACCAGTCCCTATACTCACAGACATTCAAAAGTGCAAGAGATCCACCGAGAATGTCCCAAAAAAGGGCAAAATTGAATTAATCTGTGTGTTCTCATTCTGATTGTGATTACAAGGCAGACAGTTAACTACTACAGAAAGTTAATATTGCCAACATACAAGTGGTAAGATTCTTTCTAAAATCATGAAAGAGTTAAAGGCCCCTTTTTTCTTAAGAGTTAAGAAATCCAGAGCAGAGGTCTTAAGGGAAACCGGAATCCTGAATTCCTCTTTGTTGCATCAAAATTACAAATTAACTTACTTATAAAATTACTGTAGAGACTCTGAAGAATCATATTGTTACTGAAAAATATTCCCTTTCTTCTCAATTCCATGGAATGTTAAACACCATAACTCTTTCCATAATGATGGATTAAGCCTTATGACTTTCTTGGATGCAAATGGGATATTAATGGACCCAAGGAGATACAAGTGAATGGATATTGATCTGTGCTTGCACAAGTGGTCTTGATCATTTTTAGATTCCACAGTCTCCAAGGAAAGAACATAGTCAAACCAGTTGAGGACAGCTTGCAGGAGACAACCCTTGGAGGCAAAAGTCAGTTTAGCTGAGATCAGAGTACCTAGACATGCCAGGCTGGATTAGCCAACTGCCCACCAATTTATAATTTATGTAAGAATAAACTAGGCTTTTGTTAATCCATTGAGTTTTGGGATACTTTTGACAATAGCTAAGTGACTTATAAATGTATTATATACAGAAAAAAATTTCATTGATGAATTAAAGGCACATACTTTGCAACAATTGATAAGAAAAGGCAGTGAAGTTTTAAGTGAAAATCACAGTAAGGTGAGTTTGTCTTCTCAGGTGACAAGCAATCTGAAAAACAGGAATTCTAGGAAGGGTCTATTAGCCAATCTGTTTTTGTGACTCACATTTTTTTTGCCAATATTATTAGCATTCTCCAATGTGTTTCAGTTTGGCAAAAAGTTATATCACATTATTTCAATATTAATTAGCTTTAGTAATTAAATATTTAAAATTAATAATTATATGGTAATAATAAGTGAGAGTATAATTAATAGCATGGTAAATAGATTCATGGAGATAATTAAAATTTTCACTCACCATTTTTTTTTTTTACTCAAATCTCCTTAACATTGATCTGTAAAAGGAAAGGAATATTTTAACAACAGGGGACTGGGTATTTTTGTTTTTGTGTTTATTTTTTAGTTAAATAATTATTAAATATTAACATAAATAATTTGATTAAGTTTTTTTTCAGATGTGTAGAATTCCTGATTTATTAACATCTACCATATTAATCCACAATTATATCATGTAAACAGTGATACAAATAGGATCCTTGCAAATCAAAAATTCATAAGGAAATAAACAAACATTCAACCTTCTGTTTTGAATTAGAAATCTTATCTTTCCAAAAAAAATCAGCTTTAAATGGTATTTTTTGTTTAGACTGTGATATTATTATCATTTATTATATAAGTGAAGAAAGTATAATCTGAAATGAAAATATATGGCATTTATTTTGCATTCTATATAAGAGTTCCAAGTTATCAGATTAAATACTTACCTTGGAAAGGAAAGAAAGAAACACACAAATTTTATGTATGACATATAATCATTGAAACTTCATTGAAGACTGTTTATCATTATTCTACTTATAATTTGAGAGGTGAAGAGTATCACAACTGTTGTAACTGGGCCGTGTTCAAGAATGTACTGTTTTAAAAATTGGTCCATGAGGAAAAAAAAAAACATTTGTATTTTTGTTTATATTTTTTCCTTCATTAAACATACAGACTAAATATGCAACTCTTTTTGAAAAGACTCACTGTATCCAAAAAGTGATACTGAAAAAAAGAGAATTAAAAGGTATTAAAGGTAAACATAAACAGCTTTATTAATATTATCACTATTGTTTTTATTCATTAATACAAGCTAAATTAATCAATTTACATAGGTAAATTTGCTATTATTCATTTTTGTCTACTATGAATTTAAAATTGCATTATTTTATAACAATATTAAAAATCAATTTTAGAAAATTCATTTTCTTGATTTTAATGTTTGGTGATTGAAACCAGAACAACTAAAGAGAAGGAATCAAAGATGATGGTGCACAGCACAAAATTTGTAGTTGGTAGTGGATAAAAGTTATAAAAAAAAGTGTGTGCATGTGTGTGTATGCATGTTTATGTATGCATGTCTATTTGGGCATGCTTTTGGGATGAAATGTTTTTACTACAGTCAAATGTATTCAGAAATCATATATGTGTAATGTCATCTCTGCCAGAAATGCTCTTGACATTATACAAACAATATTGGCTATTTTTGCCAGCATTGTAATTGAGACTAAAGTTGTTTTGAACTTTTTTGCAAATTTAATGATAAAAACAACCCAATTCTTAATGCAGTCTCTAAATTCATCTGCTATATTAAAACATCATTTCTTGTCCAGATGGATGTGAAAGGAACTAAGAGCCTGCAGTGAACATAAGTTTTCCAAGATGGTAAGTAAAAACAGCAACTGAAAATGTGCAGCATTCTGAGTGGACCTATTCCTGTTGGATATAAGTATCTGTGACTCTACAGAAGTTTTCACCATGGGTAAGAAAGAAGGAAAATGCAATACAAAATTTTAAATAATGAATGCTAAAAGAGGAATGAAAATGGATACCTGAACAGTGAAAAAATAAATGACCTTAAAAGAAGACTTAAATCACTTCTCTGATTAGCCTTCAACCCTCTTAAATTGGGTTCCACAGAATACTTCCATTCTTATTTATTGGTTTTTTGTTCATAATCTTTTTCCAACTCTAGTATATTTTAAAGTATCAAGTTAATTTATATGTACATATAGCTAGACAAGCGTCTGCAGCTTTGATAATTTATGAATCTGGTTATCTATTGCTATCATTTGTGTAAGTGCCTTCCAAAGACCCATATATAAAGGTTTTGTTCCCAGTGTAATGCTGTTGGGAGACTCTGTGGACATTTAGGAGACATAGCCTTAGGGAGCCTTAAGTCATTATGAGCCTGTCCCTGAAGGGGATTGTAGGACTCAAGTCTCTTCCTCTTCTTCTCCGCTTCCTCTTGTTTCAGTGCTCTGAAAAATGCTCTCTCTGTGACTTTCTATACTCACCTGAGGCCTAAAGTGATGGAGCCATTTGATCTTGAAACGGAACCTCTAAACTGTGAGCCAATATAAACATTTATTTTCTGTTGTAAGTTAATTGCTTCAGTTTTTTTGTTGTACTAATGAAAAGTTGACTAATGTACCTATTCAATTGCTGTTTTTGGTATTGAAACTATTAGTTACTTCATTTACAAGTACCTTAATGTTATGTATTTGCCTTAGGGTTTAGTGTGACACAATAGTAAAACTTCTTCATTGCTAATAAAGAACTACTGCATGGGAAGTGTTTTGCAGATTTAATCAGGATCATAAAATCATTTAAAAGAGAGAATTACATAAGCAAAATTCTTAATTCAAGAGTTATTTCTTCAATATTATGATTCCATTTAATAAGTCTTTCTATAGATATGAGCAACCTAATGGGCAATCTGAAAGGCAAGAAAATCCCACAAGTTTGAAATCAGATAAAGTGTCACTGACTGGTGACTTTGCAGGTGAAAACAGCAAAGGCATGATATTGACCTTTAAGTAATATTTCTCTTGTGCTCTTACTTTAGCAAGCCAACATTGACATAGTCATTATGATGTTACAGAAAAGCTACCTTCAAAAATAGTCCCTCCATCTGATTATTTATTAACTAATTCACTTATAGCATCAAAAAATTCTTCCTGTCTGAAGTTTCCTAAGTTACAAATATCACCCTTGTATGAATTTGGTAATAAACATGATAGTCAGATCATTAAATTAAAGTTGTAGAATAATAGGAAAAGAAGAAAAGAAGTAATAAGTTCATTTGATGTATGTAACTTCTGTAACATTTCTCCAGCCATTTAACATATGTAAACCCATAAAATTTGCAAAGCAAGGAACAATGAAAAATTCTACACTTTTATCAAATTCACATTACCAGCAGTGAATTTCATGAAGAGGGGGAAAAAAATCCAAAGTGCTCATTAAGATTTGTATCTCCTGCTTTTACTCTAATTAATTTGAAGTGGCTTCCTCCTGTACTCCTGTACTCTGTCCTTATGTGCCCTCTTCTCCCTTTTCACTGGCTTTTATTGCTGTGTTTCTTATATTGGATTCTTGATGAAACAAAATTTCTTGCAGTACTGTTTTGTTTTGTTTTCTGTCCAATATAATTTAAAAATTCTCATTAAATTACTTGAGGTAGGTATTGGTGGTATTTAAAAAGAAAAAAATTATGGTATTTTGTGCTGAATATTATATGTCTCTTTGAATATAATATTTTTCCATGCTGAATTAATGAGGGATAAGTACAAAAAGTGTGAAAAGAATTAATAATTTAGACTAATCTATAATATACATTGTTCTTCCTAGTTCTACTTTTGTCACTTTTAATACCTAAGGGAAGGTGTATTCTTTCAAATCCAGTTATACCTGGGGAGTGAAGCTGTTGTAAGTTTGGAAAAATGATCATTATCATCCTAGGGACCCATGCATACTTCACTTTTGTTTAAACTAACATTGAAATCTAACATTTATCGTGAAACTACTATGAATCTAGAAAATTACATGTAAAATATCAGCCAGAGAAATTTTTATAATGAACTGTAAAGGGTACCTCAATGTCTATTTCAAAACTGATTTGATGAATACAGAAAAGGTCAAACTAAAAATAACTCAACTGAATCAGTTATAAGTGGTATAACATATGCCCCATTTAATAATGAAACTTAAATTGGTAGCACAGTTTAAATGGTGCCATGAATGCTAATCCTGACAGCAAAGGATTATGAACTACCTGTCGACCTGCACCTAACACAAGGTCAGACAGTTATGAGCTAATGCAACCCCGATGTACCAGAAGGTGAATGACTGACGTGAGTGGGCTTGTGGGAAGAAACTGCTGTAGCACGGGTGGCACATTCAGAATGACTCGGTGTCCTGAAACAGAAACAACTGTGATCCCATCTGTTTATAAATTTGAACTGCTGAAGTTAAAACCTCCCTTTGCAGGCAACATATTTCCTAGGAGATATATTTTTTATATTCATAAACACTAAGATATTACAAGTGCTAAGCATTTTCAGATTCTCCTTACATATGTGGTTAGCTATTTCTAAAAAGGTTTCATTAAAAAATTTTTGACACGTTGAGCAACAATGAAGACTTGCATGTGGGGATTGTAGATTGGATAATCAGTTTTACCCAAGAGCCAATTCAAAAATTTTGAAAGTGATTATGTCCACAAAGATTTGTTTTAAAAACTTTGTGCCTGCGATAGTGATCAAATGGAAATATAATTTATGCTTGTTAAAATTCAGAAAATCAAAGCAAGCCCTAAGCACTAAAACTCTGATAAAAGCTAATGCTGTTAATGTGAATATACTTTTAAACTATCAGTAAATGTGCACTCTATCAAACCTACACTTTTATCATATTCTTCCACCATTTAAAACCCATGAAAACAAATCAGTTTTCTGTTTTTCTCTCTTTTTAAGAAACAATCTATAGCCTTAAATTGCTTTTTCCCACTTATGTACTTGGTTTAATTGCATCTTGAAAGTAATAGATGATAACAATAATAAGAAGGAGTTATGACATTGACAAAAGTTTTATTTTAGAAAGCAACATTAATAAAAGGAGAAATTAGATGAAATAACCAGGCTGACACTACCCAACACACTTGCATACAAACACACACTTGTGTACACAAATACCAGTAAACATTTGAGAGTACATACTTAAAATTATTTGATTCTTTTCCTTTAGAAAGTCTTAATAATATTGATATGGCATAACACTATCAAGGGTTGTTAAAATATATTTCTTCTTAGCCAAGGAATGACTTTTTGGGGTTTCAATTAAAGGAAACTGGGATTAGTTAGAATTTGGAAAATTTTAAGGAATACCACAAAATTATCAACCTTTTACATCAGTTTACATACATTTCTTCTAATGTAACAGCTATAATTATGATAAATTACAAAAATTTCTTTATCTACCAGTAAGTGTTTTCAATTTATCAAAAACAATATTTTGAGTGGTTGCTAATTGTCATTGGTTTTTGTGGGGCAAAGTTCAAATCCTATAGCTTGTAACTAAAGCAGACATGAATCAAGCTAATTTTATGCCTCTGCTATTTGTTTGGTACCAGGAATAAAATGCTGAGCAAAAACATTCAATTCTCAAGGGAATGAAAACTTAGATATCATTCAAATAATATGAATAAAAGTATAATTTAGACAATTATTTAAAACAATAACATAAATAGATGCTAGTCAAATTGAGTTGGGGTAGTGTACATAAGGATAAGTCAGAAGCAGATCAATATAGAAGGGGAAAGAAACAGTAGCTTTCAATCTAGGATGCTCCATGATGAACACCCTGACCTTACTCTTCTGCCTGTGTTTCCCTCCTGGCCTAAATTCTATTTTATTTTTTTTTTTTTGGTCCTGGGGATTGAACCCAGGGTCAATTAACCACTGAGCCACATCCCCAGCCCTTTTATTTACTTATTTATTTTCTTTTGAGACAGGGTCTCACTAAGTTGCTTAGGGTCTTACTAAATTGCTCAGGCTGGTTTATGAACCCTCAATCCTCTTGCCTCAGCCTCCTAAATTGATGGGATTATAGGCCTATGCCACCACCCCTAGCTCTAGGACTAAGTGGTTAATTAATATCTACATGTAATACTAGTTTATATATTTTATTTAAACCAACTAAAGCTAAGGGGGGAAATATGAAACTTACGCAATGGGTGTATTTCAAGTGTTACTATTGACTGGATGCCATCATCCTAGACAACTTGAAGGAACCAGACCACTGTGACCTGCCCAGGGGCTCCATGATTAAGAAGCTTCTGCTAACCAGGCTGACACCACCCAACACACTTCTAAAGTTCAACATTTACAAAGTTTTCTTGAAAAAGAAGAGCCAAAGACTCAAAATATGCATCTCAATTTCAAATGCCCATACTCCTTCTCCCTTGAATGTGTTCTGCTCCATTGATGCTTTCCTGAAGTAATCTCCTTGCTTTCTTGAATAAATATTTGTTTTTCACATTTTCTGTAGCATTCTGAAATTTCTTTTCATGGCATAAGTCAAGAACCTGCCAGAACTGAGTTAGAAAGTTCCCTTCTCCTTTGTGGTGCATCCTTAGAAACTTTTCCAGAGATAAAATAATAACTTATCACATATGAACTAAGCTTTTTCCCTACAAAATTGGGTGGGGGACAACTGCAGAAACACAATTTTTCACTAAGGAGTATAATGTGGAAAGATGACTTAGTTTTCAGGATTAGGAAAGATACTCAAATCAGAATCCAGCTACTAGTTAAAGGAAAGTTAAATGGACATCCAAAATCAAACCTGTTCAAAAAGGAACAGTGTGTTCCAAAGTGCCATGTTGATGAGGAAAGAATGGATGCCAGGAACAAGTTGGGCCAGTGTGGAAGAGGGAATAAAAGCAACTAAAGGTTTTGGAGAAGCTTTTGGGTCTTACAAGTCAGTTTAAGGACCTTGTTCCTTGTATGAAGTCCAGTGAAAATCTGTGAAAGAATGCTAGAGTGTTAGACAATGTAAATCAAATTTAGATGTAATCATGCATAGGCATTAGAGATTCTTAAGCATATAGCTGAAGTATACAGTGGGGACAAATACTGAGATGAGGCTAAGAGTCCAAATCTGTAAAGCAGTTAATGATCATTAGTGGAAATGCTAAAGAGTTGTGAAACTGGAAGTCATGGTGTAATAGTGAAGGAGAAATAAAGAGAACAGATGCAGAAGACATATGAGAATGTAGGACATTTAGGAAGAATGTTTACACCAAAAAAGGAAAACAAATGCTCCAATTTCTGACCCCTTTGTTGAAATTATATATAGTATATATTTTTTTCCTATCAAATATGCACTACAAAGAACATTTTTGTTCTTGTGTATGTGAAGTATTTCTTTTTCAGAGTTGCTTTAGGAAACCTTCTTCATTACAAAAAGTAAAGCTATAATATTAATTTTTTTTAAAGTTTTAATAACAATTGTCAGATATCCTTGAGAATTATTACAAACTTGGGTTATCAACAACAGTATTTTCAGGTTATACTTTAGATTTCTTGGTTATACTCTTTAGTTGAATTCTGCTATTTATAATTGCTTTTATTTTTATACCTGTGCTATTAAATGGTATTACTATTAGTAGTACTGGAATTTCATTAATCTAAAAAGATATAATATTATTATAATATTCTTTTAAATTACGTTGATTTCCTTAGCATTATGGCTGTGACTCATAGGCCATATTTTTTATGCCTTTTAATGACAATTGCTACTGACCCACTGAATCCTGCTATGACTTGCTGAGCTCAACAGAACTCACCTCTTGCTGCCCTAGTCCCTGACTGCTCACTGGATGACCCATGATCAGATGCTCCTATTCCAGATATTTGTAGCATGTGAGGTGTTCTTTCTGTTTTGTTTTGTTTGGTGTTGCATCATTTTCTGTCGCAAATAATTAGAAGTAAGTTATTAACTTTGAAAAATAAACATTGGGTCAAGTAAAGCCTGACAGATTATCTCTTGGAAAATAGCATGGAAAGTTTTTAGGTTGAGTAATTAGCCATTTGATCCATATAACCTACAAAGTACAAAAACACTAGTTATTTTGGTTTGTCTCATTTTTCTATAAAATGAAATCTTTTCTTTTGTGTCATTCTTTTTATTCTACTTAATATTATGTTAGTCATCTTTATTTTTCTGTGAACAAAATATCTGATAAGACCAACTTAGAAAAGGAAAGTTTATTTTAGCTTATAATTTTAGAGGTTAGTTCATGGATAGCCAGGTACATCTCCCTGGGTCTGAGGTGAGGTGGAGCATAACAGTGGAAGGGCAAAGTAGAGGAAAACTACTTACCTTATGGTGGTTGGGAAGCAGAGAGAACAAGGGGAAGAGGCTTCAGGCAAGAGTAACCCTTCCAGGTTACACCTCCAATGACTCACCTCCTCTAGCCATGCCCCACCTCTACATATACCATCCAGTTAGTTCATTTAAACTAGTACATTTACAGTTCTCATAATCCATATATTTTACCTCTGAATATTCCTGCATTAACACAGAAGCTTCTGGAGGATACCTCATATCCAAACCATAACAGTAGGGATTGGTGCTGATTAAAATGTTCATGATACCAAAAGACTCTTGCATGACATATAATAGTTTTACAATAATATTGCTGGAACTCACAGGTATGTTCTCTCCACAGGTAGTGTCAACACCACAAGATTTTTGCTTATTCTCATAAAAATCTGAAGTTAAAAAGTAAGTTGTAAATGCATTAATCAAAGATAATGTAAAAGAAAAAATATAAGTAAATCCTTAATTACATTATGCATGTCCACATTTTATATTGAATTGTAATTTCATCTAATGAATTGCTACTTTTTTATCTTTTACTTTGTTTTTTGGCATTTTTTTTACTGACACTACTATTTAAAAAAATAAGTGATTTTGAAAATCATATCAAACAGCAATGCAATGATTTATTTTACTTATTTTAAACATTGAGAAAAATTTCTTCTGGTTGCATGTCATATACCACTTAAGTGCATACTTAAGTTTAAGCTAGTGAGAAGCACATTTCATTTTCAGATCATCAAACAATAAATACAATATATATTCTTAGAGGAACAAAATCATAATAAAATTGAATTTTGTATTTGTAGGTATAGCATCTAGTTATTGATTAGGGGAGTAAATACCAAGATTAGATAGTTATTAATTATATAAAATTCATAAAAAAATGGAAGTGGCCAGTTGACCAATCAATTATTATAGCAATACTATTTGAATTGAGAATGTAAGTCCACAAGCCATCTTTTAGGACTTTACTTGTTCTTTCATCATCCATTCATTTTACAATGATCATTCCCAATGATTCATCTCCAGAAAACCAAACAGTAAAACAAAATGAAAAACTAAATACATAAATATTAAATAATATGAAAGCTACTATATGAAAGCTACTACATGAAAGCATAGGAAATAAGATACTTTCTGGACACAGATTGAATACTCAAGTAACTAAGTTACATTCTATAAGAATTCTTGAAACTCTAGCCAGAACAATCAGACAGACAAAAGAAATTAAAGGGATATAGATAGGAAAAGAAGAACTCAAATTATCACTATTTGCAGACGATATGATTCTATACCTAGAAGACCCAAACCATTCCACCAGAAATCTCCTACAAATAATAAATAAATTCAGCAAACTATCTGGATATAAAATCAACACCCATGAATCAAAGGCATTTCTGTACATCAGTAACAAATCCACTGAAAAAGAAGATAGGAAAACCACCACTTATACAATAGCCTCAAAAATAAATAAATAAAATGCTTGGGAATAAACTTTATGAAAGTGGTGAAAGACCTCTATAATGAAAACTACTACATGCTAAAGAAATAAAATTAAAGAAGACCTTAGAAGATGGAAATATCTGCCTTGTTCTTGTATAGGCAGAATTAATATTTTCAAAATGACCATATTATCAAAAGCACTATAAAGATTCAATCCCATCCCAATCAAAATTCCAATGACATTTCTCATAGAAATAGAAAAAGCAATCATGAAATTCATCTGGAAAAATAAGAGACCCAGAATAGCCAAAGCAAAAATAGCAAGAAGAGCAAAGCCGGTGGCATTACTATTCCAGACCTTAAACTACAAACTACATAGCAATGGTAACAAAAACAATGTGGTATTGGGACCAAAATAGACCTGTAGACCAATGGTACAGAATAAAGGACACAGAGTCTAACCCACATAACTACAGTTATCTTATATCAGACGAAGGTTTCTAAAATGTACATTGGAGAAAAGATAGCCTCTTCAACAAATGGTGCTGGGAAAAGTGGAAATCCACATGTAACAAAACAAAATTAAACCTCTATCTCTCACCATGTACAAATCTCAACACAAAGTGGATCAAGGACCCAGGAATTAAACCAGACACCTTGAGCTTAATGGAATAAAAAGTAGGCCCAAATCTCCATCATATTGGATTAGGCCCCAAATTTCTTAATAAGACTCCTGTAGCACAAGAATTAAAACCAAGAATCAATAAATGGGATGGATTCAAACTAAAAAGCTTCTTCTTAGCAAAAGAAATAATCAGTGAGGTGAATAGAGAGCCTACAGAATGGGAGCAAATCTTTACCACAAGCACATCAGATAGAGCACTAACCTCTAGGATATATAAAGCATTCCAAAACCTTAACACCAAAAAAAAAAAAAAAAAAACACAAATAACCCAATCAATATGGGCCAGGGACCTGAACAGACACTTCTCAAAAGAGGATATACAATCGATCAACAAACATATGAATATATGTTCAACAACTCTAGCAATTAGAGAAATGCAAATCAAAACTATTCTAAGATTTCATCTCACTCCAGTCAGAATGGCAGCTTTTATGCATATAAACAACAATAAGTGTTGGTGAGGATGTAGGTTGAAAGGGCAAATTCATACATTGCTGGTGGTACTGCAAATTGGTGCAACCAATCTGGAAAGCAGTATGGAGATTCCTTGGAAAACTTGGAATCACCATTTGACACAGCTATCCCACTTCTTGGTTTATACCTAAAGGACTTAAAGACAGCATATTATAGGGGCACAGCTATATCAATATTTATAGCAGCACAATTCACAATAGCTAAGTTGTGGAACCAACCCAGATGCCCTTTAGTAGATGAATGGATAGGGAAACTTTGGTATATATACACAATGGAACATTACTCAGTATTAAAAGAAAATAAAATCATGGCATGTGCATGTAAACGGATAGAGTTGGAAAATATAATGCTAAGTGAAGTAAGCTAATCCCCCAAAACCAAAGGCTGAATGTTTACTTTGATATAAGGAGTCTGACTCATAATGGTGATGGGGGTGCATGAGAAGAATGGAGGAAGTTTAAATAGGGAAAAATGGAGGGATGGGAAAAGAGGGGCCAAGGGGATAGGAATAATGGTGAAATGAATTAGACATCATTACCCCTAAGTACATGTATGAAGATATGAACGATGTGAAAATATTTTGTGTAAAATCAGTGTCTTGAAAAATTGTGCTATATATGTGCAATTGAAATTAATTGCATTCTGCCATCATGTGTAAAAAATTGAATAAGTAAATAATTTAATAAAAAAAGATGTTCATGTTTTCCTCCTTGATTTCTATAATGCAATACTTTAATTAATTACATGATAAACCATCATTGAATTTCAGGAATAAATTCCACTTTTTCATAGTGAAAAGAAAAAAAAATAATTAAAATATTTTTCCTTTGAATGATATATTCCATATAAATATAAATGAAATTCTAAATGTTGAAAGTTGAGAAGGGAGTTATGTTACACAAATGAGATTCTACTATCAGGATATAAAAATATAAAATCATTAATTATGATATAAATAATTTTTCTTCCCATCATTAAATGTTAGTTTGGGTTCTTTAAAAGGAACCACCAAAATGGAATTAGATATGCAAGAGACTAACTGGAAGAAATGCTTATGAAGACAAGAGTGGAGAGGAAGAAAGGAGTAAATGAAGAGACCACAGACCATGATGCAAGTCTGAAGGGTATGAAAAAAAAAAAAGGAAAGGAAAGGAGGCAAAGGGATTCATATTGCATCTCAACATTAGAAGTGTCTCAACCAGGGCCCTGAGCAAAAAATGTCTTACAACAAATTTCCTCATTGGTCATCCTGGTCCTAGAGAAGTTTTGCGTAAGCATGAATATTATGAAATATGTAAAGATGTAGCAGCTAGATGAAGGAGGTCTCCCCTTCACCCTCTCTCACAATTATCTTAAAGGCAGAGTGGAGTAGTATACCTCTGAGACCTTTTCACTCTGGAAATTATAGCATAAAGAAAATAAATTAAGGGATAGACTTTGAAACTTTGGTCCCAGGACCTCTCTATAATTAAAATGATTAAGAAACTCAATCAGTTTTGTGTATGTGTATTAGATAAATCACTTTTTACCATTAAAAATTAAAGCTTAAATTTTTAAAATAAGTCTTATTTTTAAATGACAGTAAATTTATTATATTAAAATAACATTTTTACAAAAAAAATATAAACAAAATAATCAGAAGATTAGCATTGTTTTGCTTTAAAAGGTTTATAATGTCTGGCTTGATTTTTGTATCAGTTTCTGTATATAATCTATAGTGAATGCTACTTTGGACTTTGTAATTGAAAAAAATCTTGGCTTACATAGATTTATAAACTAGAAAGGAGATATTTAGCAACCACATAAAAGTTTTGGGGGACCTCCATGCATACATTAGGGAGGATTGATTACAGAAATAAGTACATTTCACACTTTAAGTATGACAGTATGTTTAATTTATAAAGTTATCTTGCAGATATATAGTATGTTTATCCTCAGGGCAAGACCCAACTAAAAGTTCACTGCTATTATAAATTCTTAATTCTTTTATCTAAAACATTTCCTAATAAATACATCCAAACAGGAGATATACTCTGGCATTAAATGTCTTTATCTTCCAGAAGTCCTACCTTTACTTTTATTTTTATTTTTTATTACTACAAAGTCTTCCATGTAATGGGATCTTGGTAGTTTTCAATAAGCATTTATTGTTGATATGTCTCATATCGTATTTTCCATCAATGCTAATTATCACACTAAACAAATACAATTTCAAGTAATATGCTAACTTCAAAATGTTATGGGGTTTTTTTTGAAAATGAAAGATAAATAGGCAGCATTTAATAGTGACCTGTCTAGAAGAAGATATTTTAATCACTAATATATTATGTACTATCATTTTCGTTTTTTAATCAGCTTCATTTATAAGCAGTGGCTTCTGATCTCATGGTTTTACTGTGTTGTGTAATTTGATTTTTTCTTTACATTAATTATATGACATTGGTTCCTATACATGGCATTATGGGATTTATTTGGTATTTCCATTTTACTGAATAATTTACCACATAATAATTCTCTGAATTATCATCCCATAAAGACAATATGTATAGGAAAAAAAACCAAATTTTTTTCCATAAAGTCTATCATAGTTTGTTGAGATAAACAGTACATGTGGAAAGGGTGATTATGCCCTATGTCAATACTGTCCAATAGAACTGTAATGTGAACCACATGTATAATTTTAAATATTCTAGAAGTTAACTAAGCTAAGGAAAAGAAACAGAGGATATTAATTTCAATAATATATTTTAATTAGTCTAATATATCCAAAATATTGTCATTTCAGCATATAATTAATAGAAAAATTATTAATGAGCTGTTAAACTCTTTATATTGTATTTTGTACATTTTACCTTTAACATACAGCTCAATTTGAACATGAAGTTTTCATTAATTTTTTTACAAGTCAGAAAGTAAATTCATATACTGGAGCTATTCAACAAATATTTATATGTTTCTAGCAACTGAACTGAATAGAGGACTAATTTTAAACTTTAAATTTATATTAATTACATTAATTTTTAAATTCAGGTATCAAACACATCATCCATTTTTTTAATGGCTACTGATTGAAACTTTATTTGTGGCATTAATTGCACAGTTCAGTGCCACAAATAAAGTTATAATTTCAGTGTTTTTAGATTATATTGGTATGTTTAGTGGCATTTGAATTAAATACTATCATTAGCATGGAACAAATAACTCATTCTAATTGTATAATATTTAAATGTTTTAAGAAACACATTGCTATGTTTGTCAACATTTGCTACAATATCCTTGAGTAAAAATATTTCCTACTTTATCTGGGAAAGATTTTCCCATTAAGAAAGCTCATTTTTTTCTTGTGACAATGAGAGAGGGGAAGAATGGCAACTTTTTCAGGGAGATAATTAATTCTGCCAAACTCATCAATAGGGTGACAGGTAATCAATGACTGGGTAACATATATTCTAAATGCTTATTCAGTGTGGATTTTTGAACATTCTAGCAGTATTTGATGATGTACTAAGAAGTGCTGATATAGTAAGTGGTCTATGTCTTATTTTCTTATATCTTTATGTATTTCTATGTATAGATATCTTTATATCTATATGTCTTATTTTCTTATATTTTAAGTATGTCTTGTTATTTTAATGTTTATCAAAGTGTAATTATTTAGTTTAGATATGGTATACATAATAGAATTCAAAAAACTAGGATTTTGAATCTAATTGATAACAGTACCTTCTTAAAACATAGTTTTTTAATGTCATGTTTTGTGTTTACAATGTGTAGTAAAGTGGTAGATAGAAAGATAGCTGTTAAAGTACAGATATATATATATATATATATATATATATATATATATATATATATAATAGTGTGCTCCAGAGATACATAGTATAATACAGTAGCTGCCAGATATATGAGACTCTAATACTTGAAAAACACAGTTTGTCTGAATAGAGATGTACTATAAGGATAAAATAAACACTGGATTCCAATGAATTAATATGAAGAGAAAGGAATTTATAATATTTTATTAATAATGTTTATACCTTGAACATTGGATTGATAATGTATTGGAAATATGGGTTTTAATAGCAAAACATATCACTACAATTAATTTTAAATGATCGTTTTACTTTTGAAAAATGTGGCTACCAGAAAGTATTAAATAGTTTGTGGCCCATATTATATTTTAAATAGACCACCCTGTTTGAGAGAGAGAATTCAGGCGACTTTAAAATTCACTGAGTACATCCTGTTTCTAAAATATTAGACTGTACTTATTGCATACACAGATAAGTGATGATTTCATTCTGTATACAATAAAAATTAAACATTTTCTGAATGTTAATGTGGAATTCCATTTTTTTTTATCCTTTACAGAAAAGCCTCCAAGTTAGTATCCATGCCTTTATGTCAAGCGTAATGTGTGTTACTTGAAACAAATGCACTAAATGAGAAGCAAGTGCTTACCCTTTCGGATAATTAGTGTAATTTCCCTCTGCCTGTTTCTGAATACTAGAAGACATTTTGTGTTTTCAGTTGATACCACAAAAAATGATGACATGTATATGAGCCTTATCCGTGGAATTAGCTTCAAATATCAGCATTGTTAAAGAAATAAAATACATGTTCTTAGATTCTAAGCCATAAAGTTTCTAATTGTTCCCATCAGCCTACATCTTCTAATGCTTTTTTTTTTCTACTTTTCATTTTAATAAGCCATGTAGCAAGGACACAGACTTTTAGCTGTGATAGTGTTTTTCAAAAGCAAAACTAAAAAATGTCTACATTAATTCAAGGTATTATTAGGACTGTGACTAGTATCTCATTAGAATTTTAAAACCATGGAAACTTAGTATCCACAGAATAATGTAATCTAGAGTTAAATGATGAGAAAACCAAGACGTCATTTTGTTTTGGACACAAATATAATTAACCATGTGCTAAGCATTGCCCTTTGCTGACAAAATATTATCCTGGACTTCAAGGAGATTATAGCTTATTAGAGCTGAAAATTTCAGTGTACTATAATAAGCACTATTACACAGGAGGACCAGGTTGCTTTAGACATGGGTAATAAACACTTAAAAAGGGGCTGGCACAAGCCAGGAAGGCTGGGATAGGCATCTTACACAACCTAAGAGATCAGGAAAGGTAGGAATTAGGGGACAAATATATTTGGATCAAGTCAATGTATTTTAAACTGGAAATTGTGAGATTCATGAAGAAATTATGTTGAGTGCTACTGACCCATGAGGAGTTATGGGATCCCAGAGAGTAGAGTAGACTAGAGTAGTGTAGAGCCTGAGTCTGCTTTTTAGCCCAAAAGTTTTTTCTCATGTTCACTTCAGAGATTTTATCAAGTGTCTTAGGTAGATTTTCACAGAAATAGGATTAGTGATTTCTGCAGTGCCCCCTTGGCTTTTTTCTTAGTTTTCTTTCTTCATTCTTGTCACTCACAGTAACTAACTGAAATAGTATCTGTCTGTTCTTCAGTGCTGAAAACTAAATTTTAAATATGCTTTTACCATGAATCCTTTAATAGCTAATATAAGCTAATTAGTATAAACACTATTAGCTCATACTCCTCTCATCTAAAATATACCATATATATGTGTAAATATATATGTAATATATATAATACAGTTACCATATTCAAACATATAAAATAGATGCTTCATATTCTATTTTAGTTAGTCCCCCTAATCATTCCATGGCAGATACTTACATAATCCCTATTTGGGAGAAGAGAAAAATGTAGGAATAGAATAACTGCTTATGTCCATACAAGCAATGAAGGTGGAAATAAAACTCTGAAATATGACTTTTTACTAACATTTCTCTTTTAACAATATTTTTGTGAGATTATAACAATATATGCTGAGAGAATATGTACATATTTATGTATGTATGTGTATTTGCATGGTGCATAAGAAAAGTAAATACATATATTTCAATGATTTCTCACTATCTAGCTATGGATTCTCAAGACATGTGAACAGATCTCAAAGAAAGCCCAGAAAGATCCAAAATAGAAAAGTAAAAAAAATACAAATCCTATTATACCTTGATAATAATATTAAATGTAAATAAAGTGTTCTAATTAAAAGGACACAATCTACTTTCAGCCTGGGAAATCAGACTGGAGATGTTATATACAGAACTTTCTGGAGCAGAACTAAAATGAATAATCTAAAAAACAAACAAACAAATATCACTAGAGCAATGAAATTTTATCTGGAAGAATGAAATCTTTTAGTAAATCCTAAATCTTACCGCTAAAATCATGACCTAAATCTCGTCACCAATCTCTTGCCCATGCCAACCATTCATTGCTTTCAATCTATGGGTGATAAGGACCTATATTTTAAATTATTTGTATAATGTTTAGTATCTATTGGAACAATGGATTTTCCATGGTCTTATTTGAGGCAGGGGACAAATATGCAAAAAAATTCTAGAATGGTTAGTGAGACCTACCCCTTTTGTGAATTGCTGAGGAAAGGACAGGTCTGCAAGTGTCTTTAAATGAATCAAACAGAGTGTTGTTCCATTGACCCAGGGAAGAAATCAATCAAGATAGTGACATTCTTGTCATTGAGGTACACAAAACCTGCAAATGACTTCTGGTTGCCTATGGCAGTTAAACCATATTATTAGAACTTTGCTAGCTCTCCATCATGTGGGATTAAGCCCCAACTTCCTTAATAAGACTCCTGTGGCAAAAGAATTAAAATCAAGAATCAATAAATGGGATTGACTCAAAATAAAAAAGCTTCTTTTCAGCAAAATAAACAATCTGTGAGGTGAATATAGAGCCTACATCTCAGGATCAAGTCTTTACCCCTCACACATCAGATAGAGCACTAATCACTAAGGTATATAAAGAACTCAAAAGGCTAAACACCAAAACAAACAAACAAACAAACAACCCAGTCAATAAATGGGCCAAGGACCTGAAGAGAAACTTCTCAGTACATGATGTACAATCAATCAACAAATACATGAAAAAATGTTCATCATCACTAGCAACTAGAGAAATGCAAATCAAAACCACTCTAAGATTACATCTTACTCCAGTCAGAATGTTAGCTATCATGAAGACAAACAACAATATGTGTTGGCGAGGATGTGGGGACAAAGGTACACTCATACACTGCTGGTGGATTGCAAATTGGTGCAGCCAGTATGGAAAGTGGTATGGAGATTTCTTGCAAAATTGGGAATGGAACCACCATTTGACCCAGCTATCCCTCTCCTCGGTCTATACCCAAAAGACTTAAAAACAGCATACTACAGGACACAGCCACATCAATGTTTACAGCAACACAATTCACAATAGCTAAATTGTGGAACCAAACTAGGTGCCCTTCAATAGATGAATGGATTTAAAAAATGTGGGTTATGTACACAGTGGAATATTACTCAGCAATAAAAGAGAATAAAATCATGGCATTTGCAGGTAAATGGATGAAAGAAGATAATGCTAAGTGAAGTTATCCAATCCCCAAAACACAACCAAATACCAAATGTTTTCTGTGATATGAGGAGGTTGATTGATAGTGGGATAGGAAGCAGGAGCATGGGAGGAATAGACAAACTCTACATAGGGCAGAGGGGTTGGAGGGGAAGGAAGGGGCCATGTATGAAGGCATAAATGGGTGGTGTGAATATACTATGTGTATAACCAGAAATAAAAAGTATGTCCTATATGTGTAATAAGAATTGTAATGCATTCTGTTGTCATATATAAATTTAAAAATACATAAAAAGAGAATTTAGTTAGATGGAAGTCACACTAAAACAAAATCAATGTTAATGACCACTCCTCTTGCAGGCTTAAGGAAAATGTGATATTAGTGACTTGGGCATAGCTGATACTCATATAGAGTGACTGGTTCATTTCCATTTCAAATCTCTAAATATCAGGTTGCAAACTGTTCAAGTTCAATGGGATCTCTAACCAGTAAATTCCAGTGGCCAGTTAAGAAACAACAACAACAAAAAAGGATTCTGTAATGCCTCTTGACCTTTTAGAGTCACTTTAATTTATTTTTTCAACATCTTCCTCTCATAAAGTCAAACTTTAGTTGACTTATTATACTTGCATCTTTCCATCTGATTGCTTTGATTTGAAGTCTTGAACTATCTTGTTATATAGAAGTCATACCAAGCCTATCAAAACACATTTCTGGAATGAATATCACATTCCGGCTGTGTATACAAGATTTGGCTGTTTGTACTGTGGACACAGAAGCAGAAACTAAATCCTTATCTAAACTCACTGTACCAGAATGTGGCTTTTAGGACATGGGCCTTAGTTATAATCTCATATGACACAATAAACTTGAAGATGAGGAAAGAAATGCCTAGAGATGTTAAATCATTTTAAAGTTAGTTTGTGAAGGAATGACAGAGAAACTACTAGAACATGGTACCCTGCTTTCAGGCACAAAGTTCTTTCCATTGATAATGTATTGTTACATTGATCACAGCTACTGACAGTGCACCTGTATGTGGCTATAGATCACTGCAGGCTCAGCCTGTGCACAACACTCGCTGGGCCTCCGAGGTCTTGTTCTTTTTCACTGACACGCAACACCTGCATCCCAAGCCACATGACATGTACAAAACTTACTAAATTATGAATATTGTTTTCTTAGCCTCATCTGGAGCA
The DNA here is from genome assembly GCF_021218885.2 of Marmota monax. Taxonomy (NCBI): domain Eukaryota; kingdom Metazoa; phylum Chordata; class Mammalia; order Rodentia; family Sciuridae; genus Marmota; species Marmota monax. The sequence goes on along the minus strand of NW_026693082.1, from coordinate 27,781,892 downwards.
AAAATCAGGGCTCTAGACATGAATGTAGGCAGCTAGGAAATTCATTGTATTTAAGGCTTATAGAAAATACTATTATAAGACCAGATTCACTGTCTCCATTCCACCTCTAGATGTTTTGTCCAAAAGATGTTGGAAGTCACACCAATTTGTGTGCCTAGAAATTAGCACTTGACCAAGGAGGACACTTGGTATATCAGGAATCCAGTAATTCACTCTTAAAGATGTCTTCCCTATCACTATTCCATTTTTCACTAGGAACCTCTGTTTTCTCTTAGAATGTAAGAATGGCAATCCACTCTCCTGACCCCTCCTTTGTGTTCTGAAAATAGTTTTTGCTAAGTTCATATCCCTCCTCTCTCATTATCTAAGACTCAGCTTCTTATCTAAAACTCACTCCTACCCAGTATAGTATGGCCTGAGAATAAAATTTTGCATAGTGATCTCTATATGTATAAACATATATAATTATATTAGTGGAAGCAGCTGAAGTCAACCCAGTAATGCTAATAGTATCAATGATTGTAATAGTCACCAGCTAACATGAACACAATAATCAACAGTTAGTTTGACATAAATTTTGTATGTTAAACTAACAAATCATTTATAAAGACCAACCAAGTGACTAGAAGCAAATTGGTGCAGTAATGTAGAGTATAAAGGAGACCATTAGGTTTGGCTGAATTCAAGAGTAAGCTCAAAATTAGCAGTGGTCTAAACATACAGGATTTTATTTCATATATTTTCAGAGATCAGCTACTACTCAGGCTTCATAGGACTTTCAAGAAATTAAGAAACTTAACTCATTCTAAACTTAAGTCCCAACATTCTTGCCAAAATCATTTTCCACAAGGTCCAGAATACTTTCTGGGACACTAAGCAGTACATCCACACAGAGTTTGCACAAAATTTTACACAATATTTCCATTTTACCAAAAATTAGCTTCGTAGCCAAACTCTAATTTTAGTACCGACAGGTACTAAAATCGCCATAAATTTGAGTAATATTTGGAGATTTGAATGGAATACAAGCAATAGAAAATGTCCTACTCTCTAAACTTTTTCTATGATAGACATGAACAGGAAAGATTATATGATTAGAATAAGGGAGATTTCAGCAGAAAACAATGAAATCTTTTCTTTGGAGAAAAAAAAAAAACTATGCTAAAACCAAAAGATCTGCTACCATAACAGTGACTGTCCCTTCGTTGTAGAGGCCTATCTTTGAATTATACAGAAAAGGAATGGTTAAACTTGAGTGAATAGCTATTGCAAGTTGAAATTAGTTTTTAAAATGTGTTTTATTATTCATACATTCTCTTTTTCTAATCTTGAATTCATTTTCATGATGCATGTTCAAAATTCAAAGACTATATCATATCTATACATAGAATATTCTCTCTCATTACACCTATAATGTCTCCCTTGCATTTAAAGTGTACCCAAAATGAAATGCTCCATTACTATGGACATATATCGACCCACATAGAACAAAGTATGTGATGATGATGACATGAGTAACAAGGTATGCAGAAAGGAGCAATCACTTAATTTTAAATTAACAAGGACACCAAGAGCCAATTCAGACTTTTCCTGGAGAGTAAGTCTCTATAGGATTTTTGGATGGTCTCACAAACTACTTCTTCATGCAAGTGTTGATTTCCCACTCATCTCCAGCATGGCTGCAGCAGAATTGCCAGTAATGCTTGCAAAAATATGTTTTGGATCCCCAAAGACACCTACCAGCATGGAGAGGAGCAGAAAGATGAATCAACTTTTTAAATTTGAAAATATTGACAAATTAAATGTTAATCACAGACTAATACTTGATAAATGATAGATATTTATAGATAGCTGATAGTTCAGAATTATAAGCATGAATAATAATCAGTAATTTTATAGGATTAGTTCAGTGTTTCAGTATTGAGCAGAGAGAGCAGCAAGATGAACCACAACATATTTGTTGCTGTTTTTATGAGTAAAATATTCCTTCTCTTTTATTTTGTTATTGTAGTGGATATATTATGCCCTTAAAAGCTACATTTAATTTTATCCATCAAACACCATATTTCTCCAATTTGTCCAATAATGAAATATTTTATGTAATCTATTATGATACTGTATGGTACTATATTTATATTTTAATCTAAGATAGGTTTAATAACTCATAAGAGTATATTATGGTGGTAGTTCTGTAAACTATGCAAATTTTCTCCATATCAGAAATCCTAAAACATATGGAAATAGAACAAAGCTTCAAAAAAGAAAACCTAAGTGAGAAAGTATTGCTTTTCTAGGCAGTAGGCAAATAAATTTGATTGCTATTTGCCAAGTGAATATTTTATCACAAATTGAAAATTAAGGTTTTCTAAAAAAGTTATTCGCCATCATAATCATGCCTGTCTCATGATTCAGTTGCTCCTTATGCTAGATATCCATACTTCTTATCACAGAGGAGAGAAACGATATATGGGAAGTATTATTTATTTAACAAATTTTACTGGGTTCTTAGGCAGGATTCATACCATCGTCTGAATATGCAAGGTAGTAGAACATCATTTAGATGAATTTAAAAAATTATAAAAATGCACTGGGGGCTATGATGAAGTAATAATTAAAGTGTTCCATGAGCAAGAACAAAAAAGAAAAAACAAATAACTATGATTGAGAAGACCTATAAAAACTAACCAGAGGGGGAAAAAAAGTGTTGTTTGAAAATTAAGTTGAAATTGATTAGGTAGGGAAGACATCAAGAACTTATACAAAACTGGAATCTATAAGGGCCATGAATATATACAGATCCACAATATATTGTAGAAATGAGTTAGGAGTTTCTTTTGACTATATCTTAAGTTATAAAGAAGACCTGTGCTTGAGGGCAAAATGGATTCACAAGAACACAAATTATCCTCTAGTCTGAAAAAACTAAAAATCTTATATATGAAGAAAAAGAAGTGCTTCAAATACTGGACATGATATAGTGAAGGACACTAATGTCCTACAGATGTAATACTAATGTGGGGAGAGCTATTATTGCACTAATATATAATGTGCAGATAGTTCACTTTGGCTCCATGATTAAAGGGGATGAAGCTGAGTATGGTGAGATCAAGAAGGCTAGGGTCCTTAGAAGATGGTATAACAGAGGAGGGAATTGCCTATACAGCAAAACACAGAGAATTTTCTAGAGTGTCCTGAGAGTTCGAGCACACAAATGCCCACTACATGACTGTGAGGAAATGGTCTGAGCCTAAGGAGAAAGAACACCTGAGAAATTAGAAGTCACCATTTCTGGCACTCACATTCTAGAACAATGATCAAAAATTAACATACATACACACACACACACCCCAAAATATCCAGTGAACATCAAGATAAATTCAAAATACTAACATCTGAAAAAAATTAAGAGACATGCAAAGAAAACAGAAATAGAAAAAAGAAAGTCTGTCAATTGAAAATTTCCCTGAATTTATATAGATTAGTGGCAAAAACATCAATGTATTTATTGTAACAATTTCACATGTTCTAGAAGCTAGAAGAAAAATTCAATATGTTAAGTAGAGAACGAAAGATATAAAAAATTGACACCCAAATTTTGGATCTGAAAACCATAATATCTGAAGTGAAAAATGTATATTCAGAGATAGGTGAATAAACAACAGAAGGAAAGTGCAATGAACTTGAAGACATACCACCAGAGCCCATTCAGAGTAAGCACTAAGAGCAAAGAGATTTATGTAAGCTGTGGGATGATGTAAAGCAGCACACCTGGTAAATGTAGAGGAAAACTAAAAATATGTTTGTAGAAAAAAAAGACTGAAAAATTCCAAATTTAATAAAAACTATAAAAGCACAAATTCAGGAAGTTCTATCAACCCAATTTACAAGAAACAAGAAGTAAACTAGGAAAAAAATAAGTAGTAAAATATGGAAAGTCCCATCACAATCCAATTGCTTGAAGCCATCAACAATAGGAAATTTTAAAAGATAAAAAAAGACACATTTATTTAAAATGGAACAAAGCTGAGGACTAGAAAATACATCCAGGACATTGTGAGCTAGAAGATAGTGGAGCAATGCTTTTAGGCATTTAAAAGTTAAATACAACTATACTATAGAACTATGGTAATTAAAATGGCATCGTTTTGGCACCAAAACAGACATGTAGACCAATGGTACAAAAATAGAGGACACAGAGATAAACACACATAAGAATGGTTATGTCAAACTCGACAAAGTTGCCAAAAGCATTCACTGGAGAAATTCTATTCAATAAATGATGCTGGCAAAACTGGAAATCCATATGTGGCAAAATGAAATTAAACCTCTCTCTCTCTCCCTGCAAAAAAAAATCAACTCAAAGTGCATCAAAGACTTAGGCACTAGAACAGAGAACCTGAGCCTAATAGAAGAAAAAATAGGCTCAAATCTTTACTACATCAGCCTAGGATCAAATAGGCCCAAATCTTTACCACATCAGCCTAAGATCTGACTTTCTTAAGAAGACTCCTAAAGCTCAAGAAGTAAAATCAAGAATTAATGAATGGATAGATTCAAATTTAAAAGCCTTTTCTCAGCAAAGGAAACAACTAATAAATTGATGAGAGAGCCTACAGATTGGGAGAAAATCTTTTACCACATCCACGTTCGATAAACCATTAATCTCTAGGATATATAAAGAACTTAAAAAACTTAACACCAAAAAAACAAATAATCCAATCAATAAACGGGCTAAGTAACTGAACAGACACTTCACAGAAGAAGAAATACAATTGATCAACAAATATATGAAAATGTGTTCAACATCTCTAGCAATTAGAAAAATGCAAATCAAAACTATTCTAAGATTTCATCTCACTCCTGTAAGAATGACAACCATCAAGAATACAGGTAATTGGGCTGGAGTTGTTGTGGCTCATTGGTAGAGAGTTTGCCTGGCATGTGTGAGGCCCTGGGTTCAATCCTCAGCACCATGTAAAAATAAATAAATACATAAAAATAAAAGATCCATTGACAACTAAAAACTATGTTTTTTTAAAGAATACAGGTAATAATGTATGTTGGTGAGGATATGGTGAAAAAGGTACACTCATTCATTGCTGGTAGGACCATAAATTGTTGCAAGTACCATGGAAAACAGTATGAAGATTCCTCAGAAAATTGGGAATGGAAACAACTTTTGACCCAGGTATCCTACTCCTTAGTTGATACCCAAAGGTCTTAAAATCAGCATACTATAGTGTCACAGCCACATCTATGTTTATACAGCTCAATTCACAATAGCTAAACTATGGAACCATCCTAGGTATTCCTCAACAGATGAATGGATAAAGAAAATGTGGTTGTACTCAATGAAATATTACTCAGTTTTAAAGAAGAGTAAAATTATGGAATTTGCCAGTAAATGGTTGAAGTTAGAGAATATCATGCTAAGTGAAATAAGCCCATCCCACAAAACCAAAGGCCGAATGTTTTCTCTAATATGTGGGTACTAATTCACAATAAGGCTGGAGGCACTAGGGAAGAATAGTATCACCTTAGATTAGGTAGAGGGAAGTAAAGGGAGGGAAGGTGAGGGGACGTGGGGATAGGAAAGATAGTAGAATAAAACAGACATTATTACTATATGTATATATGTGACTACATGGCCAATATGATTCTGCAACATGTACACTCAGAAAAATGAGAAATTATATCCCATCTACATATATCAAAGTGCATAAATGCATTCTGCTGTCATATATAACTAATTAAACAAATGTAAAAATTTTAAAAAATCAAACTAATTATATATATATATATATATATATATATATATATATATATATATATATGCCAGGCATAGTGACACATGTCTGTTATTCTAGTGATTTGAGAAGTCAGAGGATCTCAAGCTTGAGGTCAGCCTGAGCAACTTAGTGAGAACTGGTCTCAAAATAAAAAATAAAAGGTTGAGCACCCTGGGTTCAAAATCCAGAACAGAAAAAACAAAACCAAACAAACAAAAAAAAAAAACTTCTAAAAATCCTGACAGTCTAAGTTCTATTTTGCATCATGGAGAGTAGAAATAGCCTTCCCAACTGCTAAAGCCAGAAGAATTCACCACTCAAATTCTGCACAGCAAGACATATAAAAGAATATCCTTCAGGTTGAGGAAAACTTATCACAGAGATAATTCTTAATCTATGTAAAACATGATATGCGCTGGAAATTATAATACCATTTCTAAATGATTTTATTATTGCTAAAATTCATTTAAAGTAATTAAGTCAAGCAAACACGAGAAAAGTGTACTATATATATACTATATATATATATAAATGTGTAACAGAAAGAGCACAAAGGCAGATAGGAGAATAATCAAAGTATGATGATATGAAGTTCTTACTTTGTATATAAGATGGTATAACAACATATGAAGATAGACTCAGATATAAAATATATCATATTCTAAAACAACTACTAAAATTATGCAACAGAGTTACAACTCAAAAGCCAACTAAAGCATATTATGGGATAAAAAGTAATCCAATAAAATCAGAAAAGGACAAAAGATAAAGGAAAAACAGAACAGAGAGAATAATAAAAAGAATGACTCCATTTTGTCACTGTAAAACAAAAATCCATTTTCAATATAAAGACACAAATATGTTTGTTTTAATAAATAATAACCTAGATAACTCAAATATCTATTAGCAGATGAATACAGAAGCAAAATATGATAGATCTATACACTGGACTACTACTCAGCAATGGAAGAATTAATTTTTTTGGTATCCACAATTGACTCAGGGTGCTTAACCACTGACAATATCCCCAGTCCTTTTTATTTTTTATTTTGAGACAGGGTCTCACTAAGTTGCTTATGGCCTCTCTAAATTGCTGAGGCTGGCTTTGAACTTGGATCTTCCTCTCTAAGCTTTCTGAGTCACTGGGATTAAGGAGTGTGCCACTGGGTACAGCAAGAATTAAATTTTTATATTGCAACACCATGATGAATTTCAAAACAGTTGTTTGACAAAACAACTTAGACAAAGTTGACTGTATGCTCTATGATAGCATTTATATGAAATTTTAGTAAAAGACAATTAATATATTGGGAGTGGAAATAGACTAGTGATTATCTGGAAATGGCAAGATAGAAAATGAAGATAGAGGAAAACTTAGGGAACTGTTGATTATGTTTATAATCCTGATTTTAAAAAAGTTTAAATAGATATTATATATAAATATACCCACATATATGTTATATATGTGTTACATATACACACATATACATATGCAAACATATGAAGTATATCAAATACATAAAATATGCATACTTTATTGTATGTCATTTAATTTTTGATATGGCTGTTTTCAAAAAGCTATGTGGCAGGAGGAGAGAAGTGTAAAGATAAACCTAAATGAATAGACTGCAGAATGATTTGAAAGTACCTTGAGTGCCACAGAGTGTTAACTTAATTCTCTGAGGCATTTTCCTGAAGCTGGGAAAGCAAGTGGGCATAACTGTACAGGCATTCTGTTGTTTTAGTTAGATCAACACTGCCTTTCATCTAGTGAAAAGATTGTTTTCCGTAAGAAAGTCTGCCTTTCAAAAAGCAGATTTGAAAATCACTACATTGGTAGCAGGGAGGAGCATGGCAGTGTGGCCTGGAAGTGAGACTGGTAGTGGTCCATGTTTCTCCATTCCTCTTTATTCTGCTTCTAGATTTGAAATGCTTCTGTAAATAGCAAGCATACTCGAATTTTGTCTCTGTGGTTCTCTATTACTCTTTATTCTTCTTTTCATGGTATTGATATTTTCATTTTTTTATTGGTATTTGAATATTATCCCTAACCTCTCTGAGGTTCCTTGTTCCTGACATTTTGCTTCTGACTTATCTCGGTATCCACTGAAGTGTATGTACAAACTTTTGCACCAAAGAAATGATTTAATAAATCAAAGGTGAAATGTTCAGCATTCTAGAAAAAGGATGATTACATTATTTAAAATTTATCCTGTCATATAATTTACTATATATTTCCTTTCTTTAAATAGCAGCATATATATCCTAAAAGGACCAAAGAGAATTTGTAAATTACTTATTCCTCATCAAATTTCTCAAAAGTTAACTCTATTTTTAAGTGATTTTCATTTCATGGACTAAAGAGGAGAATAGAGGAAGAGAGACTAATATTTTGGACTGTAACAATATCCACGGCTCATTATATTGACAAATTGAACTCTCAAAGTAGTCTTTTAAACTATATTTTATTAGCCTCCTTTAGAGATAGCTAACTTGAAATTTTAAGCAGTTATGTATAATTTTCAGAGATCACAAAGCCAGAAAAACAAGACTAGATGAGGATATGAACTCATGTATACACAACTTCTTTTTTATTTCAGATCAGTGTTTGCAAAACATTACTAACTACATAATTACAATGAGTTTCATGCAATAATGGTTGCAATTTCAAATTAGTTTAGTAAAAGGATAGCTGAATAGTAAATTGGATGTTTGCATATTAAAGGCTCAGCTCAATACGGAAGAAAAAAGAATCTACTTATAGTTGTTTTACTCAGCATTCCCTAACCTTATTTGATAACAGTACTTTATAGGGCATTGTTTAATATAGCAAGGATTATTAGTTTTTCTCACCATGCAGTTGCAGGAACATTGATGTTGTAACATTTCATAATATGCAATTTGCAAATGGCTATATATATATGTATATATATACATATATATATGTATATATATATATATATATAAACAGTTGGATATTTAATATTTCAATTCATGAAGTAATTGTTGTTATTAGTAAACTTCAAAATATTAATGATTAGAGCTTTTCACAATTTTGACAAACATGTCCCACTCATCTCTTCTTAAACTATGAGAATAAAGATATCACAGACTGTAACATTTCAAGTGAAGAGAAGTAGTATGAAAACCAACTATCATTAAGAAGTAAAATATGACATAGATGAAGGAGTCTCAAGAATTTACACTATTTCAGTAATCAAATGATGATTCAAATTCATATTTAAGTGCAAGGAAAAGATGTGGAGATTTTCAATAAAGATAATACTTTCACCAAGTCTAAAAGGGAAGAACTAGGATCTCCAAGATGGATATCTCAAACAGGATATCCCTTCAAGATGAGGAGATTCAAGGATAAATGGTAACAAAGAGACCAGGAGAAAGGCAAAAATTAAAGATGTAGATGGTTTAAAAAAAATCTAAACAAAGCAATATTTTCTAAGAATCAAGAATGAGTTGAATGTAAAGCATAGTTAAACCAATGCATGGGAAGCTACATCAATTCATGACCTTTGCAGAGGTATTTAGCAACATAAAGTAAAACTTTACTATTGAATATACCTTTGACTTAGGAAGTTTATCCTAAGTAAATAATCCAAAAGAGAAAGTTTTTGCAAGGATAGCTTTGTCATATTTATTTACAATGATATCCACATATCTTTTTATAGGCAAAGGAGTACTAGATACTTTTTTTATATCTTGCTAATGCATGATTTATTAATATTAACAATATTAAACAACAGGGTTGGGATTATGGCTCAGTGGCAGAGCGCTTGTTTTGCATGTATGAGGCACTGGGTTTGATGCTGAGCACCATATAAAAATAAATAGATAAAATAAAGGTATTGTGTCCATCTACAACTAAATTTTTTAAAAAATATTAAATAACACTAAAAAGTGGATATTTTAGAAAAATTAAATAATCATTTTACAAATACAGGTATAATAATATTCTTTTTAAAACTTATCTTTGCTTTTATGTAGAAATTAGTTTTTAAAGGGGCTATCACCTTGGATTTAAATCAACTCTTTTAGCATATTCACTTTTTTCTAATTATTATTCTAATATTAATTCTTATGTCTTCCCTAGTTTTTCCTAACAATACAAGAAAATTATATTAATTTATCTTCATCTTATACATTCAGTAATCTTAATAGATTTAAAAAGCTGCTACGTCATATAGGTCAAGATTGTAGAACTTTATTTAACAATTTTTCTTTTTCAGGACCTAGGGTATAACAAATGTATTCATTTACACATTTCTTCAGTTAAGTAGATTAGTCATTAGGTCAGTAGTTTTACTTCTTACATAGGATTTTCTGCAAATTTCATTTTTATATTTTGAAATCTGATATTTCACTCAATTTTTTTTTTTTTTTTAGATTTACACTCCCAGAGTGGGAGTGTAGCTCTGTGGAAGGGTGCTTGTCTAGCATACACAAAGCCCTGGGTTCCCATCTGAAAAAAAGAAAAAAAATGTACTTGGCTAAAAGCACCTAATCTGTGGTTCTGTCATTATGATGTATGGTTCTAGTTTGTTGGTGTAATTGGAAACTTATGTAAGCATTATCAGTATCTCATTATAATTAGCAAGGTCATATGGAGGTTTTATGTACATGGAAATGAAGGATACAATCTACCCTGTTAGTAGTTTTCTTTAAGCCATAGGGCTGATTCATCATTGTGGAGCACAGTTAATGAGTGTGAATATAAATGCCTCTTCCTACAAAAAACAAAATTCCTTTAACTACTCTCCATGATTTGTCTGCTCTCAGAAACATTCAAAAAAATCTGTTGAAGTAATTTCTGTATTAATAGTATCATAGATCATAACCACTTGGTGTTTTATTTATTTTACATAATAAATTCTATCTGAGGAAATACTTAATCCCAATGATTCCATGGAAGAAAATTTTAGGTAAAGGAAAAAAAGTTTTATTGGCAGAAAAACAATTATTTTTTTTCTAAAATCGTACCATAATGACAATCACCTGCTATGTCAATAATCAAAATAATGATTATTGATGAAAAAAAGCAGAAAAATACTGTATTCCAACTTTAGACTTATTCATCTTCTTCATTTTGAATATTCTCATGTATTAATGGAAAAAATATTGTGATCAGTATTTTTTATTAGTTCATTATAGTTGTACATATTATTGGATGCATTTTGGCATATTCATATGAGCATAGAATATAAATTTTCCACTTTAGTCCCCAGTTCTTTCCCTTTCCCTATTCTCCTCCCTCCGCGTTTCCCCTTCCTCTACTCTACGAGTACTCACTTTTATAAGACTATGACATTGTATTGGTGACAAATGGCATACTTATCCAAATTCTTCATAAGTTTTTTTTTTTTTTTTTCAAAAAAAATTATGCTTTCCATGTACTAGTCCTTATTTTGCACTGGGAACTATTAAGAGACTAATTAATTTTTCAGAAAATTGAACAAGAAAGTATTATCTCCACATTGTGGATAATGAAAGAAACTGAAGATAAGAGAGGTTAGATAATTCGATAAAGGTCATTCAGCTAATAAAGGCCAAAGCCAATATTTGAAGGTAAGCATTGTTTGAGTACAAGCTGATGTATTCTTCCATTCCATTTTTCTTTCTCTGAGGAAATTAATCCAAAAAAAGAGAGATAAGAAGGAAATAATATATATATATACATATATATATATATATATATATATATATATATATTTGTGTGTGTATTTGCACATGCATACCTTCTTTAAAAGCTAAATTAAAACATGTTTATATATATGTAGATATAAAATGTTGGATTTTAAAACATTAATAAATAAATTGAACCAACCTTTAAAATATTTATAATTGAATGTAGGTATTTTCTTGACTATACATGGTTTTGTGGGCAAAACAAGTCATTGCACAATACCATGAGGGTAATGCTTCCTTAGTCTTTAGGAAACTGATTTTTTTAAAGACAGCTTTGCAGAATTTTTTTACACTTTATGATCATAAATCTGTCTTATATTCAGGAATCTTTTTCAGTTTTCTCACCTTCTTCTTTGGCTTAACAAGATTCTGAGAAAAGCATAAGCTTACAAAGTGTTGATTATATCAAGTTGGGTGAAATGGGTAACACTTTGGATGACAGTACTATATTAGAATTCAAAATAATTTCAAAAATTTGGAAAAGTAGCCATAAACAAACAGGATGAAATGGTGCTTGCTGATGAAGAAACTCAAATAAGTAAATTAAACTGAAACTGGAATATGATAAGTTACTTTTGCCTTTACCACAGGAAAATAATAATGCTCTCAGGTTGCCACAAGTGTAATGAGGTTGCTTGTGTTGTGGTTTGGATATGAGGTGTTCCCCAGAAGCTCAAGTGTAAGACAATGCAAGAATGTTTAGATAAGAAATGGGTTATGAAAGGGTTAACCCAAGCAGTGAATTAACACCTGATGGGACTATCTTGAGTGGTAACTCAGGGTAGGTAGGGTGTGGCTGGAAGAGATAGGTCATTGGGGACATGCCTTTGGAGTATATATTTTGTATTTGAAGAATGAAGTCTCTCTCTGCTTTCTGATCATCATGTGACCCTTTCCCTCCACCACATTCTTCCTTCATGTATTCTGGCCTCACCTTGAACCCTAAGGAATGGAGCCATCTGTCTATGGACTGAGACCTTTGAAACTGTGAGCCCCTAATACACTTTCATCCTCTAAGGTTGTTCTGTCAGGTCTTTTAGTCTCAGCAGCAAAAGATGCTGACTAAAACAGCTTGACTATGTGTAAACCGACTTTTTACAAGGCCATTTGGAGTAAGAATCAAGCTAGTGTCCTTGGAAGTTTCACTGGAAATTCATCCCAGCCCCTAGTGATGATCATAATGGCAACAACAAAGGACATTACTCATCATACAAAATTCCATGGGAGGTCAGCTCAGTAGAATGTCATAACTTCGATTTTTGCTATCATAGAATTTTCAATTATTCTTCCATAATTCTAACCTTCGTGGCTGATATTAAAGGAAACACATAGAATGCTCTCTTTTGTCATTACGTAAATGATAGTAAAAATATTAGTGAATGCTAATAGTAGCTAACATTTTTTGAGTGCTCACTATCTTGGTGTCTTTTATGGATTATTTCATTCATATTCCCTAATATTGTCAGCACTACTTTCGTAGACAGCAAGGTTTAGAGAGATTAATAATTGGGAATATTCTGCTTTCCAGTAAAGACTTTCTCTAATTGAAATGCCTATATAAAATTAGGTAACAGCTTTCATTGCTCTGTCAGATAGAGCATTTTTATCCTCCCTCACAGATTGAAAAAAAATTTTGCTTCTACCTTGGAGTTTCCCTCCTCTTTACTTGTTCTCCTTCATTACAAGACTACCTCATCTTATTCACAAAATACTATTTTACCAGTCCCCTCCCCTTGAAATACAAATATATATATATATATATATATATATATATATATATATATATATATGTAATTTTTCTTCCTGGAATGTTTTTCTTCCTGGAATAATTTACTTTAACTTAAAAACCTTAAAGACCCCAAGAAGCAATAATTTATTAAAGTTTTAGGAAATGGTTATAATAGATAAAAAATTAAAAGATTAAAAAGAAAAATTTTAGAAAACAAATAAAAGGATATTTTAAGACACATCTATGATGAAGGTTACCTGATTCAATAGGCATTGATAACATACAAGATATCTCTGGCTAAATTTAATTAACTTCATAAATGCTTACCATGTGTCAGGCATTTGGTCAGATATTCTCAATACAAAGAAAAATGCCCTGCCTTTACATAGTCTAGGAATATTCGACATCAATAGAAGAAATTAGAACCAGAGTAAGAAATACTATAAAAATGGCCAGCAGAGAATATGAAAGGAGTCTGTGAGAGAGACTCCATTTTAAGCTCAGGTATTGCAGAGAATTCTTTTAGGAAATGCTACTTGAGTTAAAACTTTTGATGAACTACTTCGATATTCAAATATGTGATGCATCTTGTATGCTGATTTCTTAATTATTTGACTTCTTCATCACTAATGATAAAAACTTAAAAGTCTTGATTGTGTCTCCCTCCACCCCCTCGGGTGAACAGCTCCCGACCCCTGGCTCTGCGAACAGCCCCACCCGCCCCGCACGGTGAATGGGATACCACCTTGGCAGAGAGCTGATGTCACGGGCAGAGGAGATAACTTCATTGAAACCAGCGCGACAGGTGTGTAATCCCCTAGCCATCTCTCTCCACACAGCGGGGAAACCTTAAGAGCCCCTCCCAGCTCTCCTGTGAGCTCCATAGCCAGACCAAGGGAATCAGGAGTGGCGCGGGACTTGTGGCGCGGAACTCCCGGCTACCGCTCCCACCAGTGCTGACAACTGAGGCCTCTTGCACCAGCTACCGGGAGCGTGGCTACTGGAGGGCAAGCAAATTCGCTGGGGGTTCTCACCCCCAAGCTCTACAAACTTAGGGTCTGAGGGAGGCAAACAGGGAGAGTGTGCCCAGGCATTCATGAAAACAGGGCTCCCAGGAGCAGCAGACCTGGCGTGTAACCAGTATTGTGGTAAGCGTCACAGGTGAGCAGGGCCTGGCTTGAGGAAACACAAGAGAAGGCCCTAGGCACTCAGGATTGGAGACCCACCCAGTCTGGGATGAAGAACTGCTGCACAGTGAATGGTTCCCACCTATTGAGAGGAGAAGCTTGGCCCAGTGGGCACAGCTCCACCTACTGGAAGAGAAGTTAATCGAACTCTAGGACTGCATTTATTATTATTTTTCTTTCTTTTTCTTTCATTTTCATTTTTTTGTTGGTGTTGTTGTTCTTTAACTTTTTTTAATGTTTTTATTTTTTTAAAATTTTTCTGTTTTATAATTAGTAGTATTATTTCTTTAAATTTTAATTTTCAATTTTTATTATCTTTATTATTTAAATTTTTTTTCTTTCTTTATTTTCTATTTTTTTTTCTTTTGTCTTTTCATTTCTTTTCAATTTTATTATTCCCCCTTCCTTGAATTCTACCTGCCTACTCTCATTCTCTTTAGTGACTTCTTCCCTTCCCTTCTATTATACTTCCTCCCAAGCATCAAATAAATTTATAAGAATAAACAGTAACTCAGCAGTCAAATAGCACAAGAAGTAACATGAGCAGCATAAAAAAGCAAGGAAGAAAAGGAGTACAAACAATGAAGGACAACCTAAATATTCAGGAGGATCTAGAGTCATTAGAAAAATGGTTATATAAAGATCTCAAGGAATACCTTAGACAGATGGAATGGAACCTTAAAGAGGATACGAGACAGCAAATCCAAACAGTGAAAGAACACATTGAAAGTGAATTACATAAACAGATAAAAGAAGAAGTCAAGCATCTTTATCAAGAGATAGAGATTATAAAAAAAAATCACACAATAATTCTAGAAATGAAGGAAACGATAAACCAAATTAAAAACTCAATTGAGAGTATCTTTAACAGAATGGAGCAAGTAGAAGCCAGAACATCAGATAATGAAGACAAAATATATCATCTTGAAAAGAGTCTAGTCAACTCAGAAAGGCTGGTAAAAAATCAAGAGAAAAACATCCAAGAGATATGGGATAATATAAAAAAAACAAACTTACGAGTCATCGGGATAGAGGAAGGTACAGAGATTCAAACCAAGGGAATGAGTAGCCTGCTGAATGAAATAATTACAGAAAACTTTCCAGAAATAAAAAAGGAAACGGATATACAAATTGTAGATGCATACAGGACACCGAGCACACAAAATCACTGTAGACCAACGCCAAGACACATTGTTATGAAGATATCCAATATACAGAACAAAGAGAAAATATTAAAAGCTACAAGAGAAAGGAGGCAGATTACATTCAGGGGTAAACCAATAAGGTTAACAACGGATTTTTCATCACAGACACTGAAAGCAAGAAGATCCTGGAACAACGTATTTCAAACACTGAAAGACAATGGTTGCCAACCAAGAATTCTGTATCCAGCAAAATTAAGCTTCAGGTACGACAACGAAATAAAAATCTTTCATGATAAACAAAAGCTAAAAGAATTTGCAGCCAGAAAACCAGCATTGCAAAGCATCTTGAGCAAAACACTACACGAGGAAGAAATGAAAAACAATAACCAAAACCATCAGTGGGAAGTGCCTCTGTAAAGACAGAGGGCGGGGGAAAGCTAATCATGGAGAATCAAACTAATTAAAAAAAAAAGAAGAAGATAAATAATCAAACATGGCTGGAAGTACAAACCATATATCAATAGTAACTCTAAACGTTAATGGCTTAAACTCTCCAATAAAGCGACATAGGCTGGTAACATGGATTAAAAAAACAAATCCAACAATATGCTGCCTCCAGAAGACACATCTGATTGGAAAAGACATACACAGGCTGAAGGTGAAAGGTTGGGAAAAAATATACCACGCACACGGTCCTCGTAAGCAAGCAGGGGTGGCCATCCTCATATTGAATAAAATCGACTTCAAGACTAAGTTAATTAAAAGGGATAAGGAAGGACATTATATACTGTTAAAAGGAACCATTCACCAGCAAGACATAACAATTATCAATATTTATGCACCAAATAATGGTGCTGCGACGTTCATAAAACAAATTCTCCTCAAGTTCAAGAATCAAATAGACCACAACACAATAATCATGGGTGACTTCAACACACCTCTCTCACCATTGGACAGATCCTCCAAACAAAAGTTGAATAAAGAAACTATAGAATTCAATAACACAATCAATAACCTTGACTTAACTGACATATATAGAATATACCAACCATCATCAAGTGGATATACTTTTTTATCAGCAGTACATGGATCCTTCTCAAAAATAGACCATATATTATGCCATAGGGCAACCCTCAGTAAATATAAAGGGGTGGAGATAATACCATGCATTTTATCTGATCATAATGGAATGAAACTGTAAATCAATGATAAAAGAAGGAAGGAAAAATCCTACATCACATGGAAAATGAACAATATGTTACTGAATGATCAATGGGTTACAGAAGACATAAAGGAGGAAATCAAAAAATTCTTAGAGATAAATGAAAATACAGACACAACATATCAGAATCTATGGGACACAATGAAAGCAGTTTTAAGAGGGAAATTCATCGCCTGGAGGTCATTCCTCAAAAAAAGGAAAAACCAACAAATAAATGAGCTCACACTTCATCTCAAAGCCCTAGAAAAGGAAGAGAAAAACAACAGCAAATGTAGCAGAAGGCAAGAAATAATTAAAATCAGAGCGGAAATCAACGAAATTGAAACAAAAGAAACTATTGAAAAAATTAACAAAACTAAAAGTTGGTTCTTCGAAAAAATAAATAAGATCAACAGACCCTTAGCCATGCTAGCGAAGAGAAGAAGAGAGAGAATATATGGGATGAAAAAGGCAATATCACAACAGATGCTACAGAAATACAGAAGACAATTAGAAATTATTTTGAAAAACTATATTCCAATAAAATAGAAGATAGTGAAGACATCGATAAATTTCTTACGTCATATGATTTGCCCAGACTGAGTCAGGAGTATACTCACAACTTAAACAGACCTATAACAATGGATGAAATAGAAGAAGCAATCAAAAGACTACCAACCAAGAAAAGCCCAGGACCAGATGGTTATACAGCGGAGTTTTACAAAACCTTTAAAGAATTATTACCAATACTTTTCAAGTTATTTCAGGAAATAGAAAAAGATGGAGCTCTGCCAAATTCATTCTATGAGGCCAACATCACCCTGATTCCGAAACCAGACAAAGACACCTCAAAGAAAGAAAACTACAGACCAATATCTCTGATGAACCTAGATGCAAAAATCCTCAATAAAATTCTGGCAAATCGGATACAAAGGCACATCAAAAAAATTGTGCACCATGATCAAGTAGGATTCATACCTGGGATGCAAGGATGGTTCAATATACGGAAATCAATAAATGTTATACACCGCATCAATTGACTTAAAGATAAGAACCATATGATCATCTCAATAGACGCAGAAAAAGCATTCGACAAAGTACAGCATCCCTTTATGTTCAAAACATTAGAAAAACTAGGGATAACAGGAACTTACCTCGACATAGTAAAAGCTATATATGCTAAGCCTCAGGCTAGCATCATTCTGAATGGAGAAAAATTGAAGGCATTCCCTCTAAAATCTGGAACAGGGATGCCCTCTATCACCACTTCTATTCAATATAGTTCTCGAAACACTGGCCAGAGCAATTAGACACACGAAAGAAATTAAAGGCATAAAAATAGGAAAGGAAGAACTTAAATTATCACTATTTGCAGGTGACATGATTCTATACCTAGAAGACCCAAAAGGGTCTACAAAAAAACTACTAGAACTAATAAATGAATTCAGCAAAGTGGCAGGATATAAAATCAACACGCATAAATCAAAGGCATTTCTGTATATCAGCGACAAAACTTCTGAAACGGAAATGAGGAAAAACACTCCATTCACAATATCCTCAAAAAAAAATAAAATACTTGGGAATCAACCTAACAAAAGAGGTGAAACATCTATACAATGAAAACTACAGAACCCTAAAAAGAGAAGTAGAAGAAGATCTTAGAAGATGGAAAAATATACCCTGTTCATGGATAGGCAGAACTAACATCATCAAAATGGCGATATTACCAAAAGTTCTGTATAGGTTTAATGCAATGCCAATCAAAATCCCAATGGCATTTCTTGTAGAAATAGATAAAGCAATCATGAAATTCATATGGAAACATAAAAGACCCAGAATAGCAAAAGCAATTCTAAGCAGGAAGTGCGAATCAGGCGGTATAGCGATACCAGACTTAAAACTATATTACAGAGCAATAGTAACAAAAACAGCATGGTACTGGTACCAAAACAGGCGGGTGGACCAATGGTACAGAATAGAGGACACAGAGACTAATCCACAAAGCTACAACTCTCTTATATTTGATAAAGGAGCTAAAAGCATGCAATGGAGGAAGGATAGCATCTTCAACAAATGGTGCTGGGAAAACTGGAAATTCATATGCAACAAAATGAAACTGAATCCCCTCCTCTCGCCATGCACAAAAGTTAACTCAAAGTGGATCAAGGAGCTAGATATCAAATCAGAGACTCTGCGTCTGATAGAAGAAAAAGTTGGCTCTAATCTACATATTGTGGGGTCAGGCTCCAAATTCCTTAATAGGACACCCATAGCACAAGAATTAATAACAAGAATCAACAAATGGGACTTACTTAAACTGAAAAGTTTTTTCTCAGCAAGAGAAACAATAAGAGAGGTAAATAGGGAGCCTACATCATGGGAACAAATTTTTACTCCTCAAACTTCAGATAGAGCCCTAATATCCAGAGTATACAAAGAACTCAAAAAATTAGACAATAAGATAACAAATAACCCAGTCAACAAATGGGCCAAGGACCTGAACAGACACTTCTCAGAGGAGGACATACAATCAATCAACAAGTACATGAAAAAATGCTCACCATCTCTAGCAGTCAGAGAAATGCAAATCAAAACCACCCTAAGATACCATCTCACTCCAGTAAGATTGGCAGCCATTATGAAGTCAAACAACAACAAGTGCTGGCGAGGATGTGGGGAAAAGGGTACCCTTGTACAGTGCTGATGGGACTGCAAACTGGTGAGGCCAATTTGGAAAGCAGTATGGAGATTTCTGGGAAAGCTGGGAATGGAACCACCATTTGACCCAGCTATTGCCTTCTCCGACTATTCCCTGAAGACCTTAAAAGAGCGTACTACAGGGATACTGCCACATCGATGTTCATAGCAGCACAATTCACAATTGCTAGACTGTGGAACCAACCCAGATGCCCTTCAATAGATGAATGGATAAAAAAAAAATGTGGCATTTATACACCATGGAGCATTACGCAGCACTAAAAAATGACAAAATCATGGAATTTGCAGGGAAATGGATGGCACTAGAGAAGATTATGCTTAGTGAAGCTAGCCAATCCCTAAAAAACAAATACCAAATGCCTTCTTTGTTATAATGAGAGCAACTAAGAACAGAGCAGGGAGGAAGAGCAGGAAGAAAAGATTAACATTAAACAGAGACATGAGGTGGGAGGCAAAGGGAGAGAAAAGGGAAATTGCATGGTAATGGAGGGAGACCCTCATTGTTATACCAAATTACATATAAGAGGTTGTGAGGGGAATGCGAAATAAACAAGGAGAGAAATGAATTACAGTAGATGGGGTAGAGAGAGAAGATGGGAGGGGAGGGGAGGGGGGATAGTTGAGGATAGGAAAGGTAGCAGAATACAACAGTTACTAATAGGACATTATGTAAAAATGTGGATGTGTAACCGATGTGATTCTGCAATCTGTATTTGGGGTAAAATTGGGAGTTCATAACCAACTTGAATCTAATGCATGAAATATGATATGTCAAGAGCTTTGTAATGTTTTGAACAACTAATAAAAAAAAGTCTTGATTGTGATATTTAGGAATTCGCATCAGAAATCAATATAGGGATTATCAATAATGTTTTTTAGAGATTTTGAAAGTTCCATCTTTAGCTCAGCATTATCTTTCTTCAAAACCCATTAGCAAAATGACTCCAGAGTTCTGTCTTAATCAAACTAAAAAAATCTCATTCTAACTCTGAGGCTGCTTGTCCTTCCATTAACAGAAGAGGCTCTGAGCAAGTGCAAAGAGCATTCTGCTCCACTGTGTGCTATGCACTACATTTCTGACCTTACCCTTGATTTCATCATTATGGAAATGCCTCCTACCTGTGAATAAGCTTAGGGCTTCCAAATTTACATCAGAAACTCGGGTCTTTCAAAAGCTTCAAGTCAGTGGTCTCAGTTGAGTCTTCTGCATGTCCAGTACATGTCTCCCACAAACTGAAAAATTTCAGAACTGAATGAACTGAAAGTTCAGAAACAAGAATGTCTTACCACTTTATACTTGGTTTGTCCCTCTTATTACTTTCAACACTCAAAGATTGTTATTTTTGTTTCTTTTAAAAAGCTCTAAATTTATCTATATAATTTCTCTTTCACTGGCAACATCATTTTCTAAATCACCAGACCTATCTACAACTGTTTAGATATACCAATAGCCAAACAAAATAAAATCTATTTGAAAAATTCAAACTTGAATAAGTAAATGTTTCCTCTTTACATGCATTGAATGACTTTTCATTAATTTTATGTAAATATGCCTATTTCATGAACCAAAAACTTTGCATGATCTGATACATTTCTTTTTCTTTTTCATAATCCAAAAAGCTTTAATAAAAGTTTAGTTATAGATGTAAAGGCACATTATTCAGAGTCAAGAAACTTGGGTCATATTGGAAAGAATAGTGACTGCATCTGCAGAAAAACATGTTCACATACAAGCTACAAAAATTATCAAACATGCTATAAAAAAAAAGAAGGCAAGGTAGTCTAGAGGGATGTGGAATGTTTTAACAAGAAATGGAAGAAGCTCATTTGATGACCTACACTAAAAGGGGAGCCTCAGATTCTACAAGGCAGAGAAACATTCCCCAATTCACCCTTGCCCCAAAAGATGCATTTCTACATCTTTCCATTTAGCTATTGTCACTGTCTCTCCTGCTCTTTTTTTTTCTTTTTCTGCACTTGCAGATCTTTGTTTAATTTCTTGAACACATAATTGTCATTTTTGTCTAGCCCCTTCAAATATACTTTTCGTATGAAAATTTTTCATGTCCAATGTTCTCCCTTGATTTAGAAATTCCTATTCAATCCTCATATCTCAATTTAGATGTCACTTCCCCAAGAATATCTTCACTGATATCTATAACTCTCATCACAACTGCACCTCGGTTCATTCAGTAGAAATATTTGTCCAGAGTCATCTCTGCTCCAGTTGCTATTTATTTTTTAAGTACTATTCTAGGATAGCAACTAAAGGTGGGAATTTCACAGAAACTAGAATGTCTTGCGGCAATTAGGACCAAATAAGTACTTGTAGGATGAAAATGTGGGTTACCAATTAGCTAGATTGGCAGGAAGGGACATGAGAGCATTTCAGGCAGAGATGAGAGTCAGAGGAAATTATAAATACATGTGTGATTAAGAATGCATAGCTGAATTTGTGGTTCAATATGACAGTAGTTTGGTACTTGTGGTATATAAAGAAGTGCATCTTGCAAACCTACACCATACTGGTCAAGATATCAGTTGATACAGGGGAAGAGAATTAGAGATAAGGAAATAAAGGGATGTGATTTATTTTTTTTCTGTAAAATTTTTGGAGGGTTTTAATTAGATGGAAAATATCATGCAGAGAGCAGAAATTTAAATACAAGAAAAAAAAAGATGTGAGGGGTAAATTTATGGAGAAAATTACACCTGTGGCTGGAAAAGGTGGAAATTAGAGGCTGGATACAAAGGCCAGAAACAATAGAAGGAAAATCTTCCTCTATGAAACCAGTAGAAAATGAAAATTTTATTGTTTTTATCATTTGTTTGTAAATAAGTAATCTTAGAAAATTTCATTTTGAATAAAATTAATGTTTTATGAAGAAAGCACTGTTGTTTTCCAAAAGTAAGGAGATTGTTGAAGATTTATAATAGTCACAGAAGGAAACACAATAGAGAACTAACAAGAAAACCACACAAAGCAACCACAGTGCCCTACTGAGCCCTCAAATTATACTTGGTTTCAAAAATTAAAATTTAAAGCATAATGGAAGCCTTAGAAAATAGATAATTAAAGCAATTCCTGAATTGCCCTCCCATTATCACTTTTGTTATTGGTGGGATACTTTTCAATACTCTGTAATCTATTTTAGTCACCTTTGTAAAAGGGAGTTGTACAAATACTTTTATAGAGGTGTTGGTAGCTAAATTAAAATTAAATGTATGATCAAAAGGGAGAACAAATGTGAAAAACATAGAGTTTACCTATTTTCATTCTTAAGAAAGCCCAGAAATTACTATATGGTAAAGCATCTGTGGTCACAATTCTATTACTCCATTAAATATGAGTCAGAGTTTTCTTTCAGCACATCTTTATTTGTAATGTAAATGTTTTCTGAAAGCAGAGTATGTGTTTTAAAGAAAATGAAGTTTGTCTTATTCACGGTTGGAAGATTATATGTACTGTATGATTGACATAGAAAGAAATATTATGTTGAACAATTTTATGGCAGACATGCCCAAGGCAATTCAGATGAGAGAATTAATAAGAATGCAGGCAAGAGGAATTCCTTGTTAAAACTTTGTTAAGTGGAAATATAATTTATTAAGAATTATATCATTCTAAAATTCATCATGCCTATGGGGACTTCCATGGCCTGGCTTAGTAAATTTCGCATGACTTTATGCTCTAAAACTGTGTAAAGTTAAACTTATTTGTGCCCTAAATGTTAGATATTTTATGGAGAACCAAAATAACTAGCACAAAGTCTATAGCCATTTTGAATTCCTTAGGCATTTTAATACTTGAGAAAAAAATAATAAAAATTATATCCAGAGTCCTTCACAAAGGCTCTTTTTGATAGTACAACATACATTGGCATTAGGAATTTTGGAAAATAAATGCAATCTTTTTATTTTAATTGTAGTTTTGCATATATCTTACCATGCAAATGTTTTTCCATAGATGACATCTTACTAAATGTAGCAAATGTGAATTTGACATTCATATCAACTCAAGTGTGAAATAATTGTAGCTTTCTTTCTTTTTATTTTTTTTGTAACAGACTTTCACTTGTAACTCTAGCTTCTATTCTGCCTTACCACAGAGAAAATGATATACTTATTTCAGTCTTGCCACTTGGTCCCTTTTGGGAAAGCTGAATTGATTTAAGATTCTTTCTGTCTCTGTTGGCTGGCCTCTACTAGCCTGCTAAGAAATCTTTTAGCCCTCCAAATTGTCCAGGCTTTGGTGGGAATATTGGAGTGTTTCATGATCTCCTTTGGCAATTGATAAGATGTAAGTACCTCTATCTCAGATGTTATTTTATGATAAAGACATTTTTAACTTTGCAATATCTTTCAGAATCATGCCCATGTTGTTTTATACTGAATGAGGAAAAAGAGCACATTGCTTCTCACTTCCAATTAAAGGGAACTTCTGTGAAACAGCCTCAGCTACCTGGAAAATGGTGCTCTAGTAATCCTTACTATGATATTGCCTGGTTGTGGCAATGTGGAAATGGTGCTAATAATTGATGCCCTATTTGTTTCTTAGTATTTTTAGTTTGTTAGTTATACATGGACACGATAACTTTATTTTACTTATTTAACTTTTTATGTGGTACTGAGTATCAACCCCAGTGTCTCACACATGCTAGGCAAGCACCGTAACACTGAGCCACAACCCGAGCCCTATGCCCTCTTTTAATGGCAGATGCAATATGGCACATGTCATAACATCCTTGATATTCTACCCCCTGCAATTCTGGACTGAAAAGCCAGCAACCATCTACATTCTGATCATAAAAACAAAAATTTGACCACTACACTGAGAATAGATGCCTTCCTTGCAGAATTGTGGTGATGATTCTACCTATATATCTTCTTTGCATGTTCTCATAGTTTGACTCCCTTCTGCCATTCCACAGCGACTTCCCCTTAACTCAGAAAAACAAGTAAATCAAGTCTGAGGAGAGGAACTTGCATCATTCCAACACTTACTCCTGACTACATAACATTTATGTAGGATTTTTTTTTTTTTTTAGGTTTCAGCTATATTCAGTCAAAATACTTAGTGATATCAATTCAAAATCCCAGTTTCATTGACCTTTATTTGTAAATATTATTTTATATCATCTTTTGAATCACCAAATGCTCCTAATTTAATGAAAGAATAAGGTAAAAAAAGGCATCGGTAATGATGAGACAATGAAGTAATTCTTTTAGAAAGAAAATAGTTGTTAATATGTTCATATATATCAAATGTATATAAAATTTCTTGTGCATTTTTACTCAGTTGGCATCATAATATGAAACATATCTCAAGTTGTCTCCTTAAATACACATATGAAATATAACATTTGATTTGATAACTGATTCAGGTACATCTTTTATATACTTTCAGGTCTGTAATAGCTGATGAACATTATACAAGAGCAACTGATAATGCCTCACATTATTCTTTTACTCTGTGCCTCTCATTCTTTCCCTTGCTTGTTAATAATAATGGGAGATCTCACTCAGTACCTATGATATGGGTGGCTCTAGCAGAAGATTGGAGCTAATTCGCTCTCTGATCTGACAGCAATAAAGACTTAATTCCTGGTGATTTTTGATGTTGTAATAAGCCCTAACATGCAGTGGTAGCATATGATTATGCTTTTTGTCTGAGGTTAATTATGATGAGTTGTAGGTGACGGGTGAAGCATTATGATAGGTAACTGTGGTGATTAGATGATATGATATGAATGGTAGCCATAGGACTGTTGATCGTATACGTGTATGGTCCTTATAAATGCATTAATGGGTCATGGAAAAGAATGTGATGGTTAGGGAAGCCAACTGCTAAGGCAAGACATTCTGTGAAAACTGGCATTTCTGAGGGAAACATTTATCTCGTGCAGAAAAGGCCAGGTGGCTCAACATTGAACCCAGTATATCAAAGCTAAAAGAAACTTGAAAAAAAAAATTAAATGTCTAAGCCATGCCTCTAATAGAATGCAAATTAGATTCCTGAGATCTAGGATAAAAACAATGGACTCTATGAATCTGAATCATGTGTTCCCCAAATCTGAGTCTTTAAGACTAGGAGAAAAATCAGCTTCACCTTGCATGATTAAAATAGTCTCTTTTCTCCCAAAAGCATAACATCACAAGATGGTTTTTGTTCTCTTTAGTTTTCTGCCCTTAGGTTTTCTACTTGATTGCCAGACCAACATCTTTGCAGAGCCCTAACTCTCTTAGCTTACATGCTGAAGGAATTTGAGGACCTGGCAAGTATGTAACTGTAGGCAAACACAACTAGAAATGGAACATGAAGTTTTCAAGCAAGGAACAAAGAATTTAAGACTTGATAGAAGAAATTTTATAAGTGTAGGAGCATGCAAATACGATGCAGAATTAAGAGTTCTGGCATCAGGACTTAAATTGGTTCCAAAATTTTGCTGAGATGATTCTTCAAAACCTCAGAGGGATAATGGCCTACAGTAACTGAGAAAACTGGTAAATTACAGGATGTATAAGAAATATAAAAACAAAATAAGAACATTAGAAGTATTTTATATGTAAGACCCAAAAATGCACTTGTGAAGGCTAAGACTATATTTCATTAGAAATCCAGTATGGAATGTACTAATAGATGAAGTAGAGGAATTGTAATTTTTGAAAATTTCAATGAAAACTAACCTTTGTGGGTTATAGTTGCCTATAATAAATCATGGGGTGAAAAGTAGGAGGTAATCTCTAGCATCTCTATAATTTAGCCATCAGTAACAATGTGAACCTAATTGGTATAATAGGCATTAAGTCCAAATTGGTGATTGGTGTATATATTCATAGTTATGTGTGACAGTGACTAACAGGTTTTGGTGTTGCTAAAGCTGAGATGGATATACAGTAAAATAGTGTGTAATCCCTCAACCAGTACTTAATTCTAATCTAGTTCATAGGCCCAGATTCCGTGAAAAAGGAAGCTGCAAATTAAGAAAGGAAACTTAGGTTTAGAAATAGGTCAGGGTAAGCCTTCAACTGGGTAAAAGAGAATGTCCAGAGATTTAATAACATAAATAGGTTCTGAGCTGATATAGTAACTAGGGAACCCAGTATACCTTCATGACTCTCCAGTTATACTAGGAGAGGGGACTATTATGCAGGTAAAAAATGACTCTTGACTTCTTTTAATGTCAACTGACCCCATCTACTTATTTTTTTTTAATTTAAATAATTGTACATTTCAACCTTAGAATTTGCTATTTGATTTTTTTATACTTTTTAATTTCTTATTGAAATACTTTACTTTGTGAGTCATTGTTATTATATTTATACATTAATTCATTATAAATTGGTTAATTTTTAAAGAAATATTTACAATAGGTGACATAAACCTATCGATTGCTAAGTCCAATATTTGGACCTACCTAGAATCAGTTGCTATTGTCTGCTTTTTTTTTTCTTTTCCTGAATATGGATAACACATTCATATTTCTGTTTATGACTTTGGATATTTTGTCAATTGTATTATTTCAATATCTTATGGCAATTCTGATTTCTTATTTTACAACTGGAACCTTCTAAGTTGTACTCATTTCATGTTTTGCTATTGTGCCTAAATTTACTATTTGATCCAGCAATCCCTCTCCTCGCTCTTTACCCAGAGGACCTGAAAACAGCATACTACATGGACACAGCCACATCAATGTTTATAGCAGTTCAATTCACAATAGCTAAACTGTGGAACGAACCTAGATGCCCTTCAGTAGAAGAATGGATAAAATACATGTGGCATATATTCACAATGGAATATTACTCAGCAATAAAAGAGAATAAAATCATTGCATTTGCAGGTAAATGGATGGGGTTAGAGAAAATAATGCTAAGTGAAGTTAGCCAATCCCCCCAAAAAAGCAAATGCAAAATGTTTTCTCTGATATAAGGAGGCTGATTCATAGTAAGGTAGGGAGTGGGAGCATAGGAGGAATAGTGGAACTCTAGATAGGGCAGAGGGGTGGGAAGGGAAGGGAGGGGTCATGGGGTAATTAATGATGATGGACTGTGATGATCATTACTATACAAAGTACATGTATGAAGACACAAATTGTTGTGAATATACTTTGTATACAAACAGAGATATGAAAAATTTGTGCTCTATATGTGTAATATGAATTGTAATGCATCTGCTGTCATATATAAATAAAAAAATAATTAAAAATATATATAAACTTTCCCCAAAGGTGTTTAGCTATTTCTCATTCTGTTCAAATTATTGTTATTCTCCTTATCATCTTCTTCATCATGATGTCTTCCTTAAAATATTTTTGAATTATATTTTACTTTAAATGTTGCTTCTAAGGGTAATTATAATTTCCTCATGACTTAGTAGTGAGTCAATGATTTGGTCAGAAGATATGATCACATACATCAGGCCAGTAAAACTTACAACTCCTGTTCATGTTTTGTGTGTAGCTTTGGGAAAATATTCAAAGTTCAGCCATTTCTCAGCTTTGATTTTCCTCTGGGTTTCTCAGTCCCCTGTGTCTATGTACAATCTTCCAACTTGGCAGAAATATGTGTAGAGCTTCTCCTGTCGTTGTGCAGTTCTCTCATATTTAAAATATGTTCATTCATTTCATTTATGCTCTTCTCTATTGATTGCCCTAATTGAGACAGAAATATCAGGTTTTCTGAGCTAAGTGAGGGTTTTCATTGCTCTTTTGCTATCATGTTCACTGCTTGTAATTACCACTGTAACTAGCAGGTTTTCTCCCTCCATCCAAAATCCAGCCTGTCTCTTTGCAAAGTTGCTGAATCTCTCAGTCTACCTTAAACTTGAACTCTAAAAAATTGTTGTTCTCACCAGTACACCTGGAAGAATTGAGGGTGTGGTTCAATAACTTTAGACAAGAAGACTACAAACCCCAGCTAATTTTACATGATTATTCTTCATAAATAATTGTTTTACAAATTGTTTACATTTGGTAACAATTAACAATTGCCTTAAACAATTTTTTTTTCTGGTTTGACTCTTGATGTTTTAGAAGAAAATTTACTGACCTCTGGATACTGCCATGTCAAAATGTTAAATATCCTCATTAACTTCTACATTTCATAGTATGAAGAAACAAGCAATCTCAACTGTTGAATGGAAAAAAAATAATTTGTGCTCAAATTAGAACAGAAGTTCTGAGACTCTTAAAAGTAATAAGAGGGGCTGGGGATGTGGCTCAAGCGATAGCGCGCTCGCCTGGCATGCATGCGGCCTGGGTTCGATCCTCAGCACCACATACAAACAAAGATGTTGTGTCTGCTGACAACTAAAAAATAAATATTAAAAATTCTCTCTCTCTCTCTCTCTCTCTCTCTCTCTCTCTCTCTCTCTTTCTCTCTCTCAAAAATGTAATAAGAATAGAAAATACACAAAAATATAAATATCATTTTAAGTCACTGAAAACTTTTTTTCATTTGCACTATTATAATTTTATTGATACTTTTATCACCAACAGAAATCTGCTTTTTCATTTTCCTCTAAAACCATTTGCTTATCTTGAACCCATCATGAAGTTTAGTGACAAGTTTGTTGGGATAACAATATTCTAATGTTTCTAATTCACAAAAATGTCTGAAAACAAAGATCTGAGTATTAAAAATTTAATTGGCTGTTTTTTAATTATTTGTTATAATTAGTTATACATGACAGCAGAATGCCTTCTAACTTATTGTACATAAATGGAGTTAAACTTTTCATTTCTCTGGTTGTACACAGTGTAGAGTCACACCATTCTTGAAATCATACATGTACATAGGGTAATAATGTCCATCTCATTCCACCATCTTTCCCACCCCATACCCCCTCACCTCCAATCACTCCCCTCTGCCCAACCTAAAATTCCTTCATTCTTCCCTTGTCCACCACTCCCTCACATTATGGATCAGCATCCACTCACTGAATAAAGATTTAGCCTTTGTTTTGGGGGGGATTGGCTTATTTCACTTAGCATGGTATTCTACAACTCTATCCATTTACCTGCAAATGCCATAGCTTCATTCTTCATTGGATTTTATTAGCAATTCATGAACTGGGCAATATCCAATGTGCAAAAAAAAAAAAAAAAGAATTTCACTGAGTGTGGCAAAACTATGGTTTTTTGTAAAGTAGCTTGAACACAGACAGACACCCCCCACCAAAAAAAAAACAACAAAAAATAGTACAGTGTAAAAAAGCACATTGGTTAGCAACAGGTTACTTTTGATTTCTCCCCTTATATAAGTTAAAGCACAAAGGAATTCCTTACCATGCCAGATTGCATTAACTAAGCCTCTTTTTATTGTTTGCTAGGAATCCCCCCCTTTTTTTAATTATGGGGCATTTCCCATCAGTGACTCTATTCTGGTTTGGTCAGGTCTATTGGGACATAATGCAGAAGCTCATTTCCCCTAAATATCCTCCCATAAATTTTTATTTAAAATCTGTGTGGTATCAGCTCTCTTCTGGTATGTGAGTATAGTCTTAGTGGGAGGAGTGCTGAACTGAATTGCAAAAAAGGCAAATTTCTATTTAAATTTTTAAAAAAGATAGGAAGGACACAGTGCAAGAAATTGCAAACAGTAGTGAGTTGATTAGATCCATTTTATGGAAGATTCATGTGAAGTGGAGTATGCACCCACCATTGCAATTGACCTTGAAATCAGACGTTAGTTGAATATTAGCAATCCCCACCATAAGCTGAATTAGGCACAATTGTGGCATATTGTAATAAATATGAAATTTCCAGGAAATATAGTTAATACACATATACAACTGTAATTTGCTCCTAGCCATCTTATACATTAAAAAAATACTGAAATACAGAAATCATGTTTCCATTTAATTGTGCTCCTAATGGGTATTTGAAGGTTAACCCACTTATGTAAAAATTTCCCAATTTAAAGTATTATGACATGTGTTACACTTAAATAAATTGTTTCCTATAGTTACAAGCTTTAGGAAAAAGTACAAGCATCAATCATGCTTTGTCCAAACAGGGCCTGGCATCATTCATATTTTATAAGGCAAATCAAGGCAATATCTACTAGTAAAAAATTAAGATGTAATTTTTTTATAATATTCATGTGAGAAACTTCCACGATTTTTATTAAGTATTAGGATTACCTAAATAGTAAGCAAGTGTTGTCATTTATCCTGTTTTTCAGGAAGGCAGCAGAGGACTTGATAAAGATTTGTTCTCATTTTTATCATTCTGAATACATTTCTATTTTTATGACCTCTGTATACATACATATATATTGTCGTTGATTGGCTTCCTATGAGTGGGACTCCAAGGGGAGGTACAGTTATCCCTTTCCTTTTGTCAATCACCTATCAATTTGATATATTTTTCTTAGAGTTAAATGCTTAAGGGAATTATATAAAGGTCAAAAGCAATACTATCCTGAAATGCAAATGAAGTTGTGTCCTTCCTATTCACTTGTTTAAAATAGTCCCTCTGAAAGAATTGTTTTCCACTGAGATTACAAAATCATTCAATTTGGAAGATTACCTTTATTTCTACAATATTCCTTTTCTCTCAAAGGTAACATAGAGAGTGTTTTCCTTTTTACAAATGAATGGGGCACCCATTCAGTAAAGGTAACATTGAATTGCATGGCTTCTGGCAGCCATGGGGGCAAAAGGCATCAGAACATACTTGCCTCTATCTTCACATTCCCCACTGCTTTCCTTTTTCTTTTTAAAAGATACTAAATAAATAAATAAGTAGATAATCACTCAAGTCACTTATGACAAGGATTCTAGAAACACGGGGAAAAATACACACATTCAATTGATGTTTTTTTTTCTGTTTATGTCAGTTTTTGTGCCAGTGTTTTGATAGTCCTTTCACTCTATTGACTAAGATGCCTTTACAGAGTAAGAAAAAAGAAATTTATTCCCCCAGATGACAGGCTCTTTCTCTATTGAAAAAAAAATGTTTAAAACTTGCAAATAAAAAAAGTAAAATATAGAAACTACTTATATGTAAATCACTTGACTTCTGTGATTGTCCCAAGGTACCCACTAGAAACATACAGTTCCCACAGGGTAAAAATATCTGTGCTAAGTACAGCGGGTATTTTTTGGTGGGCAGCAATTATATCTACTTTGCAGATTATATGTATCTATCATCATAGCTCGCCTGTATAACTACTATGAGAGTGAATAAATAAATGTTGAGTTTCTTTTACGCCTAATAGCCAACTATGATGAATGATATTTTCCCTCACAAAAGGTCTCTGTGGACTGTGGGCTCAGATTGTGATGCTACAATGTTATGCTTATGACAGAGGTGTGGCATAGGAGGCTAGGGCTATTCCTTCCACAGTGACTCTGCCCAGTGCCAGGAAGAATTTTGTAATTCCTATGAAGGATGTGAAAAATAACATCCATCAAGAAAAGGAAGCCCCCAGGAAGGAGGGAGGACAATGGGTCCCTGGAGATAGAAGGTAAACATTAAGCCCTGGGCCCTGGACTTTTCATCCTTTCCCAGTGACAATGAGTTCTGCCAGGAAGGAGGTAAATAAATGAACTCTGAGCTCTGGATTTTTACCCAGTAACAATGATTTCAAGCTTTTACAATTGTTTTCCTCAGTTAGAATTAGTTTGAGCTGTTATGGTTGTTTGATTTTTAACCTGCACAACTAGTTCCCTGACTGCCCAGCAGATGCGTCCCAAATCTCTAATGATTAAGTCACAGTAAACATTCTGCTATGATTATCTCTCACTTATACCTATAAATCACAGCCCCTCTTGTAACCAGTGCCATTCTCTCTCCTGAAAATTTGCCATGTGCCATTCCACCACCGCTTAACAAAGAGGAGTTACTGATCCTATGCCTGCTCCTGTTTTGGTTATTTTTCCTTACATCCTGACCACAGATTGCTGACTGTAGATGAGGCCTTGGGTCTATCCTCGCCCCAGGTAGAGGCTTAGAGGAACAGACTACCCTTTTGAGGTGATCTTCAAGTTCATGTTGACATTCTCTATTTGAAAACTTGGCAAGCATCAGGGCTTGGATGGCCCTCTATTACTGAAATGGCAACAACACGTGGACAGGGACTTGCAGCAAACATTGACTTATAGTACCATTTATCTGTGAAATAACAGAAGTGACTACAGGAGATAATAAACAGCCAGCTTGGATTTCTGACACAGACAAAACCATGTTGTAAAGACTGAAATGAATACTTAATCCTTAAATACCCAGACACATATCGCAAACCAACAAGCATCAAGAGCTTCCAGGGAACTATAATATCACCTATCTGTCAAAAGAAGATGACAGAAATCAGTTAGATAATAACCAGTACATATTAACTCTTGGATAGAGAATTTACAATGGGTGTTTTAAGGAAAGTCAATGAGTTTCAAGAAATCACAGATGTTAAGAAATCACAGATTTAGTACTATAACAAAAAAATAGAAAGATGGAAACAATTTTTAAAAACTAAGCAGAAAGCATTGAGGTAGAAGATTGTTATAATTAATACTGTTAGTTTTGATATCAACAATATCAATAATTAAAAACAAATGTAGATGTTATGAGAGTTGATACATAATTCAATTTAGATGAAAGATATAAATGTGTTACTTCCTATGTCTGCCCAACAATTTATTTCTTAAGAAAGCATTTATTTTTCATTCAACAAAATACCATGTTTAACCTAAAAATCATATATACCATATCAAGCACTAACCCAATATTAATAGTTGAACAGTTTTAGCTCCTCTTATTACAAAGTAGACTGTGTTATTGCAACTATGCTAATACTATATTTCTCAATTCAATAAATTTTGTTTCATATATACTTTTTTCACAGAATTAAATATTAAAGTGTGTGAAAGACAATGTTTCTGCTTCTCAAAATGACCTAAAGATGAATACTGTGAAGTAACCATTCAGTAAACAGGCGCTTGTTGAACATCTTCTGAATATTGTATAAGCCACATAGAGTATAACAAAGTAGCTGACCTCAAGAAGTTTACACATTTGAAAATAAACAAGGAGAGATATGAATTACAGTGGATGGGGTAGAGAGAGAAGATGGGAGGGGAGGGAGGGGGGATGGTAGAGGATAGGAAAGGTAGCAGAATACAACAGTTACTAATAGGGCATTATGTAAAAATGTGGATGTGTAACTGATGTGATTCTGCAAGCTGTATTTGGGGTAAAATTGGGAGTTCATAACCAACTTGAATCTAATGTATGAAATATGATATGTCAAGAGCTTTATAATGTTTTGAACAACCAATAAAAAAAAATTAAAAAAAAAGAAGTTTACACATTTGATAATGTGTAATAATGACTTTGTTAATATGTATAGATAATTAATAAGATAAAATTTAATAAGATAAAATTTAATCTGAGGAAGGATTAATTAATTAGCATCCCCAAAACAATAACAATTACAGATTTCCTGATAGGAAAATCCATTTGGTGTGCTCAGCACAGAAATGCCAGTGTGGCCTGAATAGTGAACAGAAAGTAGCAGAGACAGTAGAGGAAGATGTTTGCAAACAGTGCAGGAAAACTCCAAAAAGATTTATAGGAAATCATGAAGACTGTAGTTTTCATTTTAAATAGAAAGAAGATATCCTGGAAAGATTTAAAGTGGACTGTGATATGATATGATTTAATGTGTAGAAAATTGCCGCGTCCAGCTAACGGAGCCGAGTCCGGCGAGGGACGGCGGGGTTAAAAAATACACAGGACACCAAGGTTCTTCATCCAGGAGGGAGCGTGTGCGCTTCATTGCCAAATTTGTCCCCCTTATATATCTTTTTAACAGCTGCGGGAAATTACTCAAAAGTGAGGAGGGAAGAGTAATAACTGCGTCCTTGGGTTACCGTCACCTCACCATCCCCTATCAGGAGGCTTGAACAGGTCAAGATGTTCCCGAGAGACACAGATGCTCTAGGCAGATAAACATGGCCTTGTGAGCTGGCCACATTGACATGCATAACAAAGAACTGGGGGTTGAGTCCCCAGGGGCCAGGGCGGGCCTGCTACCAGCAGAAAATGTCTATGGATTAGCCATGCACAAGAATGGAAATGAAGAAAGCAATTAGCAGACTATGACAGAAGTTTAGAAGAACAGTGGTAGTATCTTGAACCAAGTGGAATAAAATATAAGATATATATTTGGAAGTAAATTTTACAGAATATAGTAATGAATTAGATGTGGAGTAGGAAGAGTAGGACAGAATTTAAAAATATTCTGATGGGCTTAGTGTGGTGGTGCACTCCCATAATCCCTGTGGCCCTGGAGGCCGAAGCAGGAGGATTGTGAGTTCAAAATCAACCTCAGCAATTTAGCAAGGCCCTCAGTAACTTAGTGAGACTATGTCACCAAAAAAAAAAGAAAAGATCTGATAGGCAAAAGGTGATGCCACTTAACTAAAAAAAGTTCAGGAAATAGAAGATGGGATATTATGGAGGAAGACAAAGATTAATTAGTTCTTTATGTTTCTTGCTAAGTCTCAAATGTTTAGCATATCATCCAAGTGGAAATGTTAAAGTTATGGTGAATGATAGCTGCTATTGCTATTACTACTCCTAAAACAATTGCATTTTTCTTAGAACATATTATCAGTGAAGACTTGACCTGAAAGTCCTATGAGACTCTGTATACATTTTACTTAGTTCTGAGCCTGGAGAACAAAGAGTCTCAAGATATTTTGAATTTGTACTCTGTTCATGATGTATTTGTACTCACCTCTAAGTGTATTGAATGACCATCAGAGCATCCCCAAAGACACAGAACACAACATGAGTGGTGAAATCAGATAATGATGTTGTGAACCAGGCTCTATCCAAACTAGGATTGTAAAAATTGTATAACTCTCCTTGGTCCTAGGGAAATACTGATAAATTATCAGAGCACTATGAAGCATATTTAGTATATTTGCTTTTGTTATGGAAATCCTTGGTGAATCCTCAATCCCAATGTTTTTAAAACTTTGGAAAGATGGAAAAAAATTTGGTAAAAGACATATATTTTGAATAAAAAATAAGAAGCCTCAATTCCACATTTGTTAAATGTTAATTACAGAAGTGTCTTTTTTTTTTTTTTTTTTTTGGTCCTGGGGATCAAACCCAGGGCCTTGTGCATATGAGGAAGCACTCTGCCAACTGAGCTATATCCCCAGCCAATTTCAGAAGATTCTGCAACTTGTATTTGGGGTAAAAATGGGAGTTCATAACCCACTTGAATCAAATGTATGAAAGATGATATGTCATGAGCTTTGTAATGTTTTGAACAACCAATAAAAAAAGAAAATATACAAAAAAAGAAGTATTTTAAAAATAAAATAACAGCAAGAAATATCCCTCAATCCTCTCCCAATCCCCCCTCGAATTTACAAAAATTAATCAAGGAAATTAAAAATAGAATGGCCATCATCTCTAGAAATTTATCATGTAGTTAAAATGATTTCAACATATTTAATTCGTGTAATAGCTTTTATAGAAAAAATATAAATGGTATGTTTTCTTAATTAATAAAATTGAGCTCAAGATATATTGAATTTTTGGTACTAGGGATTTAACACAGGGCATTTTACGGCTGAGATACAGCCCCAGTCCTTTATAATTTTATTTTTTTAGACAGGATCTCACTAAATGTCTGAGGCTAGACTCTAACTTGAGATCTTCCTGACTCAGCCTTCAGATTCGCTAGGATTACAAGCATGTGCCACCTCATTTGGCGATATATTAAACTTTTAACCCATAAATAATTCCAAAACAGACTACTCTAGGATGAGAAAGCATTGTCGATGCCAATTTGTTAGTTTTTAAGTAATTTTTTGCCTAAAATTAATATTATCACATTATGTATGGCTTTTCCAGGTGAGCTCCAGCCTTCCATGGGGTATGACATCTTATGAGATTTTCTGTTCTCCAGGACAGATGGATTCAATGCATTCACTGCCATCAGTCACAGAGAATCATAAGATACACCAGGGAGAAAAGGTTTTCCTGTTTATTTTTAAAATTTTTGTGAATCATTCTGTATTTTCTATATGTTTTAATAAAGATGGGGTGTAAGCACCTGTGTGAGTTACTGAGATAAACATCTTTTTAAGACTTGGTATGACAGTCTTTCTTACAGAATAGCCATAATGGTGCATTTACCATCTTTATGCCATTGTGATTCTATATATCTTTTATTTCATCACCCCCTTGTGCCACAGTTTATTTTTCAAGTTAAATAAAAACACTAGCAAACAAACAAAAAGTGCTGTAATCTTCTGACCCTTATGCTGACAGTTCCATATATTTTGAAGTAAATAAAGATATAGAATCAGCATTATGAAACAAACATGCAGTTCAGAGAGATGTTTCAAAAATTTATTGCTTGACTATGTCGTACAACTGCCACAGTGTTTGATGGACAAGAACATATATCTGGAAAATGAAACAATGATAGTGGCTCACTGTAATTCAAAAGTAATAACTACTATGAGATACAATTGTTCAGCAAATGCAAGATTATTGGTTTCTTAGGGATTTATTAATTTGATGTATTTTAATCCCTGCCTGTTGTAAAAGAATAATCTTGTCACTCAGATGATGGGGTCTCACTCATTCTGTATAGCATTCTGATCATCTTTTCATTCATATCTAAAACTCATCTGGCAGTTGGAAAAAGGCCTCTGCCACACAGCAGTCAGTCACCTACAATGAATGTAAGAGCCAGGTCCAGACTTCAAATGTCACCACATTGCCGTCTCACTGTGAATGACTGAAATTTACTTCCTGTTGTTAGTGGTGCTGAAAATTGCCACAGGTTTCCACAGTTTATAATGTATTGTCTAAACCGAAAACATTTCCCAGATTGAATTGACCTTTTAGAAAGCAGCACTTTTATCCTTAAAATGCAGAACTGTTGCAATATTTTATTTAAAAGGGTTATTTAGTTATAAAACTTGGAGAAAGGGTAAAGAAATAGAACTTAGCATATCTCTCCATATAATGCTTTGCTATCAAAAAATACAAAGCAAAGACTACTTATTACTTAGCCACTCAAATATTATAACAAAGAATGTTCTGGAATAAACAGAGCTTACCTGTATCAATCATTTTTATTCTGTACTTTTATTAGGGTGTCATTTTTTTAATCAAAGAGGGATTGGAACATTGTTGAGTTTAGTGGATCATCATAAACATAGTCTTACAAATGTTACCACAGAGAAGAGAATCCTTCATAAGCTTTGTGTATGGAATTCTCTTTTGATTGTATATCTCTGTCTGCCTCTTTTTCTCTTGTGTGTGGCAGAGTGGGTTAAAAGCATAACTAAAAGTACTAAGGAAGAAACATTAAGAATTCTTCAAAAACAATCATTTCACCATGTACAAGAATAAGTAAAAGAACAAAGGTTTGGGGGTTTTTGTTTGCTTGTTTGTTTGTTTTGTTTATATCAACAGTAAGATTCATAAGACTAGAAGAGCATACCACAAAACATCTTGGAGCCAACTTGGAAAAAGTACAGCCAAAAAGCTTCTCATGTTCTCTCCTGTTTCTTTTCTTTTCATATTTTGTATTTTCTCTTCCTTTGTTTTACTCTTTGTTGTCAGCCATGGTAAAATAATATGTAGGAAGTCTTGTACATCAAATATTTTGAATAAGAAAATATCAAAGACATTTTTTAAAAAGTTATAAAGCAATGAATATTAAAATTAAATTAAGTCATTTTAAAAATGCCTTTTAATAGGAAGGTGACATTTATCCTGGGGCTCATGGTTTCAGAGGTCTCAGTCCATAGAAGGCTGGCTCCAATTCTCGGGGCTCCATGTGTGGCAGGACATCATGATGGACATGTGGTGTAGGAAAGCAATGGGAAATAAAGCACTAAAAAAGCAGAGAAAGAACTCCACTCAACAAGGACAAAATCCATACCCTAAAGGCAAACACCTGGGAACTCACCTTCTCCAGCCAGAATCTACCTGCCTTCAGTTGCCACATTTAATCCCTATGAGTGGATTAATGCACTGACTGGGTTAAGGCACTCATAAACCTGATTATCTACCTTTTAACTGTCTTGCATTGTTTCACACATGAGATTTTAGGTGGTACCTCAAATCTAAACCATAACAACACTAGACAACATTTTAGGATTTTAGGTTCATTACGATAAATATAGTTATTGTGGAATCATCCTTGTTCTAGAATTTCACTGCATTTCCTTAAGCTTTCCATTCAATTCTTTAAAAAGAAAAAGAAAAGAAAAGAAAGGAAAGAAAGAAAGAAAAGGAAAAGAAAAGAAACACTCTGTGTACCTCCACCTTTGGGTTGCATTTGGTTTGCGCCCATGCCTGGAATGTCATGAATGTGTTTGTACCACCATTTAACCTCTATTTATTACCTTTTCAGAGGTGGAGGTATGCCTCACTGTTTAGTTTTGTCCAGAAGGAGCAGAGAAACATGGGACTTGGAGCTAAATAATGGTAAGAATGACAACAACTACGTGTTGAATTTTGCTAAATATTTCATAAAATAATTTATTAAAGATAACTATTGATAGTTAAGATAAATTAGATAATGATTGAATAACTATAATATGAATGCTAGAACTGCAATTTTTAATTTTATTTATTTTAACTTTTATATTGCTGGATGAAGAGTTTTATTCTCATTCTTTTGCAGGTTACCTATCATCTTTTTTTTCTGGTGTATCTTGAGATCTGTTTTTTTTTTTTTTTTTTTTTCTTAACATGGCATAGCTTACTAGGATATCTCTGCTTGAAGACTTGTCTCAATAATCCTGTTTACACTAATTTTTTTCTGTGTCTAAACCTTGTATCCTGTTATCCTTTAGATAGATAAATATAGGTTTCTCCCAAATGCTCATGTGAAATGATTGGGCTATGAAAGCCTTAACCCAATCAACATGTTGCTCCTCTAATGGGATTAAGTGAGTGGTCACTGTAGGCACTTAGGGTATGGCTTGAGGAACTGAGTCATTGGGTGAAAATTTTGGGGTTTTATACTTTGTGACCTGAGCTTAGTTTCTCTCTCCTGGTATGATATGCTGATGTACTTTCCTCCACCACACTCTTCTGCCATGATGTCCTACCTCACCTGAAGCCCAAGGAATGGAGTCAGCTGTCTATGGACTGAGACCTCTGAAACTATGAGACTCCAAGTTAGTTTATGCTTCTATAATATTGTTCTTAACAGGTCTTTGATCACAGAAGTGAAAAAGGTGACGAAAGCATATCCCACATGAAAAAAAAAATTCTTAGGCATTGTCTTCCCAAGTGTTTCCTGTCTCCAAATTTCTCATTAGCCCCTTTTTCATTCCTTTGGAAAAGAAAGACATTGATCTTCTTTATGTACTTCACATCTTTTAATGACTTTTTCATATACTTCTCTATCTTTTATTCACATTCCAATAGTACTGCTAGGTTTTTTTTAAATCTATTTATGAATCTCTTCATGTGAAATGTATCGTATACAAGGAAATGTATTTGAAATAAAAGGACACTAACTTTAACTCACACTGCGCACCAAAATCAATTCCATCTGAATTGTAGATATAAAAAATAAATACAAAACAGAATAAGTCCTTTTTTAGAGATTAAAAGAATAATCATCTTTTTAGGCAAACAATTCTTGAATATGACACAAAAGTTCTAATTTCAATAATTGGTTAACATTAGATTGACTATTCATAAATTTTCAGATTGGAAAAATAATCACATATTACACTGATAAAACTCAATAGAATGATGACATCACAGTAGAGAAAACTTTGATACACACTGCACTGAAGTGAATGCCCAAATGATCTATCAAGATACACTCAATGCTGTTGTTCATCTGGAAAATATATGTGTACATATTAAAAAATCTACCAGCTTAGATTAAGTTTTTTATGTTATGCCAAAATTCTCAGAAAAATAGCTTGAAAAACTAGATAAGTTACACAATTTTGTATTTTTTGAATATATATTAGAAAGTTATGAAAGCAGAAGAAGATATATAAAAATCCCAGGAAAGGTCAAATCTTTTAGAATTGGGCTGAAAACTTGCCATTTCTGTGTGCAGGCTGAAGTTGGACATCTGGGTGGGTCCCAGGAAGGATGCAAGATGAACAGAGAAAAACCAGTAGCAGTGCTTTAGATAACTTGCAGAAACAAATAGCCAATCTGCTCCATAAGATATTTGGAAATACTGAAATTCCTCTGAATCAAATGCTAAAGAGCTAAACTAATACATGCAAAGAATGAAAATGTTAGAGTGCCTGGGGGCTAAAGAACTGCC
This sequence comes from Marmota monax, assembly GCF_021218885.2. NCBI lineage: Eukaryota > Metazoa > Chordata > Mammalia > Rodentia > Sciuridae > Marmota > Marmota monax. Next base: position 27,741,129 of record NW_026693082.1, on the reverse strand, counting down.
AAGGTTCAATTAAAGCCAATTGTTCAAATGGCAAGTGAGTTGTACAAATTCACTAGTAAGTAGAAAAATTAGAATTTCTTAATGAGATCTTATTCATTCATCTGACTACCAATATTAAAGCTGTTGATAAGACAAATTTTAGAGAAAATGTAGGAAAGCAAAATTGATGACAATGTTTAATAGTATTGTGATTTTAAGGTTGATTAGACAATATCTTTTCAAATTCAATAGGGTATATCTTTTGAGATAGCTTGTCCACTTCTTAGCATCTTTTCCATAAAACTATTCACATGCCAAAAAGTCCATACATTGATAGCGTTGTGGAAGTACCAATTGATTACAAAGGTATTCATAGGCTATTTAATACTATATGATAATTACAAAGTATACATATACATTTATAAATTTGACAAAAAATATTTTAGGGTAAACTGCCAAATATACACTAGAAGGAATATCACTCAGAAATACAGAGAAATGGACTATTGATGTTTTTCACAATATTGATGAATTTTAAAATAAGAGGCTGAGTAAATGGAGCCTGACCCCAAAGAGCACATATTATGTGATTAACTTGTATAAATCTCCAGAAATCTTAATTGAACTATAATAAAAGAAAGTAGATCAGTGGAGGGGGAAGACAGTGAGTTTACAATGGGGCAAAATAAATTTTGGAGACTTGTAGAAATGTTCATTATTTTATTGAGGTACCTACATTAAGGCTGATAAAATTATATTCTGTAATTGTGTGTGCTTGGTATACTTTGGTTGTACTCCAATATTATTAAAGATTGAAAATTCCATGAGAAACCTAACATTTTAGGACGTTTAGATTTATGCCTTTCCCAGGCCCCATGTCACAAAAGGAATCTTTAATCACTTAGGACTAATATACTACATATCAGAAGTGTTTGGGAAAATTATATTATGGGTCATATGTAGCCTACAGTTAACCAGAACCATAGTTGAGAGTTGAAAGACCTGATTTTTCTGATGACATATGTAGTCAGCTCTTGATGGTAAGAGTTATTTATTCGTAAATATGGCTCACTCAGCCATTCTGAGTTGTCTAGTATTGTAGGAGAGCATAAGAAACCAACAAAATGAATGACTTTCTTGCAAGGGAGAAATAACAGAGAATCAACCTATTAATGTAACATTGGTTATACATACTCAATTTTAAGGGGAAGAACCAGATCTTCTAAAAATTTAGTATGATCTTCAAAAAAAGTTCTTTCTCCAAAGAGTAGCTTTATAAATATTTTTAACAGAATTTTGTTTTCACTAAAGCCAGGAAAGAAAGCATTAAAACTACCTTACATTTCTCCAGGAAAATGCTCTTCTTTTCGCCATTTCCCAATGCTGGGGCTGTGTTTTGAAACTGAAAAGAGTAACAAATTAAATATTATAGTGTTGGATACAGACAGAAGGAGAGAGAAAGGGAGAGGAATACTAATTTTTTTTCTGTTCTCTCATTTCATTTTATTTTTTTCAGTGTTCATATCCTAAGGTTGGTGATACTTTTGGATACAACTTAAGGAATTTCTGAATGCATTTTTTTTTCGCCAAAGGACATGGTAGGTCTTGATTTCATGATATGACGGGTTTAAAAAGGTCTTCTTTCTTGCTTATATTATTTCCTCAGGAGGTAACCAGAGCTTTTTCTTGCATTGTTATTTTCCCCTCTCATACATGTCTGTTTAAACCATTTTAAGCATGAGTCTTCTCAAATTATTTTTTAATGAATGAAATCATTTAGTGGGAAATAATTAAAGCCAACATTCTTTGGGGATGGTGAGGCACAGCAGATAGACAACTAACTCTCTCATGCCACTAGGTAGCTTGTTACTGTTGACCGGTTACAAGTAGCATAATCATCTGTGTATTTTTCCATTAAACACTAGAAAACAGACAAGCCTTAATAAATTGAAGAGAAAACAAACTCAAGATGATAAAGTACATCACTTAAAAAATAATAGTATTAAAAAGCCAGAGGACAAGTTTTATTTTAATACACACACACACACACACACACACACACACATGCTCACACACATACACACACAGATTTGAAAGTAAAAGTTTAGATTTATATTTGAAACTTCATTAATTTCTGAAGTTGTTTTTGTATACTATATTGTTTCTGCTGCTTATAGACAAAATACATTTTATATCCTTGCTAAAACTGTTTTGCATACTGTTTTGGCTTTTGATGCTTGATGAATATGGGAAATGTTTCCTTCAACAATTTTAAACTTTTCTCAAATCAAGTAGAAAGTTCTTGGCATCTGTGATTGTCCTTGGTACGATTCACAATGCTTTGCATAGTGAAAGCTCAGACATTGAGTGTGGCTATCTTGCTTACTTTCTTGACCTTATCCACTCTATCTATTTGATATTTGATATTTCATATTTCATATTTACAAGTCTCATAATTGACCTAGCCCCTTTATAGTTCATAAAATTTTAATTCATAATATACAATTCTACATACGTTTCATAAATGGGAGATGAAAAAGCCTTCACATTAATCTAACATAACACCTGAGCAGTTTAATCCTGCATGCTCTCTAGCTTCTAGAGAAACTCTTCCAATGGAAACTTCACAGCAAACCTGAGAACCAGAAATATATACTGATTCAAAGTGTAGTCCTCTGTAGTTGCTGTGAATATATTTCAATTCCATAGAACTGTTATTGCTAGAGATGGAAATATTCATCTTAGTTTAAAATATTTTCTCATTTAGTAGAAAGAACACGTTTAGATTATTTTATTAATTGAAAGATAATTCTTATAAAACAATTATTTTTAATTTTTTAAAAACTAATTTTAATTGATAGATGACATTGCATAAATTTAAAGTTTTCTTTTAAAATGTATTTCAAACTTAAAAGGAGTAACTGTTACTATATAATTGCTAAGTTAGAAAAATTTAAATACCACTGGTATTTTTACTTAGACTTCATTCTCTTTGAATAGGGAGTACAATAAATTAACTAAAAGAGAGGATGCAAGGAGAATATAATTTTGTCTTTCTAGATGCAGAGGCAAAACTCTGAGCCATACTGTTACAAAGCTATTTTATAAAAAGTTTCTCTTGGACACACCAGAGTAACATTTATTCTTCTAAAATTACAAGGATAAATGTGATAAATTTGCATTTCATACAAGAGACAAGCAGTTATTCTTTTATTCAGTTATCTTTTATTCTTCCTATTTTATCCTGAGACAGGCAAGCACTTCATTAAAAAAAAGTATTCAGAACTGAAAGACAACAGTATGAATAAAAATAAAAACAGCAGCCAATAATGTTTATTACAATGAAGAATTACTTCTGTTTTCCAGAGCTTGCAAAAGAGTTAGTTAATATTTACAAAGCAGTAGTTTAATGAATTATAAATACCGCAATACTGGCAAATCAAATGAAAAAGATTTTATCAATAGTTCAAGATGAAACCTCATCATAGATGAGATAAATAAACTCAATGATGTTAGTCAAAGAGATTTACAGTCTTTGTTTCATTCCCTTGAGAAAAAAAAGAAAAGGTATTTAATACACCAATTATTTTCTGGCCTAATTCCCAGGCAATCTCTTCTATGTGTAACTGTAGCAAAATTGTTCCTTGCTAATTTTACTTCTATCAAATTAAATAACTTCTATCCTTCCTCCTTGCTTCAAAGAGTCATTAAGACATTTCCACTAGAACTTCAAACAATTGAGATTTGCTGCTCAAATTTTGCCAAACTCTTATTTTTCTCTTATTGGAATTGTAAGCCCAAATAATTCTAAGATGAAAAATAAGAATAACACTTACTTATCTTACTTTGGCAGACTAACATTATTAGGATATATTATAATATTTCCCAAATTGAACTAAAATTTCATCCTTTTCCCTCTGCTCTCTGAAGCATGGAGTAAATTTTTCTGTCTCATCTGTATACTTATATCTGTGATCTACGGTGAAATCTTGAATTTCTTGTTGTCTTCCAAATTCATGTCTGTTAGGCTCTTGTTCTAGTATTTTACTCCCTGCAAGAGCAGGAAGCTTGACAGTGAATTATTTTCTGTCCATTTGACTGAATCTCAAGCAAGCTTCAAGTGTCAGTTACCAAAAAAGACTTAAAGTCTCAGGCAGAAGTGTACAACAATCAATGGGCAAATAATAAAAATTATAAGCATATACATTTTAAATAGCAAGGCAATTTGAACATAAATTCATCTGGCCTTGTTCTGCCTAAACCATGAAATGACATTTTCCACATCATTTACGTAGTGTTTATCTGCCCATTGGAGGAAATTTCAATATTGAACTGCAGGGTATTTTTATAATTATTAGGTATTAAGTTTTATGAAAATGTGTAATTTGGATTTCATATTTTTATCCAACTTATTTGGTACATAACATTCCTTTGTAGAAATGAAGTAAAAATATCAAAGCCACAGTGCACTTCTATATCATAACTTTATTTTTTTCAGTTTACTTGCATTTCTATAATTAAATGAAACAGGATATTACACTATCATATTTCAGGTGAAATTTTAAAACTGAATAAAATGGACATTGCATTTACCTCCTCTTGCGTCAACTTCCTCTAGAAGTCTGTTTCCTGACCTGTGGAATAAGCAAGATCAGATGACAGTTCCCTCTGGAATGTATCAAAACACGCCAGAGCAATAAAAACTATGATAGCAAAGATTAAGGTTTCTGACCCCAATTGTGGCATCTCAGCTTTTTAGAGAGCCACTGGAGAATGGCCTGGTGCCTGGCCTCACTCTCTTTCTTTAGTCAGTGCATAAGGCATTTCACAAACATTTTGAAACTGAGAAATCTTACAAAATCAAGCTCTAGGGTTGATTTAAATATTCTACCCCAAATTTCTGCAACCTGGAACCTTAATTGACCATTCAGTCAATAAAATTTGAAGACTTAGAACCAGTTACAAAAATTTACATGGGGTACATTAGAGGTCATATGTAAAGTTCAAAAAATGTTATTACTCAAAAGAGGTTACAAAGAAATCAGGAGCATAAGTTATATAGCATTTGGAATAGAAGTTATCATGTTAAGAATCAACTTGACATGGACATTCATTTTTTTTTGTATTTAAGACACTATGTTAGGCATAAAGATGGATTAGGGCAGAGTTTCTTATGTGGACTCCTCTACCAAAAATAAGAAATAGATACCCCAAAACAAACTCTAGGTGCTATGCAAAAGGTGTGAATCAATATCATAAAAGATGACAAAAGAAAATGATTTTGTTAATGAAAAAAAATCAAGGAAGACTTCTATCATAGTTTGAATATGATCTATCGCCATCAACACTCATCTTGAGTCTTAATTCTTCAATGTGGCAGATTGAGAAGTAGAGTGGAATGGTAGATATTTGGGTCATGGGGACAGAACCTTCATGCATAGATTGATGCTTTTCTTGCAAGAAAGGGTTATCTATTGTGTGAGTTCAGTTCCCTTTCTTCTCTTTTTCATAGGACTACTTGTTGTTCTGATGACCACTATAGGTTGAAGCATCATAAGGTCTCATCAGAAGTCAAGCAGATTTCAGCACCATGCTGTTGGACTACTCAGGGTCCAGAAATGCCAAAATAAACTTCTTTTTATTATAAATTTTCCAGTCTTGGGTATTCTGCCACAGAATACTAATGCTTAAAAACAGTAATCTGAACTAAAATATGTGGAACCTGATTAAAGCTTAAACAACTAATAGAATTAACTATGAAAACTATCTGAAGACACAACCATCCACAAACAGTAAATTCTATGTGGCAGCAAGAAAAGTGAATAGTATGCTAAAGAGTTTCATCTTAACTCTGTAGAATAAGATTTCCAGAACTGTTTTCTAGAATATTCATGTCAGTTGAGATAGAAACAGATTAGAAATAAAGGGTTAGAAATAAAGCAATCTCTGGAAGAATTAAATTTGTGAAAAGTGAAGTACTTTACAGGTTAAGAGATCTACAGGGCATGGGCTTATAAAGTGAAGACTATACTGTGATCACAATTGCCACCATTTCCGCCACCACTGCTCACTCTTGCTAATGGAGGCAGCTATTATGGTGTAAAGTGAGGTTCTGTGGGTTCATGAGTGAGGAAGTAGCCTTATGGCTGATGTCCCCTGTGAAGGCAACAGAGTGTTTGGGATGAATACAGAGGAGCTCTTGCTAAAACAACCTGTACATGTTATTCTAATACTGATTCAGCCTCATTGCTCTATTAAACAAAACTTATTTTAACTAACCACTCCATTAGAACTTTCCAATAGTTTTCATTGGTATTTATCAAATATATCAGCCTCTCATATCGTAACTTATTACTATTATTATTATTATTATTATTCAACCAGAGTAGAGTGACTGCCCTGAAAAAGCAGAAATAGACCTACTCCTGTACTTCCAACATCTGGAACAATACCAGGCAGAGAGCAATTAATAAATAGGTATGGAAAGAAATGAATGAAAACTAAAGATGCAGAGATTAAATAAAGTGTTCTGTAGCAGAAAATAGGAGAGGAAATAAGAGTTTCAATTTAGGTGGAGATAGAGTGGATAGGAAAGACTAATGTTTAAGCACAAACATTTATTTTAGGCATGCTTTATACCAAAAAGGGATATTCTGTGAAGGCAGGTGTTCTTTGGTTCAAATCCTAAACTGTCAACACAGTGGTGTAGCAACATACAAAACACTTCATCTCTCTAACCTTAAGTTTCCCCTGCAGAGAAAAGGGGAAACATAATCTTCTCAGATAGCTTTAGTTCATAGACAAAGTGAATGTCTAAAAATGTAGCCTGGTTAGGAATATTGTGATCAGTATAGTATCATGACCTTTAACACATTTTTAATAGGATTTGAAGTCTTACTGTATAGTGTCTCCACAAGTAGATTTTAAACACTAAATAATGCATACATTTAATGAGCTTCAAATTTTCCATAGATCTTAGTATGATACAATTTTTGTTTTTATCTCCTAAATAATAATAAAAATCCCCAATTATTGACTATAATAATATGATGCTAATATTAACCAAACAATACCTATTATTTTGGGGTAAAATTTAATATTGTTTACATATCAAAAATAGGCATATAGTATTAACACTAGTTGTGTATGGTCATACAATGTGTAACTGGAAGAACTGGATTCAAATTCAAATATTTCTCGGGCTCAAATTTACTTCTGCTCTTTTCTTTCTTCTTGTGACCATTAGTGCATATTTGCTAATTATTTGTATAAAATCATGGGTTTCATTATGATAACATCATACATTTTTTGATCATAACCACATTCCCAATTTCCCTACTTTTTCCCCTTTCCCCACTTCTGCTGGTCCCCCTTATGTTTTTTTCTTAAATCTACAAAGACACTTTATAATTCTTTAGAGGAAAGGTCTTTCCCTAGGTATGGTTCATTTCTGTTTTAAATGTTTAGCTTCCCCTTTCCTACCATGTTTTACACACAGACCTAGACTCCTTCGTCACAATACTTCTCCTGCCACAGACTTCCAGTGGCTTCTATTGCACTTTGATCCAAAAATCAACGTTAGATCATGACCTTTAAATATTTACTCCAAATTGTCATTTCAACCTATTGTTTATTAAGTTTATGACTTTGAACATAGCTCTACAAATGCATCTGTAGCACAAAACCTTTGCCTCCCAAAGTTTCGACAATACTATACAAATTTAGACAATACTATACAAATTTTCATATCTCATTTTTTAACAAGCTTTGGAAGGCATTGTGCTCCAAGTTATAGAATGTTTTTAAAGCTTTTCCTGTGATTTAGATGTATCTCAGTTCACCTCTCATTGTTGGAAGCAATCGTCCAAGACAGTAATTTTTTTTCAATATTCTACTCTATATTGTCAACTCCTAGATTAATGCTTATGACAATAAACCATATGACCATACATTGTATCTTACTCTTCTTGGTGACAGAGAAATAAAAAGCTCTCATCTGTGAGAGTTAAAGGTTAGTGAACGAGTCAGAACTAGGCTTCAGTCTAAAGAAATATAGTATATGCATTTTCAGAAAGAAGGGACAATGGTTTTCTAGGTAGAAATTGGAGGAAAACAGCATGAGCTAAGTGAATATAACATTGGAGTGGCTATTTCAGAGGTCATAGAAGAAATTAGTATGATTGGAAAGCAATAGAACATATATGTGACTAATTTGAACAGCTATACTGATAATAAATGTAATTCTTCACCATTTCTTTTTTGAGTCCAGGGAAAGCATCATGAAAGTTGAGACTCAATGTTTCCCACATTTTAAGTGTTTCTAAGATTAAATATTTTAAGTAAATTGATATAATTTTTATGGTATAGTACATTAATTTCCCTCTGAGCAGAAGGTCCAACACTCCTCTGACTATCCTTTTGCATAAATGTTTTCCCATGTTTATGCTCTTTATGTTTTGTTACACATTTGTAGTGCTGGATTGTCCTCACTTACACAGCCTCTAAGGACAGATGGTAACTTCTTAGGCGACCTCCCCCTGACCCTGCAGCCTTGGGTTATAAAAACCTCCCTGTGCTCACATGACATCACATTTTTTGCTCCATCACAATAATCATATATGTAATTATCAGTTCACTTATTTGTTTCACCCATTAAGGAATACTTACTTGAAATAAAGATATTATTACTAAATTCTAATCACTTATTTTACAGCTTAATGCATAGTAGTTTCAATTGCAGGTAGCTATGTTGAGATGAAGAACTCAGTACCCATAGTTGACAAAGCAAACTTAGTAAACGGTTGCTATAGGTGGAAGAAAATGGGAAATTTATGGGAATTAGTCCCACCAATTAAATGGAGATATGAGAGAAGCAATTAACACCTTCTTTCTGATGTTGCCATCTGCTCTAATAAAGGACTTTGGGAATACACACACACACACACACACACACATACATATGTGTGTGTATGTATATATGCCTTTTTTATTACATATACAAGAAAAAATATGCTGAAATAGCAATAATATGTTAATGTGTATTTTTTGATTTCTGTCTGTTCAAGTTTTAGCACTTTTAAAAAGTAGTTAACCAGTTTCTTTCTTAAGCTTATAATACAAAATAATCATTCATTTGAATTTTTTCAATGTTTATTAAGAATTTATTATTCAGATTAATACTGAGAGTACTTACCTTCAGGTAAAAGATTCTTCTGTATAACAAAAAGAACCAGAACTTCATCGCTAGAAAGTCTGTACAATGAAGATAAATAGATTATTTGAGACAAAATTTGTCTCAAAAAGTGAATAAATCTTTTTTTCTTATTTAGATTAGGAAATAGACTTAGATGGATGACTCACATTCATATATCCTGAGTGTCTTTTCAGAACGACCAGTAAGTTACATACCAGATATTACTGTTATTATTCTCAGTGTCTGTTTCTTTTTTAAACTTTATTTTAATGGATACATTACAACATAAAGTTATGCATATTAATGAGACAACATGTGACATTTCAATACATGTATACCTGGTATTAGTGCTTTAAGTGCTTTCTCACTGATAAATTTTATTCCCATTTAATAATGTGGTCATAACTTGTTATAACATATGGCTGTTGAATTAACTTTGTCTCATTATAGCATCTAATTCAATATGTAGAAATTAAATAAGCTTTTATTTATTTTATCAAAGACAAAAAACATAATAGAGATCTTCCCTTGCCACCAAGCTCACCTCCAAGGAAATGCTGTGGATTAGTATTGAATTGCTTAAAGTCAATGACGGGGGCAGCAGTTTTATGAGTGGGAAAGTAGTAAGCCTGAAGAAAGCAGTTTCTAGGTATCATACTTATAAAATTACATGAAAGCATTTATTGGGTTCCCAGCAAATCCTTTATGAAATGGAAGATGCTGGAGTTGAAATACAGCCAGATTTGGTAACAGCATGCAAACAACCTTCAGAGTCAAAAATCATTCAAAAATGTCTAATCCCATAACTGTATCAAAGCTGGCAGGTGCTCACTACACAGAACATTAATTTGGGAGATTTAGAAGGGATTTTAAAGATAACCTTCTGTGCTTGATATGTTAAGAGCAATGTGTCTTGGGATAAAAATCCTGAATATTTCATAATAAGTAGGAAGGATAAAGATACAAAATGTGAACAAGAGGATATTTTCTACCCCAGAGTAATTACACAGTGTTCATTAAGCTTCTCTGTTTATACTGATAGAATAGAATCTGGGGAAAATATAGAAGTAAAATCAGAATTGTTTTAGTTTATGTACAAAAAAATAATTTCCACCATCTGATTGGTGGGTCACAATTTGAAGTTACTTGATGTATGAAAGTAAGAACACCACCTCAAGTAAAACTTATGAAAATTTAGTTAAGGACTTTGAAGGACAGTGTTGGTGAAATCCCCTCCTGTTGTATCCTGCTTCCCCAAACTTCACAGTGCCATGCAAGCCCATCTCACATTTTTTTTGTGAAGTCTCTAGCACTTACCTGTGTCTTCCAGTGTGTTTTGAATTGCTGCCTTAATAGACTAATATCTGGCAAAAGAAAGAGTGTTTATTAAAAGGTAAAAAATGTGCTGAACAAAACTAAATGACCAGATTGTAAAGTATAAGTTCAATCTTATTACTAAGAAATGTCAAAAGTAGCCAGGCACCATGGCACACGCCTGTATTCCCGGTGGCTCAGGAGGTTGAGGCAGGGTGATTGCAAGTTCAAAGCCAACCTCAGCAATGGTAAGGTGCTAAGCAACTCAGTGAGTCTCTAAATAAAACAAAAAACACAGGACTGGGGATGTTGCTCAGTGGTCAAGTGCCCCTGAGTTAAATCCTTGGTACTCAAAAATAAAAGAAGTAATGTCAAAAATGACATTAATATGATTTAAACTCATAAGAGTTTGAGGTTCAAAGATAAATAATTTTCTAAAATTATATTATCCCTTATTATTTATCTATGGTTACATTATCTTGAAAATATCAGAATAAAAATATGTTAGAGGAAGCCTACAAAACAAAGATGTAGGCAAATAATGTACCATTGAATAGTGATCGCAGAAAAGAGGAGCAAAGAGTTTGGAAACAATGTTTTCCTAAGTGTGAACAAAATGCTCTTTCATCAGAAGAGTGGGATGAGGATATCAAAGAAATTGGAGGGAAAAAAAGATGCACCTGTATCTTTAGTACTTTCTAATCTAGTTCTTTCTAAAAGTAGACCAAACTGCTTACTGACTAAATGCATGTGAAAACTCTAAATATTATTTCATTGATCATATATAAGTTCTTATTTATATAACAGTTTTATACTATACATCATATATAAGTTCTCACATATATATCCATTTTATATTCTTCCTGAAATGATTAAAAACTTTGTCAAATATCTTCAAGAGAGTTTTTGTGAATATTTTTATTTCTATTTTCCAGTTTTTGTTTGTTTGTTTTTTAGCCCAGATAGCAAACCCAAAGCTGGAATAATTTGACTGATTTGTTTTTCTACTTGCACAGTTAAATCTGACTGGAGAAAACCATACTATCCTCAGATAATTGCTTCTACAAAGTAATGTTTTCAGATCTCAATAAGCCCATTTAACCTCTTTATAAACTCTTATCTGCTTTTATAAGATTTTTTCCATTTTTCATAATATATAATCAAACCATTTCTTATCTCCTCAATCATACTACCATACTGCCTTCGCACACATTCTCAGATAAATGTCTTGTCTCTTACTTGAAAAAAAAAAACATGGAAATACTCAGATAAAGGCTCCAATTTCTGACAAAGTGTTTACAAAGTGGTTTGTATTACAACTAATTTCTATCTCTCATTATGATAGTAAATATCTCATTCTGACTGAAGTAAAGTCCTCCACATGTTCTCTAATACTGTAAATGTCATTTCACAAATTTCATTCTAATTTTCAGACACTATTCTATTTTCAACATTCTACCTTTTTCTATTTGTACTTTGTGAAGACATTCTTATCTCTCTTACTTGTCCTTACATTTCAAGGTTCTCTAGTTTTATCTCCCTTTGTATTCTGTAGAGTTGCTTAGCTTCTTGAAAAAGAGTTTCAAAATTCCTGGCTTTGTTTTCTCGTTTTAAATTTACCATTTGGACTATTGCATTATAAATTGCATCCCTTACTCATCAACTGAACAAGTCCTTACCATGATTGTTCCTGATTTTTTTTTTCTTTTGCTATATCCAAATAACATCTCTATTACCCAGGGAGTATTTGATGTTGTAAATCCTGACCTCCAAATTAAGAATAAAATTCCTTTAACTTTCCTAAAACTGTTGTAACTATTCTTCTATGCCTCCATACCCATTTGAATGTTCTCTCCTGTCCTTATTACAGATTTGTCATGGTGGACTCATGAATTCATGACATTATAACCCATGTGCTAACCATTCTACTGACAGATTCTGTAGAACCCATCACTCATCTGTACTCTAAGCTATGAAGAAATGAAAGTGAAATATCTAGATTCACTTTCTCTCAGGATCTTCATTTTATCATCTCCTACAAGTCAGATTTACATGCAAGTCTTAAAATTCTAAGATTCCTTTGGAGCGTATATTTAGTGAGACATTTTGTGATGTCTGTCGTGTCTTTGTGAGGCTTGAGTGATGAGCAAAATATTAAATCTTCAAGGCAGAAACTAAAAATATGAGAACATTTTGTGATCTTTATAGACGATAGGGAATGAAAAGATAAATTTCAAGTGAGAGACATATATTGATACCACATAACTGACAAAATACTAGTATCAAAATTCATACATACATTCTTCAAATTAATAAAATATGCAAAATCAAGAAATAGATATGGTACATGAAAAAATGTACATATTGCCTCAAAATGCAAAATGGTATACTCTATCTTTACATAAAATAGAAACACAAATTAAAATCCCACTGTGAACTATTATCGACTACATTTTAGCAGCTAAAGTCTCTGACAACATCAAATATTGTCAAGAATTTTAAGCAATATCACATTGGCATTAAATAATTCTAGTATTATTAGACATCTTTTCTGAGGTAACTTTACTTATAATGCCAGAAGATGTGCAAATGCATGCTTAATTATTAATATTCATAATGCCAAATGAAGGAGAAGTCTCAAATATTTATCAATTTTAGAATAAATAGTTCAATATATTTAGACAAAATATACAACTATGAAATAAATGAAATATGATTACGTGTATCAATAGTAATATATCTCCCAAGACATCAACTTGGATCCTCAGTTAACAATTAGCTCTATTAGAGGTAGACTTCAAACTCAACCCATTGTGATAGAAAGAACAATTGTGGATAGTTTTTAATCAAACAATCTTTCGCATGTATTGGATGATAATGAATATTGGTTTATTCATTTTCTCTAAATTTTATTCAGTTAGAATACTATAGTGTGGTAATCTAGGTAACTGAAATATATTTTTTTTCATTTTTCCATAAAACCCAATCACTATGACATTTTCACTTTGGTCCACATAAAAGTAGATTTCTAGCAAAGTGACCAAGGGTTTGAGAATGAGAATGTCATAGGGATGGAGGGAGAGAAAAAGAGAGATTACCAAAGAGATAATTTTGTATTACTGGGGGCAGAACAACAAGGCAACATTGAAGGAAAAAAGTGTCAAACTTCTGGCAATTATTTCTCTATTATAGTATTTTTTCAAATTTTATGAAAATATCAAATCAAGCACTGAGGAATATGTTTTAAAGCAGCAGAACTCTAAAAAAAAACCAAGCTTTTTTTTTTTTAAGAGATTAAAGACAGCATAAAAAGATTAAGTTTGAAAAGATGGATGAATACTAACTTTCCTTTTCACTGTTATTTAGAATCAATTCAAAGGTCACTTTCAACCTCACAAAGAAACATGAATTGATTTTAATGGCATCTCTGGGGAGAAATAATTTGCCTCAAATATTGTAACAAAGAAATTCTAAGAAAGTAGCTATGCCTGTAATTTTGTTATCATTCTAGGCCTCAAATCTATAATATACATTAAAAGAAAGTATTTGAAGTAAGGCAAATAAGGCTGAGACTCAGAAGTTTGATGCAAACATCTTTCCATGTAATCAAACCCTAACCTACAGTCAAATCAGTTGTCATGGTGTTGTAGATCACAACTCTTGGAGCTAAAACAAATAAGTTCACTTGAAAGATACAGGTGTAGAAGTTTAATAATAAATACAGAAAATGCATGTTTATTTGTAATCATAAAGAAACTGATAGTTATAAATTTTTACAAAAATAGAGGTGATCCTAATTCAATATATATCTGCAGCTTTCTAAAAGTTCACATTATCTTTATTATCTCATTTATTTTAAACTTGGTTCTCCTTGCCTATACTTGACCAAATGCTCATGAATTTTTAAGCTGTCAGAATCAGATAAACATTGAAAAGTAAAGAAAGCACTTCTACTAACACATATGTATTTGCTCCCCAACAGAGAATCCAAAAAAAGAATGTATTCCCGTGTAACAAAACCCTCTCTTACCATTCCAACTGGTGGTGAGAAACTTATATTTTATAACTAAAAAGTGGGCCCTACTTCTTGTGGATTTTATAGTATGTATTATAGAAACTGGTCTATCTATTTGTGTTCCTTGATGTTAATAATAGGGAAATACTCTAGATAAAGTAGATGATAGTTGGATGTAGCTGTTTTGCCATAGGCATAATTGACCTTGAAATCATTTTGTACAGATCTTGAAAAATTAATCTTTTTACTTTTTTAGTATTGTCATGTCATATATATATCTGCAGCTTTCTAAAAATTCACATATAAGATATCCTTACTCTGAGCCTCCCCTAACAAGGAGTGTATCCTATGCCTGACTCCAGAACTTCTGGGATCCAGAATGTGATGAGAATCTGAGTACAGAGCAGAGAAATGCATTTCAGGGTTGAAGAGAGTATAGTAGGAAAGAAATAGGGCAAGGGTTGGAGATATCACAAAATTCAGAGAAATGCAGTGCTTGTCTAATGTAATTCATAAGAAAAAATATTTTTATGAAATTATTTTGTTATAGCTGCATCGAAACAGATAAGTCTGTTAGCGAACATCAGAAAAATTTGGTACCCTCAAAATGTAATTAAAAACATTTCAAGGAAGGGGTTCCTCTGCATATGTAGGCAGGGTTAGGGAAAGTGACACAGAATGCTGGAACATTCAGGAGTAGCAACCATACAAAGCTGTTATAGCCCAACTCTGAACTCAGAGGGTGTAGCTATAGCTGGGCTCTGAACATAATCAGCAGTTAAAACCCAAGAGAATTTATCTGAAGCTATAGATAAAGGTTGACTTCTAGGAGCAAAGAAAGTAATGGAGTACAGTGGGGAGTTGACTTGGACAGAAAAATAAGTGTCTCTTATGTAGATTTACCCTTTTGCCCTTCAGTAATCCACTTTTGTTCATCCATCCATCAGCTAACAGGCTGTAAGTGATTGGCATCCATGTGTAGACAATCCTCAACTTGTGATGTTTTCATTTATGAGTCTTCAACTTTATCATGTTCAGAAAGTGATATGTATTCAGTAGAAATCATAAATTTATTTTAGAACTTTGACCTTTGTGTGGACTAGTGATATATGATAGGGAACTTTCTCTGATGTTAGCCATGGCTATGGGCCTCAACTCCCAGTTAGCCACGTGATCTCAGAGAAAAGCGCCTGATATTCTATAATGTACTGCAGTTGTTTTTGTTTGTTTTTAGTACCAGGGATTGAACCCAGGGGCACTTAACCAGTGAGCCATATCCCCAGCCCTTTTTTAAAAAATAATTCTATTTAAAGGACCTTGCAAAGTAGCTGGCTTTAACCTCAAAATACTCCTTCCTCCATCTTCAGATTCAATGGGATTGCAGGCGTGCACCCCCACCCCAGGCTGTACCCCAGTTTTAAGCTATCTCATCTTGTGTGTTCTTAAAATATTTTCAGTTTATGATGGATTGCTGAAAAATAACCCTTTTGTAAGTTAAAAGCATCTATAGCTACCATCCCATCCCACACCAAAATTGAAACACTACCAAAATACTTTTTATATTATAAAAGGGGAAAAACAAGTCCACATACAAAACAACAGGTAAGATAAAGGAAAGCACAATTAAAAGAAAATGCAGTTCATCCTTTCAGCGAGAACATGTTGATCTCCTTATCCTTGTTTCAGTTTGTTTCTTTATAGATTTTTCAGGATCAGATTGTGCCAGGTTCATAGTGGATGATTTGGATCTTACTCGTGGACCAGGGTCAAACATTCCAATTCTTTTAGAGCCTGATGGGAAGCTTTGAAAGTGTTGTTCAAGCATAGATGTCTTCTGAAGGGGACATGGCCTTATTCCAAAGCCTAGGGGTCTGCACTGTGATTAACACATTGGGACAGGTCAGGTCAGGGGCTCCCACAAAATGTAGATATCCCAGAAACTTCCTGCACCATCAACCTCAAGCTGCACAGTGGTTTGACTGCCACTTTGACTTGCCATAAGTAAGGTCTCATACAGATATTCCCCATTCCTTTTTAAAAACATTATAAAAAGTGTGTTCTCTTGGCAACTGCAACAACTTCCATATTCAATGAGATATATTATTTTCACTAAAAAGAGATATTGGATTTTAAAGCAGGTATTCTTGAATAAACCCAAAGATGGCTTTTTTTTTCTTTGTATCTACCCTGTTTCTTTCAACCCAAACCCTCATTTGGCCTTTCCTTATTATTTTCCCAATTCCTTCCAACAAAAAAAGCATTTAACTCATTTTTTTTTTTGTAAAATATTGGCAAACTGAGGTCGTAAAATAATTCCTAATATAGAATTCTGCTCATTCATTCAAGATAATTACTTCTTTGGCTCTCCTCTCTCAAAGAGAAATGTACATCAAATGAAGGCGAAAGCTCTACTCCTTCAGGAAGTAACTTCATGATAGTATTCATTTTTATATTGTGGAGTTCTATGCTGGGGAATTTTGATAAAGTGCTTTAAGATACTCTTGGTGGAGTGACAATTTTAGCAGAGGTGCAGTTTACATTAGATTTTCTGTATTAATTAGAGCCATATGATTGGCAGGGCTAAGATGATATGATGCCTATTTTATTCACTGTAGTTTAGATAAAAATGGTTAGATATGCAATAAGGAGAAGTAGGGGTTATACTGTGAAAATTTACTTCGCAGTATATTTATCAATTTGAATATTTATCTTATTGTAGGATTCCTTGGAGATTCCATGTTTAACTCAACATATGGTGTGCAAATTTAAAATTAAATTTATTTGTATAAATTTGACACAATAGGAGTTAAGCTGAAATGAAGGATATAAGCATATGGTGGATTTACCACTAATTGAGAACCTTATACTATGAGAAGAAACTGGAAGAGGGATTTGGTAGATTCAACTTCATTTTTATGACTATATATAATGGAGCAAATTACTTACATTCTTTCTTCATTATCATTCCAAAGCATAAGTGAAAAAGAATTTTCTTTTTACTAAAATACATTCAAGTAAATAACTATTTCACTTTAAAAGACAACTTAAATTGATTTGTTCTTAAGAATATATTTTCACATCCATTGATTTACATATTGCCATACATACTACTGATGTGATTCTGCAATCTGTATATGGGGTAAAAATGGGAGCTCATAACCCACTTGAATCAAATTGTGAAATATGATATATCAAGAACTATGTAATGTTTTGAACAGCCAACAATAAAAAATTTAAAAAAAAAAGAATATATTTTCATATGCATATTATATACACACACCCACTCACACACACATGCATGCATATTACTCCTGCCCAACAGAAATTCCCTTTTTTCCCTGACAATGAAACACCAAATTTCTATCTTTATGAATCTATAAAAGCACTCCATTGAAAATTCATCATTCACTTGTATCAATGCCATTTTTTTAGTACAATAATATATGTTCTCTGTATCCCTTTTTCATTTGTATTAGTTTTCTACTGCTACTCTAACAAACTGCTACAATATAGTGGCTTAAAATTACAAATATTTATTATCATTTTATAATTCTGTAAGTTAGAATTCCAAAATGGCTTCACTAGGCTAAAAATCATAATTCTTGCAATATTGAATGTTTTCCATAGACTGTTAGGGAGAATCTGTTCCTTTGGTTTCTCCAGCTTCTAGGAGGCTGCCTAATACATTTGACTTAGGGACCCATTAAAAAAAAAAAAAAAAAAAAAAACCCAGACACCCAGCATCTCATTGATCCTGCTTACTTAGTTACATCTCCTTTCCTGATGTTGATTCCTATGAGCTTCTCTCTTGTTAGGACAGTACAATTACATTGGGTTCTCACAACAGGATAATCCAGGATGATCTTTCCATCTAATGATCCTTAATTTAACCACATCTACAAAGTACCTTTTATTATGTAAAGTAACACATTCCTGGATTCCTGAGAATATGATGTGGACATTTTTGGCAGGAGACATTGTGACATCTACCATATACCTTACATTATTTTTTACAACTTCTCTAACCTAGCTTCTTCCCCCATCACCCACCAAAATCACTCTGACTAAATTCACTGAGGGCCTAAATCTCTTTTACAAAAATAAATAAATAAATAAAATTAAAGGAAGGTTTTGGTCCTTATATTCTTTCCAATATATTAATGTATTGACAATTTCTTCAAGAAATATTTTCCTCTTGAAATATTTTTTTTTCTTATGAATAAGGTCCCAGTTTACCTTTGTTTGTTCTCTCACTTAATTGATTTAAACAAAGAAAGAACAAGTTTCAGATGTGATTTTAACTCATAAATATGGTATTTTCCCAATCCTCCCTTTTTCTACCTGGTTGATCTCAGAAATGTAGGCATACACTTTAAGCTGCATGATTTATTTGTTATAAGTTAAACATTAAGAATGGATGGTGAGGGTTATTAGCTTTCAAAACAGGGGGAAAACATCTTTATTTTTGCTAGGTGAGAGAAGCCAGGAGACAGAGTTAGATATTCCCTAATTCTAGCCTCTTCACTGTGTCCAGGTTTTTTTTCCCCAGATTTTATTTTCTAATATAGAAAGATGCACTGCATCAGAGAAAGGTCCTTGACTGCCTCTGCCACAATATAGTTACCATACAAAACCTAGGCTCCAAAATTGTTATGTTTGAATACTAAGATTGCAAGAGAATGTTTCCTTTGTGCAGTGTTTGCAGCATTCTCCTAAAATAAGTGATGATAGTAAAATTGTACAAAAACCTATTTTCTTTGCTCATTTTCTGATTCCTCAATGACATCTGTGAGGGGACATGTGAGATTGCTTAGTGTTTTCTTCTAATCTGCTACTATATCCATTTCTAGCCCAGAAATTCTGGGGTATAAGGTAAGAGTTTTCTTCTATTTCTGTGGCTGAAATGGGAATTTTCTTTGTTGCTATGGAATTTGGTTTTGGTATTTTGATGTTTTGGGTATATTAGAAACAAAAGAACTGGATATAGCTATTCAAATTTACTGTTTTGGATATAAGAATATAACATCACACATAAGGAGATAGACTAGACAGATAGGGATGACTTTTGACTTTAAAAAAAAAATCTGCCTGCAGAAGGAAACAAGAGGAATTTCTACAATCAGAAAATATGTCCCTTTATCTTTACTTCTTAAATGTGACTTACAGGTTCTTTTACTCATGGGCATAAGGCTGGTTGAAACTTCTCAAATGTTTCAGAACTATTTTGGGATCCGCAGGGGAGGTAAGCCCTAGGATTCACAAATAAACAAGTCTACAGTATCCATTTGGGAAATAACTCAAGCATGCAATTTGTAAATAATGGGAAAACAGTATAATAGTGTTTGAAAACAGATTTAATATACATTTTAAAGAAAATGGGAATAAAAATTATGGTGAATAATTCATGTAAATATACTTATATATATACACACATACACATTTGAAAATAAACGTAAACAATATTTTAATAGAAATTTAAGTTTTAGAATAAATGAAATGAGATGATTTTTTATGAAAGGGTTGATTTTGCTCATTACTGGAAGATATAGAAAAATATGGTTTAAGTTGTATCTTCCTTTCTTATATCTTTAGATGCTCAGAGACTCTATAAAGTTTATTACATGGAAGTAAGTACAAAGGCTCTCAGAGAAAGAGAAATAGCACATCTTTGCCTTAATAAAAGGCACTTTGTGTCAGAAACTGGTAATTCCATTTTAGAAAACTTTAATCCAGCTGGATCTGTGTGTGAAATAATGAGCTCAAGAGTCAACAGATACTTTGCTCTGGTAATAAGGATTATGAGCCTTTGGGTGTCTGAAACCGGAGCAGTGTTGGCTTTCAGGGTACATGCTCTTCATTTGAAAAGGCTTTCTATGTGACAGCTGCTGTGTCTCCATTTGTCAGAACATTGCATATTTTAAGGGTGAGGGTGACATATTTAAATGCTTATTTCCAACAGGAATTTTGATAAAATTTCTCATGGACAATTGCAAAATTATCATTTGGTCATTTCAAATAACATCTCAGTAGGGTTCTACTGCAAAAGTGTTTAGATTGTTTAAAGACAATTTTTTTTTCTAAAAATTTCAGAAAGACCAATTAAATTAGTCATCCAAATGACTATGTGTATGTATGTATGTGTATATATGTGTGTATATATATACACATATATGTGCATATATAATATAAATAACATGAATAGGTTGAAAAATTATTAATCACTAACTCTGTTCAGTACCACCATTGAGTTGCATTTTTAACTTAAATTTAACAATGTGTGATCTATTTCTGTGGGTCTGTGGGTATGTCTCTAGCTTAAATATTAAAACAGAAATATAGCAAGTAGGTACGTAATAATTTATCATCCTGGGAGAAATTATAAAGTGCATCAACCTTAAGGAAGGAGCAGAGGAATATAATAAAAATGCCAAAGTTTTAAAGACAAAGATTGTCTTTTTCTTGGTGTTACTTGAGAACTTACTCTAATTGCTATAATGCTCCAAAATCTATTTCAAAAACCAATGAAAAGTATCATTTCTGAAGTCAGATTATCCAGATTTGAATCTGGAGAAAGCATTGTGTGAATTTAGCTATGACATTTAATTTCTTCCTATCTTAGTTTCCTTTTATGTAAAATGTGGATAAGGACAGTACATATCTCACGCAGCTATGTTAGGTGTTAACTATCTTAATAAGCACAAAATAGAACAGTGCATAACTTTTTTAATAACAAAAAATGTTAGCAAGTGTTAAAATAGTCAATATTTAGTGGGACACACATGGCTAAACTACATATTTTTAAGATTCTCATCAACTCAGAGCAGAAGGCCTTCTTTGAATACTTGAAGCAGCTTTCTTAAAAATGCATTCCCAGTAATTTTCTCTTTGGCTAGTTTTACCTATGTTTATGTATGAATTTGAAGCTTTTATACACAGTTAAAAAATCAATGAACACTTACCAAATTGTGTTTAAGTGTGTGGCATTTTAAGATTTCACTAAGCATTTGAGGTCCACTAACTAGTATAAATGTGGGCATATGTTCTAATCCTTTTATGATATATTACACATTTTTAATTAAATTTAACAGTTTTAAATTAATTTAGCTCTGATATTTTCCTGAGGCTTTCATCTACTTAAAGTTAAAACATGTACTTTACATATATTTAATTATTTCAAACTCCAAGATATATATAAAATTTTATGACATCATAAAATATACTTTAGTTTTATTTAATTATATTGTTCTGTGTAACTGAACAGAAATAAAAGCAGTAAGAACAAAATGATTTTTCATGACTTCCCAATCATTACACCAGGTATGCTTAAATTTTTCCTTTTTAATTATCTCAATCTCTTTATTAGTCAGGGTTCTCCAGAGGAACAGAATCAACAGGAAGTATGATTATAAAAAAGGGGATTTATTAGATTGGCTTACACAACCAGAAGCTGGATATTCCACAGAAGCTGGATAGTCTACACTAGCCATCTGCAGGCCAAAGAGCTGAGGAACCAGTAGTTGAGCAGTCCCAAGATGCTGATGCCTCAGAAAAAGAGGGATCAAATGTGCTATCTGAAAACTCCCTGGAGAATTCCTGGCAGATTCTGCTTTGGAAGAGTGAAGGAGCAAGAGTCTGAAATCCTCAGGTGATCCCCGTAGAAATCAAGAAACCATTCAAGAAGAATTGAGCTTGCATGTGCTGCAGCTTCCTTGTTCTTCCATCTAAGCCTCCAACTTATTAGATGGTGCTGCCCATTTAGGGAGGGTCTCCACTGCAAGTCTCCATCCCACATGCCAATCATTCCTAGTCACATCCTCTTTGACACACCCAGAGCCATTTAACCTTCCACATATGTTAATCCAATCAAGTTGACAATTCAAATTAACTATTAGAATTAAGTATGATACTTTATCTTCTCAGGAAAAAAATTCTTAAGGTATAATTACAAACATGAGCTGCAATAACCTTAAGGCATTTCTAAAATTGGTGATGGTAAATAGAATGTAATGTTTTTATCTTTGATGATTCTTTCCATTCAGTATTAGACATTGGGATTTATGACAACTTTTTGTGTTCATAACAAATGCTTTCCTTTAAAGAAATATCAGAAATAGTTGTGATAGATACCTTCCTTATTATATTCATTTATCTAATATGTGTTTATTTAAATCATAAATCACTAAGCTTATGTTACATTTTGTCTTTAGACCTGCTTTTTAAAATTTGGCACTTATACATACATTCTATATTTCTAATATTTTTCTTGTATTACAGCTGAGTTTTTGTAAAAATTAGTTTCAGAAAAAAAGGTCTTTCTATATTCTTCATCTAGTATGGAAGCCTATGGTATTTGAGGCTTTCAGTTAAGTTTTTAAACTCAATTGAGGAGTAGGTTCATGTTGGATTAGAGTTAAATGACATGGGGCCTAGCAAACCATTAATCCTTTCAACCAAATGACGAAGAAGGCAAGGTAGGCGTTAATTTCACCACTCAGGGTTTAAGAACATTGAAGTAGAGAGAGATATAGTGAATTTGAAATTTCAATCCAGTAGTACAAAGTGGATTAATTAAACTGATAAAAGACAATCAAAAGAAACTCTTCAAATATAAAATATCTAGCAAGAGGACAGAAATGAATACTAACACAAGAATAATTACAATAAATATAAATGAGGTACATTAGTTCCCTAGGCTGCCTTAAAAATTACCACAAACTTGACAGTCCCAAGATTTATCTTATACAGAAATTCATCTTCTAGAATTCTGGGGGCTTGAAGTCTGAAATGTTTCAGCAGGGTGAGGAGCACTCAGTTCTTTCCTCCTCCACCTTCTGTTCCTTGACTCATGGCCACATCAGTGCAATCTCCATCTCCATGGTCTTCTCTTCCATATATCTTCTATTTCATTTGTCTGTCCCAAGACTTACTCAGTCTCTCTTTTATTAAGTATATATACAATTTCATTTAGAGGCCATTTGGATAATCTAGGACAAACTCAAGAACCTTAATTTAATGACATCTTTTGCCATGTAAAATGCAATTTACTCTTTGCCCATGAAAAATAATATTCACAGGTCCTGGGATTTAGGATAAAACCATAATATTTTTGATGTCATCATTTAGACTATTACATTGAGCTAACCCCATCAATGAGCTATTACATAAGTGATAAAAAATCCAAGTATATTTCAACTGTAAGAAATCTATTGAACTAAAAAGGAAATAAGGTTCTGAAAATAAACTGTTAGTGTTAGACTTGAAAGTTAGTATTAGGACCAAAATAACACCATTTAGAAATTTTAGTAAACAATGACATATAATTTAAGCAGAAACTATCATGAGCAGTGTTATATTAAATTCATGGAAATGGAAAATAGACAATTTATAAAACTTTTAAACCCTCAATTTTACATAAAACTTCTAATTTTTATAAAGGATAATTTATAACTAGAGAAAACAACAATAACAATAAGCTATGGTGATAGGATATCTGAATTTATCTTTCACAAAGAAATATGCCAATCAGTTAATATGGATGAAATATATATTAAAATAATGTAATTGATATGATTGAAACCAGAAAGTAAATAATAAATTGAATTTTTAATTTAATCTATTCTGCACATTAAAAATTAAAGACGAATAAGATACTTACTGAAAAACTTAGAACTATTTCCTAAGGATTTGAAACAAGGATTCTCACTATTGCAATTATTGATATACATAGGATTAAAATTTACAATCTGAGAATTATTAAGAAAAAGATATAGTAATAGTTAGGAAAATTAGTAGGGAATGTTTGTTATTTCAGTATGACATAAATTATCTACATAAAACTCAACTGAATCTAGAGGCATTTCTTAAGATGTGAGAAAACTTAGCAATTTCCTGTATATAAGATTAGTTTACAAAGCCTATTGGGTTTTTCTGTATGATCAATGGTCAATTAAAAATATAAGAGAAATGAGGTATTATTTGCAAAAGCAGAAAAACAGTAAAGATGGATAGATTTTATAAAATACTAAGCAAACTGCAATGCTGTGTATTAAACAAAACAGAGTGATGTTGATTAAAGCAAAATATTATAAATCGTTATAATTGTTATTGTGTGCTGAATTGTGACATAACAAAATACATGTAGTATCCTAATTTCCACACCTGTAAGTCTTACTTTATATAGTAAAATAGAGAATATTATATTTTAAAAGATGTGGTTAATTATCTTGAAGAAAGGAGCATATGATTAATATCAAGGTAGGCTATATGTGCTATCCCAAGTGAAAAAGAGGCAGATTCATTCATTCATTCATTCATTCATTCATTCATTCATTCATTCATTCCTTTCTTTCGTGGAGGAGAAAAGCTTTATTTTGGCTCAGGGTTTCAGAGGTTCCAGTCCATGGTCTGCTGGTTCCAAGGCAGAAACATGATGGGACAAGGGCATGGTGAAGAAAACCTGCTTAGCTCATGGTTACTTGGAAGCCAGTGACAAGTCATAGCTACCCCCACAGAACAATTTCCTTTAGTCATACCCCACCTGCTTACAGTTAGTTACCACCCAGTAAGCCATTGAAAATGTTAACCCATTAGATGGATTAACATACTGATGAAGTTATAGCTCTCATATTCCAATCTTTTCCTAGAAGTCCACCATCTAAACTTTGCTGTACTGGGGGATCATGCTTTTAAATTTTTTTTAAATTATTCTTTTTAGATGTATATGGCAGTATAATGTATTTTGACATATTATACAAACATGGAATAAGGGTTGTTCTAATTAAGATTTCATTCTTGTGGTTGTACATCAAATGGAGTTTCACTGGTTCTTGATTTATATATGCCTTCAATTTTTCTCCATTTAGAATGATGTTGGCCTGGGGCTATTTCTCATTTATAAAAGATTAGTGAAATTCAATAAGCACAGAGAACACAAATGTTTGTATTGTAAAACCATTCTATGAGACAATACATTTGACACACAAAATAAAAAAATAGTTTGAAATACAAAAATATAGTTGTGATCCAGCAAGTGGCACCAAATTAGAACAAGAGTTCTAGAGTTTCTTTATTCAACTTTTGTTTGGAAGATCCATCCAGTGGTGGGAGAGGTGTGTTAAAGTCACCCAAAATTATTGTGCTGTGGTCAATTTGACTCTTGAACTTGTGAAGAATTTGTTTTATGAACATAGCATTATATATTTAATGATTGTTACATTATTGGTGTATGGTTCCCTTGAGCAGTATGCAATGTTCATATTTATCTCTTTTGATTAACTTTGGCTTGAAGTCTATTTTATTTGATATGAGGATGGAAACCACTGCTTGCTTCTGCAGTCCATGTGAGCGGTATGATTTTTCCCAACCTGTCACTGTCAGTCTCTGTATGTCTTTTCCTATCAGATGAGTCTCCTGGAGGCAGCATATTGTTGGGTCTTTTTTAAAATCCAATCTGCTAGCCTGTCTTTTGGTTGGTGAGTTTAAGCCATTACCATTCAGGGTTATTATTGAGACATGGTTTGTATTCCCAGCCATATTTGTTTATTTTTGTTATTTAACTTGATTTGATTTTCTTCTTTGATTAGTTTTTCCTTTAGTTTTACCTCTCTCTGCTGATTTTCATTGTTGTTTTTTGTTTCCTCCTCATGGAATATTTTTCCAAGGATGTTTTGTAGTGTCAGTTTTCTAGCTATAAATTCTTATAACTTTTGTTTATCATGGAAGTTTTTTATTTCATCTTCAAATCTAAAGCTTAATTTTTCTGGATACAAGATTCTTGGTTGGCACTCATTTTTTTCTCAGAGGTTGATATATGTTGTTCCAGGATCTTCTAGCTTTTAGGATGTGGGTTGAAAAATCTGCCAATATCCTAATTACTTTTCCTATATATGTAATCTGATTTCTTCCTAAGTTTCTTGAGTTCTTTATATATCCTGGAGATTAATGCTCTATATGAGGTTCAGGTGGCAAAGATTTTTTCCCATACTGTAGGCTCTCTCTTCATGTTTTTAATTGTTTCCTTTGCTGTACAAAGAAGCATTTTAGTCTGATACCAGTTTTAGTTTGTTACAAGTTTGATTTTAATCCACAGACACAAAAAAATAGATAACAATATAGAGGTGAAGCAGAGAGAAATGTGACCAAGAGTCCAAGAAAGGTAACTGTAAAAAAGTTGTAAAAACTAGGAAATGGTTAACCTCTGAGAATTCTGAGCGGGAACTGGGCTATAATAACATCATAAATTTTGGCCTCCAGAAAAATCATGCGTGCTTGCTGGCTGGCTCTTTCTCACCCCCACCCCTACTGGGAATTGAACCTAGGAGTGCTTAACCACTGGCCACATCCCAGACCTTTTTATGTTTTAATTTGACAGAGGGTCTTACTAAGTTGCTTAGAGCCTTGCTAAATTGCTGAAGCTGGCTTTGAACTTGTGATTCTCCTGCCTCAGCATCCTGGGATTATAGGTATACATCACCACTCCTGGCTTAGCTTCACCCTTTATTAAGACATATGTTTTGTTGTCACTTGTTATAACAGCCATAGAAAAATAATAATGACTGTGATACCAAAAGTGTCTCTAGAGAAATACAACCCGAAAGATACATTTTATGTTTTCTGAAATTGTTTTTTCCAATCAAACTGATTAGATAGACACAAATGACTCTATATCCAATGATAAAAAGGACACTGATATCCCATTTTGGTGAGGTGTTACAATCTTGCAATTGCTAGTGACTTCTCCTAATGATATGTGCATGTATAATCATACATCTATATCTATCTGTATATTGTATGTGTATACAATTAATTTTGACAATGTAATTCATATTTTCAATGATTTTATAGTATAATGATATTGGCTGATTACTCCTAACTGCACTGCAGAAATAGTGAATAAAGAGATGAGCACCTTAAATTTCCAGCTCACACTATGAATAAATGCCTTCAAAGCTATATCTTTCCTGAAACTTATCCTTTTTCCTGTAATTTCAAGATTCAGATATGTAAAATAGAGTCTCATCTTGTGACTGAATTCCTCATAAAACAATTCGAATTCTCAATCATTTCAATATAATGTCTTTTGCTAAAGTGAGTTTATTGGTTGGAAACAAAAGGGATCCCAGCAATTACAAATGGAGCATATGGGCAGATTCTGGTGAAGCTGGAGAAATCAAATCCCTAAATTCTTCTGAATGTTCTTCACCACTGGCATCTCATCCACCCCTTCTACTTGAAGAGATTACCCTGCTTTGCCTGAACAAATTATAATGCTTTCTTTCCCTTGAGGCATTTGCTTTTCAAAACACTAATGATGCTCCTTAGGACATGGTCTAGAGTTAGTAGATTGTACTTCTCCAATGAAAGTAATGACAGATCTTCTTGATGACAAACCCAGCCACAGTATTGATATTTACTCCAGCTTTCTCCAGAGACATCTGGTTTCATACCAACAGTATCATGGACTTAGGAAAAGGAAATATGCAGATTTTTTAAGGATTCCTGGATATTGGTACTGAATTGACACTAATCCAAGAGCATCCAAATATTAATGTGTCCATCCCTCAAAGTAAGGGCTTATGGAGGTCAGTTCATCAATGGAAATAACTCCATTATAAACTAAGGTCCAGGTGGTGGTTGGTGCAATGAGTCCCTAAACTTGTTCTTTGGCTATCTCCCCAATTTTAGAATGTATAATTGGAATAGTCATTCTCAGCTACTCCTAGAATCCACACTTGAATTCCCTTACCAATGAAGTAGAGATAACTATGGTATGAATGTACTTGTGAACTTGCTAGAATTGCCTCTAATTTGGAAAATAGTAAATAAAAAGTCACATTAAATTTGTGGAGATTATAGAAATTATTGCCACCATCAAGGACTTGAAATAATAAGGTTACTGCTTCTCACCTCATCCTATTCACTTTCCTTATCTGCCCTGCACAGAACACAGATCTTGGATAATGACAGTGGGGTTTTTAATAAACTTAACCAAAAGATGATTCTAATTGCAGCTGTTGTTCTATATGTGTTTTCATTTTGTTAGAAAATTAACATTATCCCTGCTACCCAGTATTCAGAAAAAAAATCAGGCAAGTTTTCTATATATAGAAAATTTGAGAGAGAGAGAGAGAGAGAGAGAGAGAGAGAGAGAGAGAGAGAGAGAGAGAGAGAGAGAGAGAGACTATGAAAAGCAATTTTTGTTCAATTGGAAAGGCCAGTAATATACCTCCAGTGTTGTACTTCAGGGGACTCTCCAGTCCTGTGTCATAATTTACTTTTCAGGGCTCTTGACTATTTTTTTCTTTCTATAAGAAATAATACTTCTCCATTATGTTCATGGTACTGTGCTCCTTAGACCTTGTGAGCAAGGAGTACAACTACTCTAGATGACCTTTTAAGACACTTACATGTCAGAGGGCAGGGAGAAAATCTGACAAAAATTCAGTAAACCTCCATCATAGTAAAATTTCCAAGATTCTGTTGGTGTGAGACATGTTGACACATCTTTTCTAAGGTGAAGAAAAAGTTATCTGTCCCCACTTCCAACCAAAAGAGGCCACAATATCTAGTGGGCATTATTTGTTCTGAAGGCGATATATCATATGGGGGGATGTCACTATAGATCATTTATCTAATGTGCTGAAAGGCTGCTAGTTTGCATTGTGACCCCCTAGAGAAGCCTTTTGCCTGTGGAGACAGTGTTTGTTTTGTGGAATATCTCATTTTCACTTAATAACTATGTTGACACACTACAGAGAAAAAAATGTCCATACATCTATCTATCTCCAATTAGAGTTCTATTTATACTCCTTTGAATCTTCACATAAAACTCACCTCCTCAATTTAAATTTAATAGTCCCTAAATGCAATTTGTGAAAGAATTCTGTTAATTTGTTCTAAAATATGGTCTTCTATAGAATTTCTAATACTTGCGATTGATAAACATTTTTAAAATGAACTGTTTCATAGCTTCAAGATCATTTACATGGTCTATGGTATACATAATGTACACTCAAATCATATTTATCCCTGTGATAAGAACCAAATATTGCATTTATTCAAAATTATA
This sequence comes from Marmota monax, assembly GCF_021218885.2. Classification (NCBI taxonomy): domain Eukaryota; kingdom Metazoa; phylum Chordata; class Mammalia; order Rodentia; family Sciuridae; genus Marmota; species Marmota monax. The sequence continues at coordinate 27,711,561 of NW_026693082.1, read as the reverse complement.
GAGCACTCTCAAGTATTTTGATTTTGTCTAGTATTCATTGGCACTTAAAAAGTTATGCTGATTTTCTAAATCTGGAATTACTATGATTGGCAATTTGCATGATTTTACATTATTTATTTAGCTTTTGTACATACTGGATCATCAAATGCCGTGCTGTCAAAAGAACATTACATATATGAAAACATCACAGTGAATCTCCACATCATATACATCCACAAGACTGGGATCCAAATTAGAATAAGATATACTTCATGTTTGTATAACTATGTCAAAATATACTCTACTATCATATGTAACTAAAAAGAACAAATACAATTTTTTAAGAAGAATTCTTTAAAAAATAAACGAAAGAAGAAAATATTAGATATTTCTCTATTCCTCTGTTCATAGGTGAGAGAGCATTGCTGATCATTTATGAATTATTTGGCTAAAGTCATCAACTTTCTACAAACTTCATAGTCTTCAGGGAGCTGTTTTTCTTTGCATGTTCTAAACTTGTGTATTTATAGTTCAGTAAACCCAAAGAGTACTTCTCAGTCTCAGGGTAGTTATACATACTCTATTTATTTATATATTAATTATTTATTTAATTGATTTATTTAAATATGTGCAAAGCTGTGTATTCCTCTTTTTAAATAAAACATCAATTTATAAATTCTTTGAGGATATTCTTTTCAGAGCTTGCTCATTTTTTGGCCAGGGGTGGGGATATGAAGGGTTTGACTCTAAGGAAAACCTATTACTATATCCTGCTAGTATAAATTCTGATCGTCATAAAGAAGTGGCTGGAGAGCAACACATTCATTCTTAAATGTAATTTTAAAAATCTTCTGAATTTCTGTTAATCATAGACTCTCATTTCCTGATTTCTACCTCCTAATTTCTACTTTCTTCAAGAAATTTTTCAGTTAAGAGAATTTATCTTAGAAATATTATGTTTGCTTTCTGAATATAAATACAAATATGCAATCTATGTTTATCTCAAATCATCTATTTACACTCTGAACTTGAATTAAGGTTATCTATGAATGTCTTTGCCCTCAACAGTTGTATGATGTTCTAAAAGAAACAAATAGTCTAAAACTATGAAGATCTTTTAGGCTTACATGAATAACTTAGATTTCTAAGGCTCTTAGGGTAGGGTTGTCCCATTTCTTTTGCCCTTTCCCTGAGCATAAAATATTCTTAATTATTCTCTGAAGCCAAAATAGACAACAAAATATATATTCTTGATTTATTAATGTTCTAGTTACTGAAGTATAAGAATTTAATAAAAATCTTCTTAGGAAAATAAAAATTTAGGTATGATAATAGAACTGTGTGAAAAACTTAGAGTGCTAATTAAACTAATACATTGTCAATAATTTTTTAAAAGATTCAAGATACATTATGTAAAATTTCAGTGATCTAACTTTGAAAAATATAATTTGTCATGCTTTTAAAATAAAATCAAAAAATGCTATTGAGTTAAAACTAATATTTATTTATGGCTTTTATGCTCTAAACTTCAAAATAAGTATGCATCCTCTAAACAATACCATATTAATCCAAAAACTTCTGTGTTAATCAGCTTTTTGTCATTGAGACAAGAACACCCTAGGGGAGGAAAAGTTTATATTGGCTCAAAGTTCCAGAGGTTTAATCCATAGTCTGCCAAGTCTATTGGTCTGGGCCTATTGTAAGGCTGAGTATCATGAAGAATGGGTGTGATGGAAGAATGCTGGAAGAGAAGGGGCTACAGAGAAGAAAGACCCCTCCAGAATCCACCCCCAGTGACCTACCTCTAGCAGCCATGCCACACCTGCCTACAGTTACCAGCCAGTCCATTCAAACTAGAATGAATCGATTAGGTTACAACCCTCACAAACTAATTATTTCACTTCTGATTAAGTTACAGCTTCAGGAATCCAGTCATTCACCTTTGAACATTCCTGCCTTAACACAGGAGTTTTCAGGGAACACCACAGATCTAAACCAAAACAAATTCCAATAAAATCTGCCATACATTTCATCAAACCATTTTCATTGGCAATGGTTCCATCAGCCTGTAAGTACCAACTCTTCCTTCCTTCTTTGTTCACTTCTCTCCTGCATTTCTTCTTCCTTTTTTTCTTCCTCTCACCCTTCACTCTTTTCTCCTTTTCTTTCCTTTATTCAGTCATCCCTCCCTCATTCATTTCCTTCCTTCGATATTGATTGAGGATCAACCTACTTAAAAAAGCTCAAGACTTTGAACTAGAATTAGGAGTACAATACTATACAAAACTGACTTTGTCATTTTCCCCATGAACGTTCCATTTAGTAGGAATAGATACAAAAATAATATAGTGATACAATTTTTTAAAACTGATAAGTAGTATAAGTATACAGATTTCTAATTCTACTAGAGAATATATTGGAGGAAATTGAACTAAACAGAAGATCTGAGACTATTTTCCTTGACAACTTTAAATGAAGCTGAGATGTAAAGGTGAGGTAGGAGTTAACAATATGAAGGCAGAGAGGAAAAGTCCTCTAAGAACAGAAATCAAAAGTTAAAAAGTATTGGAACAAGCAAGCCTGCACTGCTTCATGAAATTTTAAAAAGTCCAGATGACTGAGCCAAAGAAAGTAAGAATTCAGGAGAAAAAATTACAAGAGAAAGGTGGCAGCCCATGTTCAAGAACTTCTAGGACATGTTTAGCATGTTACTTCTTATACTAAATGAACTAAGGAGTCATTGAATGGCTTTGAACAAGAGAGTAAGGATGATGAGCATTCTACTGTCAACCCAAAGTTGACTTTGTGTAAACATGGAAAAGGGGATCTTTCTCCAATACAACTTACAGCCACCTGATGGAAAAAAAACTTGTTACAATATCAATATAAATGCCCAAGACTACATAATGAAGGAAGACCACTAGAGTTACTCATAACATGCCCTGCCCAACTAAAAGCAGCAGTGCTGGGCCTCTAAAGAAGCTTTTGTAAAAATAGCATAATATTTAAAAGAGAAGAATCTGCAGATGCTAGACTAGAAGCAAAGAATCGGTTAGGAAGTTACTGAATTATTGCATATATAAATTAAAACTGGTTTGTGTTTATTAATATGGATATATTAAAAACTAAATGAAGGGCTGGGGATGTGGCTCAAGCGGTAGCACGCTCGCCTGGCATGCGTGTGGCCCGGGTTAGATCCTCAGCACCACATACAAACAAAGATGTTGTGTCCGCCGAGAACTAAAAAATATTAAAAAATCTTCTCTCTCTCTCTCTCTCTTAAAAAAAAAAAAACTAAATGAAGTCACATGTAATAGAAAATAAAATTAACTGGACAATATGGAAGGGTGAAGGTAAAGTGTCACGAATAAACCTTTGATTGTTGGTTCACATAGAAGAATGTGCCACTTGTTGTGACAAGAAATACTGCAAATGATTTCACTCTGGGGAAGGAGAATAGAACATGCTTTAAGGTCTTGACTTGTTAGTTTGGAGAGATTTTGAAGAACTCAAGTGATAATATCAAAAGAACAGTGGAAATAAAAATCTGAAGCTCAGGGAAGAAAGTTCAACTGAAGATAAAATTGAAAATCATTCACTTATATGTGGAAATAATAGTGTGGGCTTTGGAAAGACTGTGAGAGAGTTAGAAATGAAAAGAGTTAAGGGTCTTGCACTCAGAGTTTGTGAAGAGGACAATTATTCCACTATGAATATGACAGTGAATAATCAAAATAAAATAGGAAGTATCCCAGAGTCCAGTGAAGAATGGTTTGAAGAAGAAAGGAGTGGTCAGATGTGTTAAATTCCTGGATGTCACATGAAAGGGAAAATTTAAAAGAACTTCTTTTGGCTAATTGTTACAAGAAGTGCTTTAATTAAAGAGAAGAAATAAATTGATCTAGGTTGAAATAGCCCCAAAACTGTACATGTAAGAAAGGGAAGGAAAGGAAAGATGAGTCTTTAGAGATGTATTTGAAAAGGAATAAATAGAAGAGGGAGTTAGAAGAGAAAGTGTGACAATATGGGAGTACCTTTTTTTTTAATTTTATTAGCTTATTTTGTTATTGATCTTGTTTTCTAGTTTATAATTAATGTAAATTCTCCAGTGTATTTAAAATAAAAGTCTTTAATCTGTTTCCAACTTTACTGACTACTTTGATTATGTGACTCTATTACAGTAACATTAGGAAATCAGAAATTGAGGTTAATCGAAATCAGAAGGAGAATCCAACAGGTAGTGCTACATCTGGGCTTTGAAAAAAAACATCAGAGTCTTACTAGGGAGAAGAGGAAAAGGATCTGAGGGCAACACTTTAGTAGAGTATTTGGAAAATCCTGAGATGACTACTCTAATAGCAGTTTCTTGTTCTACAGATGTGAGTTATAAAATCAGGAAAAGTAACGTGACCCTTATTAGTTCAAGGTCTTAAATTCCCAACTGAGACCACAGAAGAGTGGAGAGAAGAATGAGGCTGACTCAAGGAACATGGGGGTGATGAAAGGATTCCTGTAGTTAAGACAGCTGTCTAAGCCATCTTAATGAAACCTCACCATCTTACTGCAATTCTGTCGTGCAAACATGCTTAGAAGCTGCCAGATCTCAGTTCACCTGATAGTGTCACTGCTTTTTTAAAGGTCAAAAAATACTGTGTGGCATACTTGCTGCTTCTTGTCGTCCTCCTGAGCTTGAGGGATAGTCAATATTATTTGAATAGCTCTTGAAAATTTAAATACTTATAAAAATTATCTTAGGATGAAGTATGCTTGTATTTGGGAATTTATAGTGACTGTTATACATTAAGCCATCAAATTAATTTAAAACATTTTTTTCAAGTGTTAACTTTCACTAAACATGTTTAAAAGCATTATATGCTCATGGAAATAATTTAAAATTGTCTTGAAAGGATCAAACTTAAAATCAACATTTTTATCCTCCAGTTGAAATTATATAATAATTTCTTCTCCTTATTTAATCATTTTTACTTACACAATAGATAACGATAATTAAATTTTGCATCCTAAAAATTTTTATAAATATGAAGTATATATTCCTAGTTTACTAAATATTGTTCCTGTCAATATAAGCACTGCTGATATTTTGGAGTGTTCTAGTAGAATTTTCCGGATAAATTATGAACACTAAGAAATTTAGTGGTTAAAAACACAGATTTTGGTATTAACAGACATTTTGTTTTTTTTCTTATTATTTTTAACCATACCAAATGGCCTTAAAACTGTGACTGTTAGTTAGGTGCCTCACTTTCAATTCTATAGTTCAGAGCTGAAGACAGCTTTTCTATGTGTCACTTATAAGAAAGAATAGCATATTATCTCCTTGCTAAAGGTCTAAAACCATTATTTTTTGTCAGTTTTGTGCAAAGGAAATACTTCATTTTAATATTAACTTATTTGTTTACTAGTTAAGTAGTCTTTTTGGTCCAGAGATTTGATATTTAAATATAATATCTGAGTTGGTTACACATGTCACTTACCATTTTGTTTGAAGAGTTTATCTTCCTCATATTTTTAAAACTGTTTATAGTCTCTGAAATTAGCCTTTTATCTGTCATTTGTATTTGCACTGTTTACTATGTTTGTAAAATATATTACTGCATTATAATTATTCTGACTTATAAATACTTTATATATGTAAAATAGCTATAATTTCTTTGGCAGAGAAAGTCTTTCTCACGAGTCATATTAAAATCTAATTTTATTTATTTTACTTACTTTTGGTTAAATTTGTTTCTTATTTAACTCTAAGATTCATTAAAATGTATTTTAGTATTTGGTATAATAAGATATATCTTATTCGTTTTTGTTTCAATGTGCTTGCGATCCAAGAACTTTATGCTGAAAATGTACTAGATTTAGTAGTTTTCTTTATCCATTATTAAAAATACTTAAATACTGTGTGGCCTATTTCTTTTTTATTTTAAAATTTTTATCCAATGTAGATAATATTTTAATTATGATATTGTTGCACTATGTTAATTTGTGACAAGCCTGTTGATAATAACCAGCCTCTTTATCTCTTTGATTGATACATACTTTTATCCATTTTTTCTACACAATGAACTTCAGAATATTGTCAAATTTGAGGTGAAAATATCCCGTGGTTTGCCTGAACTGATTTGGTTAATTTATTAAAAATCTTGTGGATAACTGAACTCTTTTAAAGCATATGTTTCTTAATTAATAACATGCTAAATCCTTGCAGTTATTTGCCCATTTAAAATTTCTATAGACAAAATGCTATAATCTTTTACAAAGTTATGTGACATTATATCTGCTTATTTTATTACAGATACTACTTAGTGAATTTTTTTCCTTATGTTTTCTAATCTTGTACAACATGTATTCAAAAAGGAAGTTGTATAGTATGGTGATAAAAAAACAGAATATAAACAAAGCAGACAGTCTCTGTTTAAATTGCGGTTCTTCTGCTTTTCATTTACACAAAATTATATAATCTCTTAGAGTAAGTTAATTCACCTGTAAAATTATGGTAATAAGGCTGGAATGTAGTTTAGTGGTAGAACACATGTTTACTGTGCACAGGGCCCTGCGTTCAATCCATAACACTAAAAAGAAAAAAGAAAAAACCTTAAGGTGAAATAATAACAGTAACCCCTCATTGAGTTGGGGTATGCACGAGATGAATTTTTGCTGTGCTAAGGGCTAATAATATCTTTTATGAAGCACTCAATAGACTTTGGAACAGCTCATTATTGTTGTGTGTATATTTCCCTAATGAACACGTTAATGATATATATGTATATATCATTATATATGTATGCATTCATATAAATTGTTATCATTAATAAATATTACTGTCATTTATATATGACAATGTTCTTTGTTCTATTTCCAGCACTTGTATCTTTTATTCCTGATTAATATGTAGATATTTAGCTCTAAAATTTATGTAAAATGTTAACATCTACTAGTTTAAATAATGCCTTTTCAACTGGGTCTTGGCAGGGAAAGAATAAAAAAAGGCCTTTAAACTGAGTATTTAGCAAAGATTAACTTCAAGACTATTAACAGACTATGGATGAGAGGGTAGGGAAATCAGAGCGGAGAACCAGATCTAGTACAGATGGGGGTGCTTTTACCAATATTATTGCTAACAAGGCAAAGGAGAAAGTAGTTGCCAGGACCCGAATCAAAAGGAGTTGTGTTTAAAATGCAGTTGCCTTGCAGTGATCCTACATGGAGGGACCCAGGGGAATATGTTCTCCATTAAACTCTTCTCCTTCTTCCAGAACTTCTGCTGGTATTCACCTTTGATCAACCTAAAAGGGAGCCTGAGAACAAAGGAAAACCTGAAGTAGATTATTTGTGTTGTCCTCCAAGGATAGAGCAGAGAGCATTTCTGAAAGCAAAATGAAAGATCAAATTTAGAGGCATTGCTCTCACATCTTGCCATTCTTTGGAATATTTCCACTCTTTCAGAGTTAAATGTGATATTAAGATAAAATTATAATTTAAAGGAGTCTTATTATCCATTACTAATTAACTAGTTTGAATTAATCAGGAGTAAATGTTCAGTTTCTTCAAATTGGTTTAGTTTCACTCAGCAATTTACGTGTCTTCTGAGGGCCAATCCTTTTCCACATGCAGAATAGGCATTAAAAGTTAATTCAGAGTTAGTTCCTGTATCGGACTTAATGAGAGTTGATGGGAAAGAAGAAATAAAATCTATAAAGAAACAATTCAAAAAATCAAAGTGTTGCAAATAATAATGTGGTGGCATGTAGAAGGATTTTGATGGAAGCTGAAGGAGGAAGAGTAAGTGGATAGGAAAACTTAATATGGTGCTCAGGGAAATCCCATTAAAGAGAACATTTAATCTGAGTCCTACAAGATGATTTCACACCAACAGCATACCCTAGGAAAGGGAGAAAATACTTTGAGAAATGTTTGGGATAAAAACTTCCAAGTGAAGACAAATTTAAGGGTACAATGTGAGATGTGAAAGGCTAAAGAAGTTGGGATCTGAAGAACCAAGCCAAGAGAAAAGGAGCTGAACTAAACTCAAAAGTGAAGTCTAGTCATGTATAATCCATAGCTTAGATTTTATTCCACGAGCCATCATAAAAGTCAATACCACTTATTTCTCTGATCCTTTATATGCAGTGATCCAGTGGTCCAACACATCTATAACTCACATTACTACCATCCTGCTTCCAGATACTATTCTGTTGAAGCTTCTTTATGCTCTTCCCCAACCAACCCCGTTACTGCAACATAGCAGACAGGGGCATGTTCCTGAGAGCAGCAGGAGAAGTGTAAGAATAGCTCAAACCACATGGTGATCCTCTCTATTTTCCCCTTAAGCCCCATAGAGAAACAAGATGGGTGTACAATTTGCTTTTTCATGCTCTCTACTGAAGTTAGTATTGTGATCATTTCATAAAATTAACTCATATTTTTATCCTTTCTTCATCATTTTGAAAGAAGACTTTCTTTAAAACTTTGGGCTGATTGAAACAAGCAGTTTTGAAGAGTTTTTTTTTTAAGTTTTTAGATATTCTGAATTATAAGATGTTGATCTATTCAGCAACACATTCAGTAATTTTGGATTTATGGTTAATTCTTTACTATTGAATTCTAGTTTCATTGGAGTGAAGCTGAAGAATGTGAACTTTGAATGTTCTTAAATCAATTTGGGAAAAACATTAAAATATAATTTATTGATTTTATTATGGAAAAAATTGTAGCCTCTATGAGAATGAAAATGTTTGTGTCATTCCATATAAATTATTTTATATTTCATATTTCTTTATCATTACATATATAATATCAAAAAGTCTGATTAATTATACTATTGCATGCCATATACTTATGTATTTTATAGTTTTTTCAAAGTTGGAATAATTTCTTAAAGTCTTCTAAGATTCTGTTTATGTTGATTTTTCTGTACTTATTACATACTTTGTCTTATTTAATTCCATAATTTAATTTGAAGCAGAACTTCATGACTATTTCATGAATGCTCAAACGACCAAATAAAAATTTTTCCTTATGAAACTTTTTGAACATTCTATTTTAGGTATCTTAAAATACCAGAAGAGTAGTTTGTCTTCTGAGCCTATATTTGAGGGTTTGTGGGGGTTTTTTTGTAATTATAGAATATAATTACAAAATTATATTCTGTCAGTACTACAGTCTTCATCTAATTTTTATAGAGAAGTTCACATTTAAATGAGGCTACAATATAATGAAAAAAAATTTATGTACACATATTGTTTCCTATTCTCCTTTTCATCCATACAACTTCATTTTTCAGTCATAATTTTGATTCAATTATATTACAACAAATATTTTTTTAATTATGAATAAGAAAATTTGAAATAAATTTTAAAAAAGATGTATAAGTGGATCAGCCTTCTAAATAGCTTTATTCATTGTTTTCCATTGTTCTCACCTGCCCCCCCCCATTTTTAGTATGAAGCACATTTTTTTATGCTTAATTGAAAAAAGTGATTTAGTAGCCACTCAAATCAACTTATTATTTATCTATAGCTTAATAAATCATCACTCTAAATTTAGAAAACTCCAACACTCTGAAAATGTGGTTCAGTCCCTTTTCCTGACTTTCATTATAGCAATTACATCAACATAAGCAATAATTAGGTGGTTCAACTGGCAGTAGACAAATTACTGATTTCCATTAGTCAGTTTATGACCCTCTTGAAAAAGGCTTCTTTGCTGCATACTGTTGTGAGACCCAATTTGAGACTTAGCATTTTTCTGTTTCAATTGCACTACACATCCCCTTAGGTAATTCTCTTGGTGCTATTTATATAAATCAAGATAGTCTCGTGTTAAGGGTGTACATTACATTTTCTTATGTGTTTTTTACTTGGAGACTAATGCTTCTAAAACTTTTTTTTTCCACAATGTAAGCTGACAGATTGCCCCAAGGGGTTCTTTCTTTGAGGAGCAATAACTAGAGGCTGTATTTTATTTTGTAGCCTCAGAAATTCATTTTTAAACTGATTAAACTGAAATGCATATATATTGTAAGTAGAAAAGAAAAACAAATTCCTAAGACTCTATGAGAATAGTTTTGGGCTTTTAGTTACAGAGATTAAGTGAAATTTATAAATATTAATTGATGTATCATTCTGGATATCTTAAAAACAAAGCAAAATAAATTATAATCTAATCTCAGAAGGAATCGATAGCCTTTAGGAAAATTAATCAAAGTATGTTTTTTAGACCTTTTCACAGTTTCTATTAAATCTTAAAATGGGAACACTAAGGTTCCTAAGGTTTACTAAAGATCTGGCACTGTGTGTCAACTGTCATTCTACAATGTGATGAATAAACTTGTTTAAAAAGTATTTATCTAAGGATATTCTTGTGCTCTGTACATGAATACTTCATATCTCCATAATTACTATCATTACTTGAACATATTCATAAAATGCAAGTAAGCAAATACAGATAAGAGTGCATAAGTTAAATCTATCTCCTCCATGAGATGTAAGGCACATATAAATGATGAAGAATTCCGAACTACAATATATAACTAAGAAAATAAAAGTAGGACACATTGACAGAAAAAAAGTGGATGCTAATTCACAATAAGGCAGGGGTACTAAGGAAGAATAACATTAACTTACGTAGAGGGAAGTCATCGGAGGGGAGGGGAGGAGATGTGAGGATAGGAAAGATAGTAGAATGAAACAGACATTATTACTTTATGTAATGAAGTAATAATGATTACATGACCAATATAATTCTGCAACATGTACACTCAGAAAAATGAGAAATTATATTCCATCTATGTATGATATATCAAAGTGCATAAATGAATTTTACTATCACATATAACTAATTAAAACAAATAAAAAATTTAAAATGATTTAACTTAATGAAAACCATTAGTAAATGTTTTTATCTAGCATGGTGGCAGATAAAAATTAATAGTGCCATCTGCTGGTAGGAACTTGAGTTACCTTTTTTGCATATATTTACAAAATTATTGGAAAGTACGTAGTATATCCATAGACAGATGAATAACCAAAAAAAAAAAAATGACATAAACATTCAATGGAATATTATTTGGCCTTAAAAAAGGAAGAAAATCCTGCTACTTGTGACAAAATTGCTGAACCTGGAAGGCATTGGTCTAAATCAAAGGAGCCAGACACTATTAAATGAATACTCTGTGATTTCATTTCCGTCAAGCATTTATAATGTTCTCAGAAGCAGACAATACATAGTGATGCCAGTTGTTAGCAATGAGAAAATAGATAGTTGTCCTTTAATGGGTATAAAATTCAGGATTTTCGATGAATAAATTGTAAAGATCCACTGTGCAATGTACTGCATATCGTCAGCAATACTTGTCATGTTGCCCAAAAGTTTTTGAGAGATTGGTCTAACGTTTAATGTTCTTATCATTAAAATATGGGAGTACATAAGAAGACTATGGGAGATGTTAGATGTGTCTATTACCTTGATTATGGCAATGGTATCTCAAATGCTTGTGTGTATCCAAAACCATTAAGCTGTAGACATTAAGTATGTGCACTTGTTTATACATTGGATTTTCTTCAATACAACTGAAGAATGAGAGAAAGAAAGAGAGATACAAGACAAGAATCATAATCCTAGAAGGAAGTACTACAAGTTTAAAAAGATTGATTAATGAAATGAGAAAACTGGTGCCAAAATTATATACAGTGTGTCAGGGGAGGTTGGGAAGAAAGCAGACTTCAGAAAAGTCAATGTGCAAACTGAACAAGGATGTGAAAAGTTTTTGTCAAAGTTTATTTTCAATTAAGCTGTGAAAATATGGTTTTGATAAACACTTTTCCAAATTATTTGTTCTTTTTTGCCTATGGAATTTTAGTTTGAGAATAATTGTACACCTTCTCTCTTGCAATTTAACAATCTAATATTTTATTAACCAATATATATGATATAAATACCCAAGTAGAATGGCCAGTTTTAAACAATGACTATTTTATTATATTGTTAAAATATTCTGTTTGTTTTAATTGTATTCTGAGAATGATAAAATAAAATTATCATTGCACGTGTTTTATACTATATTATGAATTTGCAAGAACATGTGGAATACCCAATAAATGCAGGCAACTCAATTTGAACTTTTTTAAACCTGAAGTTCTGCATTGTCAAAGGCAGCACTGTGTTATAGTCTTGGAGGAAAGCAATTTTGAAACCAACAAAACCACCTTCTTTTATCAAGTGATATGTTGCTAATAAACATTAGAAAATATTTTGTGTCTGGATGTCAAGTACTGAGAAATGATATTGTGCCCTCAAATATGTTCTTAATATTAGTTGACTGATAAAGTCACTGCAGTTGGCATTTATTGCCATGAACTATAGTACTTCACTTTATCACTCAGACTAGATCACAATGTTCCAACAGCTACAATCTGTTAACTTTCATCGAAATAGCTAAAATGCCCTTAAAGGAAGCATAACTTGCCCCTGAAGGTTCCCTAGCAATTTTAGAGGTTTCATAAACCTTGGTAAAGCTCAATTTTGGCTAAGGGATTGATATTAATTTAATTGTGAAAGGGAGAGAGAAATCTTTTTCTTTCTTTTCAAAAAGAAACTGAGACATGTTTCCTATAATATTTGTAAGTATCACATGAATATTTCAGTAAAACTAAAGAATTATACTCTATTGGATTGTCCTTTCTGGAGCCAAATTATAATATGCTCATTAAAATTAAAGACAAAAGGAAATATACAAAAATATTTAGTATCCATTTTGTCCTCTTCAATCTCTTCTCCCACTTCACTAAGAGAAAATATTAACCATATATAGTGTCTATTTCCATGTAACTTTCTGTGTTCCTGAAAATATAAGTGTGTATATGTATATATGTTTATCTTTAATACACAACATACATTATACATATTCTCTCCAATTTATTAACTTTAAAGTACATTATATGTTTATAGAAATCAAATTTTTTAGCATCTGTGTAATATCATTTATAGATATTTAGATTTTATTTAGCTATTTAATTATGTTTGGGTAGTTAGGATGCTTTTATTTTTTATCCCTTCAAAAATTCTGTAAGAAATATTATTAAATGTATGTCTTTATTTGCTGAAGCTTTTTCTTCATATTTTATTACAAAGTGAGATTGTTGATTCTAATAAAATGCACATTTCATTTTTCAATTTAGAAAGGTTATTTTACAAAACATTGCTAGGATTAGCACAATCATCAGAACTGTATGTGAATGGTCATTTTGATCACAAGCACCAACATTGGATGTTATTTTCTTTAATGTGGTTTCCAATATTATTTGTCAAAATTATTTGTCATTGATTTGGTTTTCCTTGATTAACAAAGTAATTAAACATCTTTTTATATATTTATTAAAAATATGATTAAATAATCATTCATATTTTGCATATTTCTGCATTTTCCACATCTCTATTTGTAATATCTACATTAACATTAAAATAACATTCTCCTATTTTTTACTTTTATATGTTTTGAATATTTTCATTCAATTACTTCATACTTTTCTGAACTGTGCTTCTATTTTGCAAAATGTCTTTCTAATCTTTTTTATCTGAATTTAATCTTTCTGAGATTTACATAGGGTTTGAAATAGTGGTCTAACTTAATTTTCGTTTAGAAAAATAGCCAATAATATCTGTCTGACATTTAATTGTTATTTTAATCTACACATTTTCTGAGTTTTATGTTCAAGTTATAGGTTAATTCCAACATGCATATCATACCAAGAGATCCAGATATTTTATTAGGCATTAATCCTTTTAGCATGTTATTTCTTTGCCTTTGGGTTCCAGATTCTTTGCAATATTTACTACACATATATAAAATTTCTAAATTATTAGCCATCAACTATTCTGATTTTTGTTTGTTTTTAGTGTTATTATTTTCAGGGGAATAAAATCTATGCACATGTGTGAGTCCGTGTGTATTTACAGATGGCTCTGCTTTTTCTCTCCTTCCTTTTGAACTGCCATAGGTTCTGAAGTGTGAAGGGTTATGCTCTACTCAGACTTTCATGAGAGGGTTCTCTTCGCTATTTTCTTTGTAACACTGTAAATATCTCCTGGCTACTGTAGCATAGGTGACTTTTGATGAACCAGTTCAAGCATTCTCTGCTCTGTGAAAGCTGTAAGGCAGATGTTAAAAGTTTGGAATTTGATTAGTTTGTCAGGAATTGGGGCTTAGACACCTTACTTTTTCATTTGTTTTTCAGAAGTAATATTCAGAAATATGTTAGTAGACATTCACCTAGACATGACCTAATAATAATAACCAAGAGGTACAACATCAGACTTGATTTCTACTACAAAAACAAATACCTACAAAAAAAGAAGTTGACAAAATAGACAATTTATTAACTAATGATCACACTGACCATCGACTCATGGTTATTATCCAATGCTGTTCTTTTTATAATGATAACTTCATATGTTCAAAGTATACTTTTTATGAAAAAAATTGTTATAATTTTCATGTGATCTTTTAAGTCAATTTTGAATTGTGAAAGTTTTCAAAAGGAAAATTCTTAGCAAAACATGTTTAAAAATTACTTTAGCTCATTAAGTAAATGAACCAAATATACAACTAAACAAATATCAAGTGGAATCATGATTTGTAGATATCATGATTTATAGATATTTCAAATTGAATTAAAAAAAGAATTTTGCTCAATATCATTATTTCCATTTACCTTCGTTTGCTATGTACATGTGGTGAAGGAGTGCATAGTAGCAGATTTCAGTCAATTTCTATAAATGTAGAAATATAAATGCCTAGTACAATGATTGCAAAAAAGATATGAAATTATCATTATTTATAAATGACATAAAAATCTTGGAGGATGTACAAATGATTAGAAATAAAATAGTTATCACCAATGTTGTTCATCATAAAACTGACAAATGACATAACAATTATAATCATAATTAAATGAGAAGCTAATTTTAAAAAATGCCTCATATAAACTTAATATTATCAAACACATAAGAATCTAGCTACTAAATGGTGGATGAGTCTTTTATGGAAAAAACTATAAAATCATATTGAAATACACAAAAGAATTTGTAAATAAATGGAGAATTATACCACATTCATGAATGGTACTGCTCAAAATTATGAGGATTACAATTATCCAACAATCAATCTTTGAATCTGTAAATATTCATTCATAGTATCAGCAGCATTTTAACAATAAAAGACTAGTTGATTTTGAAACTCTGTGCACCAACTGTTTGTGTTCAAGTGTTAAGAACATCCAAAGAATATGGAAAAAAATGGTAAGCCTTACCTTGTAAAAGACTGGGAACTAAACAGAGAAGATTTCATCAGAGGAAGATGCTGGTATAATCCCATGAGAAAAGAAAAAGAGGGAAAAAGGAGGCTGCTCTATTTTCATCTCAAGCTATGTGGGGAGACTTTAGGTTGGCTCTTAGAGGGTTGAACAAGTCTTCCCTGTGGTTTGGGAATTGCAAGCCTGATATCTGATCCTCCTTTGGAGAAAAGTAAAGAAGTGAGGCTGTTTTAGAACAGGCTTCCTGCTGACTGCAATCAATGCAAGCCATGCTGTACTAATGGCAGTGAAAGGTGCATAGTGGGTTGCTTGTATCTGCAGAGCCCATGAGATTCCAACAGCAGGGTTAGTAAGTCCTCTAGAAATGAGAAGTGAAGATGGCAGGATAAAGTGACCTTTCAAAGGAGAAGAATCATTTCCCAAAGGGCTACAGGCAGAGGTTGCCAAAAGAGAATTTCTAAAACTTTGTGAAACAACACATTTGAAGATAAATTAGCGCTTCAAATCTGCATTGGTCAGAGAGAACAAAGGGCACATTAAATGTAACCCAAGAAGTAAAATAGGGTCCTTTTGCTTATTAAGGTGATTTTCCAAGAGTTAAAATACGTGACTCAAATGAACACAAAATGAACAAGTGTCAAAGAGAAAGTAATTAGTTAGGAAACCAATAAGATGGTATACCTAGTTCAAAGAGCATTGAAATACACAAGGTTTGTAGACAGTTTAATGAAGAGACATTAAAATAAAATTGCTTAGTTATGAAACAGGAAGATTTCCTCCAGAACAAGAATCTATTACTTCTTCGACTATATTTCTACCAGAAAGTAATTATCTGCATCTCTCGCAGACAGTAATATACAAATTAGCCTAAACCTTCACTAAATATGGGACTTAATTTTCAATAGTCAATAGTGAGTCAAAGTACATTCCCTCAGAAAATTCTCAAATGATACTGTTGATCTTAAAATAACATAGAGCCCACCTTTTAGTCTTATTTTTAAGTCTGTGATTTTTTTTTTCTTAACATAACGAAAATCCCCTTGCCCTGTCTACTCTAATGTCAGGCCCCAATTCCAAGGAATATTTTCAAACCTAAAGCTGACCATAGGTAGTAGGAAGGGAGCAAATATATGTTGAATAATATTAGTACAAAGATTTTTATCATTCTACTGATAACACATTACAGTTATTTAAAGGTGTTTGGGGAAACAAAACGATATGGAATTATTTTTACATTTTCTCCCAAGGACAGATTAAAGGAAGGAATAGTTAGAGAAAGCATAGGATTGTTTCATGAATGCACCTATGGTCAGCTCAGTTCATAAAATAGTTATGGTAAAAAAAAAAAAAAAAAAAAAAAAAAAAAAACTAGAAGTATGGTGATCTACAGGAGTATTATCAAATATATGGTGGTATCATCATGTGATAGACACTTTATACAATTTAAATTTATTAATTATAAATTTTGATCCTGGACTGGATCCTCAAATGTGTATTTATGGGGGGAAATGACAAAATCCAAATAAAGAGTGAAATTTGGTGAACAGTGATATATCTGTGTGAGTTCTTGATTTTAACAAATGCATTATGTCAATGTAAAATGCGAATGTCAAGGGAAAATAGGAACTATCTAAATTATCTTTGTAACTTATCATACCAAAATATTCCAAAAACAAGTTATAAAATCATTAATTCACTAAAAAAAGTATAAAACAAAGATAACTTACAAGATACATGAAGAAAACCATACAAAATATTTGCACTTCACTACTTATCTTTAACCCACCAACAATGCACATATCTGATTCCTTGATATTTAGACTTAAAAAATAGCAGAACATCATATACACACTTATGGCAAGAAAACGCATTGAACTGTTTTCTCTAAATGTTTATATATATATATATATATATATATATTCTCTTGTTTATAAAGTGAGTAAGTTAGGATAGTAAGAAGCATATTGATGACATTTTAGGAATATCAGTTATCACATAATACCTTTATATTTTTCAAAGTTAACATACATTGTTTTATTTGGTCAGAGTAGCCACTCCAAGTTGGTTGAAAATTATACTATGAATGAAATATTCATAGAAGTTAAATGGCATGATTACTTAGAATACAGTCATAGTTGGAAGAGAATTTAATTTTTATGAATATAAAATGACTATGAAGTCCATTGGAACATAGCCATTTTAAACTCATAAAATGAGTCTATTTGACCCAGGAGAGTCAAAAGTTTTTGAGGGTCCTCAGGTGGTCAAGTTCTTTTGGTATGCTAACCAACATGTTCCAAATTATTTTCCTATGGATCCCATATTGTCATATATAGGACATGTTAATTTCTCTTTGTCTTTTTTTCATTAAACATAAAATGTAGATGACTCAATTTCATTAATGGTCGTACCTTTTATATTATACTCCACAGCATGATACATCCACCAAATATGCATGCTCAACACGAAACAAGTTCAGATCTACTTTCTTAAACTAGTTGAAGAGCAATCTCAAATAAATTGTTCCTGAAATGAAACAGAAACATATTTTTAAGTCACAGTGTCTTGAATGTATGTATGTTAACCCTTCCAGACCAAGTCAGGGAATATTAATAAATACATCAATCATTGTGTTCTTTATACTTTCTTTCACAGCAGAGAGAATAATGATGTCCGCTAAATGCCTTATACATACAATCGCTGTCCATCAGAATCCATTTTATTCTCATTTGTCTTGTCTATTGTCCAAAGGTTAACTATTGGCATAATTGCTTCCAGTATTGCCTTATTCTTTAGGATTCCCCTTCTTTTTTCAGTCACCTTGCCACTTATCTGCACCTCAAAAATCACTAATTCCAATATATACTAAATCATAATTCATTTTTACCATTTTATTGTAGTCTCTTTAAAAAGGCCCACTCCTAAAATAACATTTTCTTTGATTCATGGATTTTTTTTTCTTTTATAATTACAACTGGCACTGTAAACTAACATTGTTGGGTTGGATGGTACTGATACAATAAATTATAGAACTCTGTTACAATTAATATGCAAAAAATAATTTAAAAACCACAGTTAATGAAAAACATGTTAAAGTAAACAACAAGCAATTTTCATACACAATTGCATCTCTTCCTTCAAACTAAATCAATAAAAGCCAGCTTCCTTCCCATGGAAGTTCGTTTTTGACTTTTATTTTATCTCAACATGTAACGCATTGTGACAATTTTATTTAGTAATAAACTTATGGAACTTGTACTAATTAATAATCTAGAATAAATTCCACTCTGTATTCATTCACCGACTGACAAAAACCCAATGATATTTTGTTAGTATGCATTTCATGAATGACTTCTAGTCATTACTTATTAACAAAAAAATAAAATACTCTAGTTGTCATCATAGTATATACAGGTAAGTCTCTCCAAAGAGATCATGCTTGAGGCAAAATTGAAGCTTCCTTGAAATACCTTAGAGAATTTTTCTGCAGTGTTCCCTCAACATGACTAATAGATTATTTTTAAAGAACCTACCTTGTTCTTCAGAAAGGGTATAAAAATTCCTACCTTCAAAATATTTTACCTAATAATTGTCTCTTTCATTCCCTAATTACATATATATATATTTCAAATTCTTTACCCAAACACAGCAACTATGAAATCTTCCCATTTGTTTTTCATTCTACCAATGCAGCTAAAATAGAAAAAAAATATAATTTACTCTTTTGAATCATTTTATTAAAGTGTATGTTATATTAGGAGAAAGTAATTTAAAATAACATTGCTGGCTACTTGAAGAACAATGCCAGAGGAAACACAGGAGAAGTCTTTCCAGTCAATGAAACTTCAAGACAGGAATACTGCCCAACAAAATGAAAAGCCAACTAATTGAAATCCTTGGGTATCTGATGACTCTACAGGAGAATTCAATATAATATTTTTGCCTTCAGTTCTTCCTATCCATTGAACGGACTAAGCAAAATGTACGGTGCAATGTTGCATAAAGGAAAAAAACATAAAAATCATTGGCTGAGTTACCCTGTGGAATTGATAAATTATACATCAGGATGCAATACCAGGAGCGTTTTCTCCCTGTGTCCTTTCTTGGAAAGAACCCACAGGGAAACAAAAAAAGCACAGGGGAAGCTTGACTTTTCCTTCTGCTTGATTACTATCTTTAACTTCCCTATCTCATCCAATTTTAGGGTCCTTTAATCTTTTTACTTTTAAGACTTTATAAATAACTTTTTCAGTTTTTCACATTTAGAAAATAACTTATTTCTGATCTATTATTCCATTTATCACTTTATGACATTTTCTAGCTATGGGAAAAAGAAATCATGCAAAGTTCAGTTGTAACCTTTAGATTCAGTTTATAACTTTGGGAATGTTTTATTTTTTTATGTATCTATTTTGGGGCAATTTTCTTGATCAGCAACTCTGCATGTCAGGTAACAAATGTGTTATTTGTACTATGTTAATAAGAAATAAAATACAGAGCTAATAAGGGAAAAAAGGACACCGATGCAACTTCAATAGTGGTAAATATGAAGTGGGTTAGTTGTATGAATTATGGTTCAAATTCATCACTCTACTACTGTCCAACAGAAGTATGGACAAATGTGTATGATTTTTAGAACTTCTGTACATAAATAGCTCTCACTTGGAGAACAATGCTAATTCTATTTCTTTGACACAAAATCATATTTTATGTCTTTTAAGGTAAACAAATACCACAAAATGGAAACCACATAGCTTGGAGAAAAATGTGTGCTGTGAACTGTGCACCTAGTCTAAATTCCCCTCACAGAAGCAAAAGCACATTACTTGATTTAGATGTTCTTTTATTATTTATCTATTTATTTATTATTGCAGTCTGAGGCTTGAACCTGGAGTACTCTATCAATGAGCCACACCCAAATATTTTTACTTCTTTTTAATTTTTTTTAAATACATGACAATAGTGGAATGCATTACACTCATTATTTTGGAAACATGGTCTCACTCAGGTGCTTAGGCTGGTCTTGAATTTGTGATCCTTTTGCCTCAGCCTACTGAGTCAGAAGGGGATCATAGGTGTGCACCACCATACCTGAATTCTAATATTTTTAATTAAAAAATAGGTTTTTGATTTTAATACAACTTTATCAACATAAAATTTAAACTGGGTAGATAACTTGCCTATCAAATGCACTCAACTTTTCACTGTGTCTTAGGGTATTCTTGCCTAGCCAAACAGGCCTTCTCACTGGCGTAAGTTCACCAGTATTCCCTAGCAAACAAAGTGTGCCCTTTCCAAATATCCAAAGAGAGAAAACAAAAACTAGAAGCTCTCTCCTTTTCAATTTCCTTTAATTCAATTGTACATTTGGCAAATACTTAGATCTAATTCTGCTATTATATTTCCATGCACTGTATTTCTTTCTTTCTAAGCTATTTCTGAAAATTAATCCATCTTTTCCTTACATTATAAATCACACTAGTGGATTTGCTAAAATTAGTCTTCAGCGGCATATTTATTTCCCCAAAGCAATATCATTAACATAAAAGATAATATGATGTCTTTTCTCCATTAATTGATTGAAAATTTACATGACTTTAAGTATTTCTGAAGCTGCTGTGCCCCTTCCAAATTTAAAATGCTTTGTGTGATATTAAGTGGCATAGATCATGAATCTGACATATCCATTTATTGCTTTAGGATAAATTCTAAATTTCCTATGTTTTAGTCAGCTTTTTCATGGTGGTGACCAAAATACACAAGAACAACTTAGAGGAGGAAAATTTCGTTTGGAGTTCATGGTTCATAGATCTCAGTTCATAGATGGCCCACTTCATTGCTCTGGATCTGAGACAAGGCAGGACATCGTGGTGGAAGGACCCAGTATAGGGAAGTTTTTCAGTTCTTGATGTGGTTAGGAAGCAAGGAGAGAGAACAGGGGAAGGGACTACAATAAAGATGCACCCTTCTAGGTTACACCTGCAGAGAGTCAGCTCCTTCAGCTATGCCCCAACTGCCTACTCACCACCAATTTATTCCATTCAGACTGAGATGGACTGATTAGGTTACAGTTATCACAATTTAATCATTACACCTTGGTACATTACAAGTGATTTGGAGGTACACCATATACCAAACCTTAACACTTCATAACAATAAAATATTTAATAAAATCCATAAGCATAAAAAGTTAAGAGAAGAAGTAACATAAAGCATTTCAAACAACCCTACCTAGCTTGTTATATCATTGCAATTACTTCAGTAATTTTTTTGTAATTTTTTTAGCTATTCTACAAAATTATAATGAATGTAGAGGAATTACTTCCTACTTTCAGTTTCCACAATTTAAGATTTTATATTTCACCATAGCGTTGTCACTCTACCTTATGAAACCTCAGGGAACAGGTTGCAGGTTTAGCCCACAGATGAATGAATATCATTTTTCCTGTTTCTTATGAAAATGTCGTCACTGGTTAATTTTCTGTTTGAGAATTTTTCTGTCTACCTATGTGCACAATGTATAAATGTTCCTTTTCTTCAACATC
Organism: Marmota monax; assembly: GCF_021218885.2. Lineage (NCBI taxonomy): Eukaryota > Metazoa > Chordata > Mammalia > Rodentia > Sciuridae > Marmota > Marmota monax. The sequence goes on along the minus strand of NW_026693082.1, from coordinate 27,689,711 downwards.
TAGAAAACACAATACATAAATGCCAAGGATTTCTTAAATTCTAGTTCTACTAAAGGAATACATTACTAAACATTTCTCATCAATGTAGCAAGCTTGTTAAATAACTCTTATGTGGTCCTAGTAAAAAAATTTGACACAGAGACCATCCCTTATTTTTTTCCTTATCTCCTACCCTAGTATGGTTTTTTCTTTCAAACTGTACCACTGATATGAGGAAAATTCTCTCTTTGCTGCAAAAGAAAAATTATTGTATTCTTATAATTTATACACACATGAAGGCCAGGGAACACATGAATGAATGACAATTGTCTAAACTATCTAGATTGTTACTATTATTAAGAAAAAGTACTAAATTTGTTTACTTGGTACTTAGATAAAAAATCATTTATGATTGATCTTTGTTTCTAATTATAATATAACCTGACTCTCTGAGTCTATAATTTTTAAGCTGTTATTATTTTAAAAAACAATTGTAGTCAGGAGACCGATTATTCAAAATTTTGCATCATATTGAAATAATGTGCACTAAAATATTTTTATTGTTACTGCTAAAATTTCAGATAGTTTTCAACCCAAAAGCTACATGACCTTTACATTTAAAGCTGTAAACACTGGTTCTTATGTGTCAAGTTCTGTTTGTCTTTGATTCTCTCTTTGCAATAAATTCTTCACTAAAAATATGATTTAACTAGATGATTTTCAATTAAGCTTTCTTTCTCTGCAATTCTCATTTTTGTGCTGGTACCCTGGTAGCAATACAAGGATGGAGTAACAATGTTTTCCTTGCATGTGATAAAGCAGATTGTAAAGATTAGCTGTCCCTAGGTACTGAGTGGCAAAAAGTAGCTTTAGAAGACACTAAATGAGCTCTTCACATAAGTTACTTACAAGAAAAAATACTCACAGAAAGGTAAACACAGATCCACCAAGACTTCATCTTCTGATGAAGATATATATGAACATTCAGAAAAATAGTACTACACCAGATCTATAGAAATAAATCTAATGATATCAATAGTATTTTTAGTTGTAGTAGTATAGTCAATATTTAAAAAAGAATTTCTATGACCAGAATGTTACTTTACATGCATTATGCTAAATTCTACAATAATGTCTTTAAGGTAGACATCATTATTATTACTTTCCTTTTAAGATGGAAAACAGGTTATCTAAATTATCTAGCTAGAAATTGACTCATCTCTGCTTCATACACAATTCTGTAAGTCACATCCATGTTGCCAGTTACTATGCTCTGTATGCTATTTTAAGAACAACAGGTTCAGGGTAGGGACATAGCTTAGTGGCAGATCTTGTGCCTAACATATGCAAAGACTTAGACTCCATCCCCCAATGTCACACACACTAATAATAAAAATTAAAAAAAAATATATAATAAAAATATATTCATCTTAGGCCACTGTTACAAGGACTTTTTTCAGGTTCTTGAGTATTCTATTTAACATAAACATTAATAGTCATCCAAACACTTAATAAAATTCCAGTTATTTATGTTAAATATATATCAATATTTTCTTATAAGTATGTGCTATATTTGAATATGACACATATACTCCAGTGACTTTCCCTTTAATTCCTTTCTTTAACCAAATGTTATCAAGGTCACTCAGCAGACAGTAAGTTTTTCCAACAAGCTCTAATGCCATGTGTGCCCAAACTTCCTAATAATACAGAATGCTACTTCTAAACAACTGTCAGGAAATTCTGTAGCTAGAATATTCATAAGTTTATGGTAGAGAACTTCCATTTATGCCTCAAGGTCCTCTTTCTACTCCAGGTCTCCAATCTGACTGCTGTCCCTCTTAGGATCCTCTAACCATGGACTTCTTTGACAGGGTCCTTGTGTTTTAATGGCTTCTGGTGCTTTAACCACTTGGGAACCAGGCAAGGGAGTGGAAGCATGGAGGAGAGTGAGATTAATGCACTTGGTTTTTATGAAATTATTTTTTTTTCTTTTCTTTTTCTTTCTTTCTTTTTTTTTTTTTTTTTTTGATGCTGAAGATTGAACCCAGGGGTGCTTTATCACTGAGCTACATCCACAGGCTTTTCCATATTTAATTTTGAAACAAGGTCTTGCTAAGTTGTTGAATCTGGGTCTCAAACTTGAGATCCTTCTGCCTCAGCCTTCATAGTTGCTGAGATTACAGACATGTGACACCACACCCAGCTCAACTTAATAGTTTTAGAATTATTTTAGGTTCACAGCAAAGTTGAAAGTAGGTATACTGGGTTCACATATGCTTTCTCCCCAAACAAAAGCACAGCCTCCCTTACCATCAATATGCTCATCTGTGGTACAATCATTGTTACAATCAATGAATATATGCTGACACATTTTGACTCAAAGTCCATAGTTAATATTCCAACTTGTATGTTCCATGCCATTTGGAAAAATGTATAATGCGTGTGTCAATTACTGTGGTATCATCGCTTTACTACTGTAAAAATCCTCTGTGCTCCATATTAATCCCTTCCACCTCTAATCACAGAGCCACTGACCACTTTCTTGTCTATATTTTTGCCTTTTCTAGAATGTCATGGAGTTGGAATTGTACAGTATATGGGTCTTTGTGTATGCACTGAATGTAAGTTTCCTCCATGACATCTGTGTCTTAATACCTCACTCTCTATTACCACTGAATAAAAATCCATTGTCTAGATTTACCATGATTATTTATCCATTAATATACAGAAGAAAATTTTGGTTGCTTCCAAACGTTGGCACTTATGAATAAACCTGCAATAGCATCTGTGTGCAGATTTGTAGGTCTTAACTCATTGAGATAAATATCAAGGAGTTTAATTGCTGGATCTTATGGAAGAGATCAGTGTACATCTTTTGTGCAAGCCAAACACTTACAAAGACAATGTCTCCAGTTTGTGGTCACTTTCTCTATTCCTTAAAGCTATAGGTATGAACAGCTCTGCCACTTTGAGCCAAGATTATGGCAGTAGAACAGGGGGTGGGAATAGCAGAAAGACTTCCTATTTTGTTGTTGTTGTTTCACAGTAACATAAGAAATCCAAAGTAGATGTTATGGTATGGATACTAAATGTTCTCCCAAGCTCATGTGTTGGAGGTTTAAGAAGTAGGGTCTAGTAGAAGAAGGTTAGGACATGGAGAGTGTGCTCTTGAACAAATATTGGGACCCTGGTACCTTTCTCTATTTCTGTTTGATGCTGGCTGGCATGAGGTAGCAATCTCCTGCTTCCCCATACATCTGCACTGTCTCACCACAGGCCTCAAAACAATTGGGCTAAGCAAACATGAACTGAAATTTCTGAAAACTTTGAGCCAAAATAAACCCTCCTTCTTTCTTAAAAGTTTACAGTCTCACATATCTTCTCTTCAGCGTTTTGTTATTGTCACATATGGAATATTCAGAAGAAAATATTTAAATATAAAGATGACATCATACTAGACTTTTAATGATATACTCTACAACATGAGATTTTTAAAATCATGATAAGCATTGGGGTAGGAGAAGTTCATCAATGCCATAATTTTTGTTCAGAGAGATATGTATGATATCAAAACACCTTCTCTTCACATCAAAATTATAATGGAGACATTGCGTTTATGTTTATGCTAAGTAGTTAATTACTATTGCTGCACTTGTTACCACAGTCCTGTGGAAAACTTTGAATGTCTACATTCTAAAAGTTAGTAAATTAAGGATTTACGCTTGATCTTGCTCTCTATCTTCCATGGGGTCATCCTGAGACACCTACAAAGCTCAAGCCCTCCTTCCTCCTTCCCTTCCCACAAAATGTTCCATGACTATCCCCTCTTTTTTCAGGAGGCCATCTCTCATGCACTAGATTCACAAGTCAATTCTGGAACCTATAGATGGAAGACATATTGCTTTAGATAAGCAGCATGTTGGATTTTTTCATCAGTCCTGATCCAAATGAAAAAAATGTGAGGAAGATTGTGAAGCCACACAAAGCTGGCTATGATTACAACATGAAAACAAATTTACCAAATAGTATAGAAGGCTGATTTAAATATAAAAATATAATAAAAATTGATAACATCAGATCTGTATAAACCAATGAAAGGTAGATTCATGGAAAATCAGAGAAAGGACTTGTTTAGATTCCCTTACATATTAGAATTGCTTTTTTCTTGCTGAATATTTGTACTTCTTTCACATTTTATTTCTCACTTGGACTTCAACATAGTGTGAACCAGACAGATAGATAGAGAGTTCTGATATTTATAGTACATTTGTGGAAGAAACAGAGGTATACAAATAATTACCTTGCCCAATTGTTGCAACAAAGGTAGGATATTTATTAGTTTCTCTAAGCCTCAGTTCTCTAATGACTAGATTATGCTTTCAAATATACCAGTGAAAACCAAATATATCAGTGAAAAACTAGAGAAAAAAGTTATTCATGTTTTCTAGTGACACAAATAAAACTCAGAAAATATCATAAGAAGTAAATGTGAATTAATGACACCCTAGATTACAAGAAAACTAACACTAATAAAGAATTTGAGAATAAAAGTCAACAGGTTATATATAATTAATAATTGCCACATGTAATCAGGAAAGAAAGTCCTAATGAGTAAGCATAATAAAAAAGTAACCCAAAATTAAATCAAACTTAGACTTGCAAATGGGAGATAGTTAAGACTTTATTCAGATTTTCAGATTAAATTGTTGAACCACAAAATTATTTTATGCCATGCCATGAGAGGTTGTAATTATTAGCCTTGGCTTAAAGAGAAACATAATCCACATTCTGAGATAAATAAAATTCTTTCAATATACTGGTTTGATGCAAACATTGACTAATATTAGTTCATTAAAAAAAAAGTGGCCAGTCTTCTTTGACTTATGGCATCCCTCAAAATTTTTAGTTTTCCAGGACAGCTGCCACCAATTTTTTTGTGTAGGAAAAGCTAAAAATATATTTTCCTCAACTAATCATAAATGTAGATCCCAGAAAAAAAATATATATACAATGGAGATCTTTATTGGCTCTTTCTCCTAAATGGATTTTCATATAGTAATGAAAATGGTTTCACTACATCTGTGTTATTAGACAGCATACTATTTCATGAATTAAATATACCCTTTATTTGTATTTAAAGGTCTTAGGAGGTCTCCATTTTAGAAAACAATAAAACTATATTTGGATAACAGAAAAAATGGGTAACTTTTTATAATAATATTTATTTTTTTAAATTAACCTCAAATCAGGATCCCTATCACTTCTCAGGTTTATGCTGTGCTGAATTGCCCTGAAGACAGAAAAAAATTGAGTAAATATTTCTTTACTGATGACTATGTATTCCATATCTGTTTCTAGCCCTGATGACTTAAAACAACACCACCCACACAAACAAGACACATATTCACTGATATTCAGACATTCACTTGCAATTACCATGGGTTAGTTTCTTGTAGCTTACACTCTCTCTAGATTTTTTTTAACTTTATTTTATTTATTTATATGAGATAATGAGGATCGAACCCAGGGCCTTGCTCGTGCAAGGTGAGCACTCTTTCGCTGAGTCAGAACCCCAGCCCCTCTAGATTATTTTTTATGCATATGCATGAAAAACATGCGGTGATCATCTTTTCTTTTGATGCTTGTAAACAAATCCTGTAACATTAAATCTCACGAGTCTTTTGTTGTATTGCTTACACCAATATAACCAATATAGCCTATTAACTAATTAGTAATTACATTTACCAGAAATTTTCTAATATGAGTGCTTGTAGATCAGGTACTCCCTCCTCTTCAGCAAATGTTTAACAGTATAGCATTCTCATATAGAAGGAAAGAATATAAAATTTATATAACATAACCCCCAAAGATATAGCAATGTATTATAAGGATTCCTTAGGAAAAGACCCTGTTCTCTGAATGCTTGAAACTTCCACAATAAACAAATCTTACTGTTTATTTAATTGATTTTCATTTTAACAGATTGGTTAATTAATTGGCTTTTGGGAAAAGGGACAGTGATATTTTAGGAAAACATATGGACAGTATATTACTTCAGAGTGTTGAAAGGATAAGAGGATTTCAAAGGAAATGAGAAGAATAACACCAAAATTGTTAAGTAAAATATCATAGTTATGCTGAAGACTATCAAGCATCAGGCATATATGATAATAGTTTATTTTTCCATTCATTAGAAATATACAAATATCTACAACACACTGTGTAGTACTGTTAGCTTCTAGTCCTATTCTGTTGAGCTAGATTGACCAAATCCATACCCACAGGGAGTTTATATTCAGTGGAAATAATAGGGCAAGTAAGTAAATGTATAAATGTATTAAATCATTGCAAACTGTTATAAAGACTGAAAAAGGAACGATTTGTGAGCTAAAATAAAAAATTAAAAAGAATTATCTTATTTAGGCTTTTAGAAGAATGAAATCTTTAATGTTAAGAGTTGAAGGAGAAGGACTTACCATGGGATTGTGAGTGAAAGGGAATTCTTTGCAAAAATAGATTCTGTGAAAAGGTCCTGTATCTGGTGAAGGCATCAAATAGTGGGGGGAATTAGAGAAGTTAGGGAGAGAAGGATGAGATGGGAAAGAAAAGAAAAGCAAGAAATAAACCATGCAAAGCCTTAAAGTCATGTGGTGAAATTTTTAATTGTATTGTATGTATAATGAAACCATTGACAAACTATAAGCAGGGAGTGACATTATCCAAATATGGTAACACTTGCTGTCCTGTACAGAATGCATGCAGGGTGATGAAAATGAAAATATGTAGAATAATTAGAGAGATGCTGTCAGAGCTCAAGTAAGGGGAGGTGATAAGCCAAAGAAAATAATTGGCAGAATTCTCTAATACTGGTGACTTGGATTTGAGAGAGGAAATACAAGAATGAAGCATAATGAACATGGGTTACTAGTCTCAGTGCTAGTAAAATGGCAGTATCATTTTCTGCAGTCAGAAACGTCTGGATAAAAGTTCAAATTTCAGAGGAAAAGCAAAATCCTGCTTTTGAACAAGTTAATTCAGAAATGTAGATTAAGACACTGAAATAGAAAAACGTAGGCAATTAACTTATTAACTGTGGCCAATGTAGAGGATTAGGCTATTGACATACATTTGGAACTCTCAGCATATAGGTAACTTAAATTCCATGAGAATAAAGTAGATGAACTAGAGACAGCGTTAAAAGAGAAAAAAAAATATTTTAGGAGTATCTGCTCATTTAGGAGAAAAAGAAGAAATGAGAGTATGTGGTATTACAGGACTCAAAAACAAAGAAGAAAGTGTTTCAATGTAAGTAATGGGAAAGACACATAAACACAATGCTTATATGAGTAATCTGAATTTAATTTTATAGGCTATGGGTAGTTTTCACATGCTTTCAATCTAAGCTATATAATCAGAATTGTGACTTCACAAGTCCAGTATAACATTATCTTGGAATGGCCTGTAGAGTAGTCATGGATCAAAACATGCTAACAGGCTAAAAACAGAATGCCCATTTGAGACAGGGCAATGTTAAATTATGTGATGCTGGTGTCAGAGGGAATTGAAAACAGATCATATATTCAAGACTTATGTAAGGCTAATATCTTCAATATATTTCAGTGATGAGAAAACAAATTTGGCTCTTTTCAAACAAGCTTCATTAAAGAAATGATTTACAAAATGTGGAAGCAGGAAGGGGAAACCAGATTTTTTTTCTGTCCTTTTTTTTAACCAGACAAGTGAAGACATTCCTAATCAGCATCCTATTGGAGATGTTCATTAAGTATTTAGAAATAAGGACCTATTTCTCAGGAGAGAAATTAGTGGTAGATTTCATAACTATAAAGATAGTATTTAAATACCTACATATAAATACTTATTTCAATGGAGAGTAAAAAAAAACTATATCTATTTGAATTAAAATAACTGAAGTTTTAACAAGATTGGTATTTTATTTCTTCTTCAAATAAAAGGCAGAATTGATTAGATAAATTGGACTTTATCAAAATTTAAGACTCTTGATCATTTAAAAACACCTAATAGAATGAAAAGACAAGCTTCACACTTGGTGAAAATACTTGAAAATTCCATCAGATTATATGTTACATATATACCTATCTGTATCTATATGTGTATATGTATGTGTGTATGTACAAAATGTATCCTTTATGTAAACACTTAAAGTTTACTAACGCAAACACTATAATTTAAAAAAAAAAGATTGGAGGAAAAAAATAGATTTATGCAGCAGAGATAAGATGATGGATTAGAGAAAGCAATCATTCACCCCCAGTTCCTCAGCTTGGGATTTTAAAAGAAGGAAGGCTGCTTCTGAGCAAGGTGGGTGACTATGGGGATTCACTGAAATTCAACATTAGACAAAACTAATAATGATAATAATAATCATACAGACACAAAAAGTTAGAAATGTTGAACATAAAATAAGAAATATGTTGGAGACATACCAATTTGGCTGGTGGCAGTATCAGTGCCACCAGCCAACTGCTGAAGAGAGGCAAAACATAGACAGAAAGAGAGAGAGAGAAAAAAAAAATCATAGTGAATAAAATTGACTTTGGAGAACCTGTAGAACAAAGAGGGAGGCCTATCCTAATTCAACCAGAAATTGTGGGGGAAGTTACTGAGTAAGAAATGATTAAAATTGCTGAGCCAAAGGGCAGAGAGTCTGGCGGGAATCAGAGTCAGAGCAGTGAGAACCACTTTTCAGTGGCTGTACCACAGCTGGCACAGGCTAGAGATGAGGATCTCATAAATGAAGTTGCCAGCCTGAGCCAGAAGTTGCCCATGATGGGTGGGGTCCACAGTGTGGCTGGGTCAGTGTGATTGAAACAAGTGCAGAGAGCACTGTGCCTAGAGTACTCTGGGTCTGATCCTGGGTAACTGACAAATATGGAGGTGGAATAGTGTAAAGCCTGTTGAGGATTAGATCCTCACCCTAAAAGTGGAATTTTCAGGAGACACCTGAGACCCAGATGTCTAGCAGAGATTGGCCTTGTTTCCACAACAGGAGGCGGGGATCACATCTCAAATAACCACTGTTTAAGTTTTTTCCAGATTGCTGGCCCAAACAGCACAACTATAGAGAGGAGGAAAATTTTATTACAGGTCTCACAGTTTCAGAGGTCTTAGTCCATAGAAGGCCAGCTCCATTCCAACGGGTTTGAGGTGAGGCTGAAAATCATGGTGGAAGAGAGTGGCAGAGGGAAACACTCACATGGTGATCAAGAAGCAGAGAGAGACTGCACTGGCCAGATACAGATATATACCCAAAGCCTAACCCCAATCCCACCTCCTTCAACCACACCCTACCACTTCAGTTACCACTCAGTTAATACATATCAGGGGATTAATTCACTGATTAGGTTAAGACTCTCACAACCCAATCATTTCTTCTCTGAACTTTCTTGCATTGTCTCACATGTGAGTTTTTGGGGGACACCTCATATCAAAACCATAACACCCACTGACAGAGTTCCAAAGGTCAGTTAAGACCAAAACTCAGGTATTAGAACTTCCAGTTTAGAACTCTGCCCCAGCCATGCTACAGTTTACCAGTTATCATCACTTCCCAGTCTATCTCGTCCTATGCTAAGAGACAGGAACCGAGAGCTACTATGACTAGCTTTGGCTTCCTGCCACAACAGTTGATAACTTGGTGAAAAACACAAAGATGTGGGATTTAATAACCCACAGCTCTTGACCCAAGAGTTACAGAGTCCAAAAATAAATACAAAAATTGGCACACAAAATAAAAAAATGAACACCCATTTTTGCCAACAGTTTTAACTGCCTGAGAGGAGAAAAAAGAACCCATGATTTCTCATTAAGATTAATTTTCCTATCCCACTTTTTTCTCTTTTTAAATTGTAATTTTGTAAAAAAAAATAGATTAAATATTTTTTAAACTTTTAAAAATTATAATTTATTTATTGCCCCTTCTTCATGCTCTTCTCCTACTAGTATCCATAATTTCCTTTTCACTGTTCCTACCTTTCATTATTTTATTACTTTTAGTTATCTTTACTCCTCCATCATTATAGTCACCATCTATACCTATCTCCTCCTCTGTTTGTTTTTTAAATATTTGAAAATTTCTCTTGTTTTTCTACAATATTTTCTCTTTACTTAATCAACTGTAATTCTACTGCCCAATATAATTATGTAGTTTATGCAATTTCTGAACCAATCATGTTGTTGTGATTATTTAAACAGTGGACAGCATAGGAGAAACTTGCTGGTTAATGGTGATGTAGTTTATAGCTGTTTATTTTGGTGCTGGTATTAAATTCTGACCCCACCATTCCTCTACAGGAGATAATTAGTGTTACAGATGTCAAAATAGATTGATAAACCCTTAACCAAATTAACTAATGCAAATTAACACTTTTAGAGGTGAAAAAGGAAATAGCTCCACAGACACTTCTGAAATCCAGATGATAATTAGAAACTATTTGAAAAATTTATACTTAAATTATCTGAAAAATCTGGAAGATGGTAAAAAAATTCTAGACACATCTGACCTGTCAAATGGAGCCCCTAAGATAGAGAAAACCTACACAATTAACAATAAAATTGAAGCAGAAATTTAAGTCCTTCCAACAAAGAAAAGCCCAGAATTGAATGTATTTTCAGCCTAGTTATAAAAGACCTTTAAAGAAGAACTAACAATAATCATCTTTCAAATTATTCCATGAAATTGAATGGGGGGGAACACTCCCCAAAACATTCTATGAAGCCTTTCTAATGCTGATACCAAAACCAGACAAAGACACATGAAGGGGGAAAATAAAACAAAACAAAAACTACATACCAATATTCCTGATAAATATAGATGCTAAAGTCCTTAATAAAACATTATCAAGACATAGTTTAAAAAATCAAGGAGATATGCCATTATCAAGTGGGTTTAATACTAGGGGTGCAAATTTGATTCAACATAGGGGAATCAATAAATGTAATTTACCTCATAAATAGAATTAAGGACAAGAATCATATGATCATCTCAATAGATGTTGAAAAGGTCTTCAATAAATACCAGCATCCATTCATGTTAAAATTTCTGTAGAGGCTGGAGTTATAGCTCAATGGTAGAATGCTTGCCGTGCATGCACAAGGCCTTGGGTTCAATACCCAGCAACACACACACACACACACACACACACAAAAGAAAAAAGAAAAAAAGAAAAAAGAAAAAAAGCTGGAGAAACTACGATATAAAGAAGTTACCTCATCATTGTAAAGGCTATATATCACCAACTCAATGCCAACATCATACTGAATGGGAAAAAACTGAAAGCATTTCCTCTAAAATTAAGAACAAGATAGCAGTACTATTCAATATCGTCCTGAAATTCTAGCCAGAGAGAGAAATCAAGCAAGAGAAGGAAATTAAGTAGATACAAATAGGAAAGGAAGAAGTCAAATTAGCTCTGCCTGCTGATGATATGAACCTGTATCTAGAAGATCCAAAACATTCCACCAAAAAAAAAAATTTAAAAAGCTGATAAAAGAATTAGGAAAGTAGCAGGATACAAGATCAACATTCATAAATCAATAACTCTCCTGTACTCCAATTATGATTCTACAGAAAAAATGTCAGAAAAATGATCCCATTCACAATAACCACAAACACACAATACACACAAAAAATTATTGGGAAATTAATCTCATCTAAGAGATGAAGATATATATATATATATATATATATATATATATATATATATATATATATATATATATATATATAATGAAAACCAGAGAACACTCAAGATATAAATGGAAGAAGACCTTAGAAGATGGAAAGACCTCCCATGTTCTCGGATAGGCAGAAGTAATATTGTCAAAAAGGCCATACTACTACAAACATTATATAGATTCAAAGCAATCCAAGTCAAAATAGCAATGCCATTCTTCACAGAACTAGAAAAAAGAGCCCTAAAATTCATATCAAATAATAAAATATTCAGAATAGCCAAAGCAATCTTGAGCAAAAAGACTGATGTGGAAGGTATCATAATATCTGACTTAATATTACACTACAGAGCTATAGTAACAAAACCCAGCACTGTATGGGCATTAAAATAGATATGGAGATTAATGGAACAGAAAAGAAGACAAAGAGGCAAACCCACATAGTTACAATCATTTGATACTTGAAATGATGCCAAAAATATATGTTGTAGAACTAATAGTCTTTTAACACATGATTCTTGAGGTCAATGTGTAGAATAATAAAACTAAATCTCTATCTCCCACTCTGCAAAAAGAAAACATGGAATGGACTAAAGCCTTAGGAATTAGACCAAACTTTTCAAATGCTAGAGGAAAATGTAAGGTCAATACTCAAACATATTGGTGCAAGCATTGACTTCCTTAAAAATATCCCTGAAGCTCAAGAAATGAAATCAAAGAATTAATAAGTGAGATGACATTAAATTAAAGAGATTCTTCATAGCAATGGAAGCAATTAAGAGCATAAAAAGAGAAATCAGGGAGTCTATGGAATAGCAGAAAACTTTTGCTGAGCTACAATTTCTGATATGTGATTAACATCTAGAAAAAAAGCTTAGCATACACACACACACAGACACACACATAAATTATTCAACCAACAAATTCTCAAAGAAGACATGCAAATGGCCAAAAATTTATGGAAAAAAATGTTTAAATTCCCTAGCAATCAGGAAAAGGTAAATCAAAACTACAATGACATAATCTTACTCCTGTCATAATGGCAATTATCAAGAACAAAAATAATACATGCTGGTGAGGATGTGGTGGGAAATGTACACTCTTACACTGTTGCTGTGACTGCAAATTCGCACAAATATTCTGGAAAGCAGTATGGAGGTTCCTCACAAAAAACAGGAATGGAACCAGCTATCCCACTACATTGTATTTATCAAAAGAAATGAAAACAAAATCCAAAATGATATAATCACATCAGTGGTTACAGCAGCACTGTTCACAACAGCAACAATATGAAATCAGCCCAGGTGCCCTTCAATAGATGAATGGATTAAGAAAATGGGGTATATGTACACAATGGAGTTGTTCTAAGCCATAAAGAAGAATGATGTTACAATTTTTGTCAATAAATAGATGAAACTGGAGAAGATCGTGGTAAATAAAATAAACCAGATTTGGAAAATCGATGATCAAAGAAAAATATGAAATATCATAAGGATAGAGAGAAGATCCATGGAGTAGAAGAAGGAGACTGAGGGGGAAGGAGGAAAGATAGAAAAGGGAAGAAAATGCAGAATGAATTTGATAAAATTATGCTATGTGCATGTTTAAACATATCAGAGTGAATTCTATGTTTATCTATAAAGCACCAATTAAAAATAAATAGGTATATATTAGAAAGACCAATAGGGTAGAGGAATGGGATGCAGTGGGGAGTGAAAGAGGAAACAATGGAGAATGAAATGGAGGAATTTAAATTTCATACATGTAGGACTATGTCAAAATGAACCCAAATATTATGTATAATTATGGTGCCCTATTAAAAGCATTTAAAAAAGATAAAGAAACATTTGAAGAGAGATAAAAAGACAAAAATGACCAACAATCATGAAAAAATGATAAATATCACTATTTATTATATAAGTGTAAAGTGAAACCATAATGAAAGTCTACTGCACAAAGAAGAATAGCCAAAATACATCTAAAGATGTTGATAATACCACATGCTGGCAATGTTGTGAGGAACAGAAGTCTTCATCTCTTGATGTAGGAAATGCAAAATGGTACAATCACTGGAAAACCATTTGGTAGATTTGTTAAAATGTAAACATATGTTTACAATATGTCTAGGACTTTCTCTTTTCTATCAAAAAGAAACGAAGCCTGTGTCTATACAATGACTTTCTTACAAGTTTCCACAGATGCATTATTAATGGGCTCCAAATGGACTCTTTACAAAGATCCAACATCTGGTAAAAAGATCAAAAAATGTGAGGGGGTGTATTTATACAATGGAATGTAGTTTATACTTGTAAAACTGTGAATAAGTCTCAAAAGTATACAGAATGATTCTATTCATATGAAATTCTCTAAAGAACAAATTGTTGTGATAAAGCAGATGTATTAGCCAGGTCCCTGCAAAGGAACATAAGGGAATCTTTTCGTTAATACTAAATTAAAATTGTCCATATAAGCCTCATTCTTCAGTAACACATCATCTCTATCTAACTGTCATAGAACACTCAGGAAGTATGTATAGGTGTAACCACATATGAAGGTGAAAGAATATATATAAGGTGAAATTACTAATGAAACTTACTTCATATATACTGCAATCTAACAGTGATACTGATATTTGAGATTCCATATTGGTTCTTTTTTTTTTTTGCTCTAGAGAAAATAAATAAACTATCAATAATTGCATTATGATACTTGTGATAATTTTGTTCCAGTATCAGATTTAAAGAAATACCTATAAAGGTTGGTTTATAATGATTGGCTTATAATGGATAATAAATATAAACTTATTTCAAGATTTGCAGAAAAAGAATAAAAAACTCAGAATTCCCTTAGGAATATCCATGGGTTCATTTTCATTTTGAGCCACCATAAGAATGTTATTAATACTTAAAACTTAGTTAGACTTAAAGTTTCAGAAGTAATATAAAATTCATTAATGAAAGTTAAAGCCAAGTCATTTCCCTATAAAATTTCCTGTTTTCTCTACCAGCCAATATCATGTTTTCTAGTTAGACTTGCAGTTCCCATATACCATACTATTCTTGTGTACATCCTCTGAAGATGTTTTCTCTGTTTAGCATGCCCTCCCATGTTTTTCACTTCTCAAATATCTACTGAGCTTTCAATATTTGGCATTGTATAGTCCTATTCCATCTCATGAATTAACATGCATCAAACTCTTCTTTTTTAAAATTGGTTCCTTTTTGTTTTACATGACCATAGAGTACATTTTGACATAATTATAAAAGCATGGAATATATCTTGTTCTAATTCAGTCCCCAGTATTTTACCTTCCCCTCACCCTCGGATCCCTTTCCTCAATTGTTATTTCTGCCATTTACCCATGGTTATTAATTAATTTCTTGTGGATATATACAATCATTAGATTTACTCCTGTATATCCATACGTGCACATAGTCTCGATCTTGCTTTGTTCCCCCTTCCTACCTCAAATATATTCCCACCCAGCTTCCTGTTTAATGTTTTGAGCTATAAATATTTACACATGTAAAAACCATACATTCACTGAACTAAAAGATAGTTTTCTGTGTATATTGGTATTCCTAGAAGCAGATTTTGTGTCTAAGATATTCTTGGGTTATATTAAATGTTCATTAAATTAGTAATGATGAAGGAATTCAATTGAAAAAAAAAAACTTAAAAATGACTAAGCAGTTACAGAAGCAAAGTGGACAGTGCTGATAACTTTGGGCAACATCAAATTTGGCAAAGATCTTCCCCAGAACAAAGTCAATTGGCTACAGGCACTGGTTATGGATGTTCAATTTCAATTTTCTTAAAGTAAAGGGCACATTTCTATCTTTCACACAAATTGGTGCAATTACTGTAACCAGATAGAATTACAGTGCTTGCTATTGTATGTGCTCAGTTTCCCAGAATATGGAATATACCTTCAGGGATTTATTAACAACTTTCTACAGTCAGAGTTTTTTAATGTTATAAATGCCCTGGACACTAAATCCTCAGGGTACAAAAGAAGTTTTATTTCTAGAGTTTTTGCATAGCATTCTTATAATTGTGTTAGGAATAATGCAAAATTTAACTCACAAATGTCCATTGGTTTCTTTTGGTTTCCTCAAATCTCTGAAGGATATCAGACATTGGCTGGTATGCCTTCTAGTTTTTTTTTTTTTTCCTGGCATAGTAGGATAATAAATTTTGAGCAGGGGTTTGGGAAAAGTGGATGAGTTACAGAAGTGAGGGAATAGAAGGATTTTAAAAAAAATTATGGGCAGATATAACTGGTGAAAGAGAGAAAAACAACAGCAAGTAGAGAAAGGGAATAGAAACAGGAGGTCAATATAGACAGAATACAGGTAGAGTTGCAGAGACAGGGAGGAAAATTAAGACACTTTGGATTATCTGCAAACTTCATGAAGACTTAGAGTGTGCACTGATAGAATAGATGACAAAAGTATTACTGAGAATAATGAATGTTTTCATCTTTTGATAGCATTTTCCATGCACACAATCTGGCAATCTCTGTTTTATGATTATTAAAAACATTGAAGAAAATAGTCATCCTAGGGATCTTAGAGTCTTAAGAGAGAATCTTACAAAACACACATTTACTGCTATCCCTCCCTCATTCCCTTCCTTCTTTCATTTCTTCTTTCTTTACTTGTTTCTTCTTTCCTTCCTTCCATCTTTCTTTCTTAAATGAATAAGTACAGATTATCATAATAGAACCTGATATATTATAAGCATTTAATAAAAATCACATTTTGTTATATGCTTAAATACAACATAAGTCTTTTAAAATTCTGATTAAATTAGAACAATCATGACAACAATTGAATTTTAAAAATACTTAGTGATAATTCACATCAAGTTATATGTCATGCTACATTTTAAAATAAGCATATACCACTCACCTCTATTGAAGAATTTATTTTTTACATATAGAATTCGACAAAATATCAGAATTTAAATACAGATGAAAGATATTAATAGAATATATCATAATATATAATAGAGATGAAAACACATATAAATATATATTGTTCCAGTTAATATACATGTATACATATATAACATCTTTATAATAATATTTTATTTACCTTTACAAAACTGTGTAAAATAAATGGTATATATATCAAAAAATGGTCAGTCTCTCTAATAAATACTCAAGCATTCTAAATGGCTACTATTAACCGTGAAATATATGGCTAGTTTTTTCTGTCTATTTTATCATAATTTGATTCATCATTTTAGGACTAGATTATGAAGATTCTTTTTAAGTCTCCTCTTATAATGTTATAAGCCTTCTGAAAGTTCATAGCCTCTTTTCTTCTAAACAAAATTATAAATTTCTTCAATGAGGCATTTTTATTCTTTACACATTTATGCATAGCAAATAATTAAATGCCTGGCATATGGTAGACATTTACTGAAAATTTTGGAACTTATCTAAAACTTATACCATTTCTCAACTTCCAAATTTAATTAGTTAAAAATGTCTGGTCACTTTTACTTCTACAACATCTGTCAAAGCAGATTCTTCATCTTCATTGCTATTGCCTTTGCCATTGTGTTATATTTTTATGTGATCATTTCTCACAAGGGCTATTTCTAGATCTATAATTGGAGTCTCTATCTCTTTCTAGTCTACCATCCAGTCCACAGATGGAACTACAGAATAATAGAGGTATCATTCTAAATATGCTCTTATTTATCCTCTCACACATTAGTAAAATATATGTCTTTTAATAAGAACACCTAAGATGCAAATTCATTACTCTCCCTAGCAATAAGGCAGACAGGCTTAATACTCCTGGCTAATCTAATGACTAAATCCATTCTTAAATGCACCATTCATTGAGGGGCTCTTAATTCACATCATCACGTCTTTGTTCCTATCATCAAAAAGGGAGAAAAAAGGAATGAAGACTAAGCAGCTTAGTTATAAGACTGGACCTATAATTTGCACATATATCTTCTTTTCATTTCTGTTGACCAGAAGTTACAAAACCCAGGTTAGGCCATTGTACTAGTTAGCTTTTTAACTGCTGTGACCAAAAGACCAAACCATAAAAATTTTGGGGTAGGAAAAGTTTATTTGAGGACATGGTTTCAGCAGTCTCAGTCCATGGATAGCAGGCTTCATTCCTTCGGGATCCAGGTGAAGCAGAAAACCAATGTAGAAGAGTGTGGTGGAGGAAAGTAGCTCAATGATGAACAGGAAGAAGAGAGACAGAGACTCCACTCACCAGATACAAAATATATACCCAAAGCCCCATCTCCACCCCCTTCAGCCACAGTGGACCCACCTTCAGTTTCCACTCAGTTAATCTGGTCAGGGGATTAATTTACTGATTGGCTCTGATCACCCAATCATTTCTCCTCTAAACCTTCTTGCATTGTCTCTCACATAACTTTATGGGACAAAGCCATAACAGACAGGTTGTCTTTAGTTGATGGGAATTCCAGTTTTATAAAGGAAATTTACCCACAGCTAAATCCAGATATGAGTATCTTCCTTCTCAGACATAAACCATATTGCTTAAACACTCCCATATTCTAGAAGATACCCCAACACCCCATCAAGTTTCTGCATGTGCATCAAGCTCTGTCTAGGATCTCTGGTGAGTAATGGTCCACTTAAGCAAATTCAGCTCCTTATATTATGGCAATGAATGAATTAATATATAGATGTCTTTGCTCACCCATATGCTCAGTTTACAGTGGCAGAGTAAGAGCATAAAAATTTAACTCCTTCATTCAGAAAAGATAACATTCATTTATTCCCCTGTAGCATTTACTAAATTCTGCTTAGTAAAAATGTCAAGAACAATTCTTTGGCAACTACTAAGTCCACCTGCCACCTTAGTTGCTGCTCCCTCAAAGTGACCTTCTTTACTTTATTTTCATGGTCCCGGGCTTTTCCCTTTTGAGAGATTTTCCTGTTTACTAGTTTCTGTGACCACTTTTGGAGTTGGTATAGAAATTATGCCCCAACTTTAGGCTGGTACAAATTTGGTAGTCATAATTTATCTTTGGGATTTGAAAAGTTATAATATTTGTTAGGATATGGTTTCAGGGCTGAGATATCACTCAGTGATAGAGTTCTTGCCCAGCATATGTGAGACTCTGAGTTCAATTCCCAGTGCTGGGGAGAAAAAAAAAAGATGTTGTTTCTCTGGCAACAAACTTCAATTTTATAGTCTTCACTGAGAACTTTTTTTCCCAGGGAGAGTGTAGAATAATTCTTTATTTTGCTTGACTGCCCATGAAGAATATTTATCATTATCCCTATCCCCTTCCCCCAACTGATTACAAAAACTTTAAATAGCTTCTCTCATTTCCAAAATGCTCCATAACAAAACATCCTGCTAAAAAGCACTGAGCTAAAAGAATGGAGCTCCAGGGTGAAATGTCAAAATTAAAGCTAGAGACAGAGTAAGAAATTAAGCTTGGGGAAACTACGGATGGGTCAACACGACCTTCTCAAAACCCTTGAAAAGTTAATGCTATCTGAAAAATAGAAAAGACTAAATAACATTTCTCCATTTTCTACCATAAGCTATTTAGAAAGAAGGCTGGGCATGGTGGCTGCACACCTATAATTCTAGCAACTTGGGAAGTAGAGACAGGAGAATCACAAATTCAAAGTCAATTCTTAAAAAAAGAGACATCACCTGGGGTGCTTGTCTGACCAACATCACTGCGTTTCCCAATGTCACACAGTCTACAAATGGAATCAGAACAGATCAGTAAAGAAGGAGTACCACTGAGTTTAGAGAATAGACAAAGCAGCAGACATTTCACATACATGTGTGCACACACATTTGCTGAGACAATGGCTTTTGAATTTTACATCTCTTTGTTGGGAATATTCTTCTCTCATTCACACTATTTGTGATTACCTTACAATGAAAAGTTACATGAAAATGGAAGAACCTGAATCAGATATTTAATACTGGGCTAACCCCCATTACAACTGAGTGGCAGAAGGCATTTAAATGAAAGTTCTGTGACAAGCCGTAAAACTCAGTTATACAATGTGTTGTTGGAGGTTAAGAAGTTAGTTGGTCATTCAAATGCTGAAAAAACCCAAATAATTGAACCCCTAGTCAGTTCATATTATAGGCCATGGACAGAAAGGGACCTCTATAACAGAATTGTAGTCCTCATTATTTCTGCTTCAAATGATCTAATTCTTTTCCCAGTTTATATATTTCATGATACCTTGCTAAGAGCTATAGATTAAAAACCAACTAATGGGGATATTAGAACATTGTATTCCAATATCTAGAGATACTCTGAAGAAATGTGATCTACCTTCCAAATTGTCATAGAAAGCTATTTAAGCTTATGTTTCTCACAATATTATCAAGATCAAAAGCTTCCATCCTGAAATCTCTCTGCTTCCACTGCCTGGTCCCCAATTCCTAAGGTAAAGAAATATACATTAGAATGGTTTTTTTGTACAAAATCTATTATTTCCAGTTATTTATTTATTTTTATTACACAGGGTGTAAACTATATATCTGTAACTAATATTCTCTCCCTCAATGTTACAATGATTTAAAGAAAATAGATACGGATGTATTTCCCATAAAGCAGTTCGGGAATTAGTGAATGATCCAGAAAGAACTAGACTGCTTCTCTTTCCAGAATAATCACGCTTCAACTCTGTAACACACAGGGGGAAATCAGCCTAATTTTTTCAGTAATGTGAGATATGAGCAGCTTTCGCTGTAATCAAAACGTTTATCCCTGTGAAAACAAAAGTCACCAGTTGGATCTTTGAAGCAGGTGATAGTTGGTTCAACGTGTTGAAGAACCTGTAAAATACAGAATGCGTGGGGAAAGTACAAAAATACTCTGGTTTAAATAAATTTGCCTTAAATTGCTAAACTTTGTTATACTCTAATTTTAGGCTGTTAACTCTGAAATGTGGGCAAAATAGTTCTACTACAGTATTATTCTTTCCTCTGAAAGAAGTGATCCTCTGCCTTGTTTTTAGGAATATTTTAAATGTTCCTGGAGGAACTGAAAAATAGGCTGCTTAAAGTTTACCTTGATTTAGGACAAAATTGGTGTTCCTGATTTATATTGGTAATTACAAGTCTAAATTCTCTCCTTTGTTCTCACTCTTTCTCTTTCTCTTGATATATCTATGTATATCTATGTGTATATATTCCAAATTGAATATTAGCCTGTCTCTAGTCATTGGAATTAGTGTGAAAACATTACATTGTTATGTACAAGTGATAGATTATATTAAATATTTCATTTTGCTGTTTAAAAATATATTCAATATATATATATCAAATATTAAGCAAATTTAATCAAATTGAAAGTTTTCCCAGGATTCAATGTAATTCTTATATCAAAAATACAATACCATGTTCCAACTTATTTTACTAATAAATTCAATGAAAGAAGACTTGTAAGCATTTTAAATCAGCAGTTGCATGACAAATTTGGCAAAATAAATTTTCATCATTTTTTTTTTAGCATGCTGCATTTTCATGGTAGGAGAGCATGGCCTTGGATCAATTGCAGTTTTTGAGGTTTTCTTTAGAAATTATTTATTATTTCTTATTCTTTAGAATAGAGAATGGAAAAAATGATAATTTTATTTGTAATCAATTTTTATTTTTCACATAAACATTTTAATATATCTTTAAATGCAATTTTGTGTGGAAAACTTAAAATAAAAAGCAGAAATGCCCTACCTCTCCAGTTCAATATTCCACACACAAATTAATGTGCTCTGTCTTTGTCTTGATTGCTTTCAACTCTTTTAAAATATTCTTTGGTGAGGGCATTACTGTGTGTGTGTGTATACTGCTGGGAATTGAACCCAGGGCCTTGTGCATGAGAGGAAAGCACCCCAGTAACTGAGCTATGTCTTCAGCCCAGAGGGTATTACTTGTGTTTCCCTATTTATTTATAATGTCATTATGCTTATAAATATTTATTCATAATATTTTTATTACCTGCTGACCTTTTATCACACTCTTGCACATTATTTTGGGGAACCTCTTGATTGGTTTTCTCCCTTCCTGGGTCAAGCATTTTTTTAAATATATTACTAAAAAAGAATGTATGGGGAATAAAGTTTTGATATTTCATATTTTTGAATATAGCTTTCTTTATTTTACCATTTCATTGATTTATTTACTTCACCTCGGACTGTAAAAGGCAGTGCTCCATTCAAGCCAGTTGGTGAGCTTGGTGGAGGAATGGAATTCTATTTTTTTTAATTTTTAAATTTGTTTTAATTAGTTATACATGACAGTAGAATTTATACACTTTGATATGTCATACATAAATTGGATGTAATTTCTCATTTTTTTGATTGTACATGTGGTAGAATCACATCAGTCATGTAGTCATATAAGTACATAAGTTAAATCTGTTTCATTCTACTGTCCTTCCTATCCACATATCCCCTTCTCTCTCTTCACTCCCTTCTATCTGACCTAAAGTAAATCTATTCTTCCTAGTGACCCATCCCTTTTATTGTGAATTAGCATCTTCTTTTCAAAGAAAACATTCTGCCATTGGTTTTTGGAATTGGCTTACTTTGCTTAGCATGATATTCTCCCGCTCCACTCTTGATTTTTTTATTGTGACCTTTTTTTACCTGGAAAATTCTAAAATTTCCCTTGTAATATGAAACTTCAAAATTATGTGAGAGCCTGCAGTTATTTTCCATGCATTGTTTTTAGAGGTAATAGCCTATCATCCGGAGTTTCATGTCCTCGAGTTCTGGCAATGTTCTCATAATATTTGATTGGAAATTTCCTCATATATTGCTAAAAATTCTTCAGTTGCCTAAACTTTTAGAAATAGAAAAAGAAATCATGAAATTCATCTGGAAAAATAGAGACCAAGAATAGCTAAAGCAATCCTTAGGAGTAAGAGTGAAGCAGGTGGCATCATAGTACTGGATCTTAAACTATACTACAGAGCAATAGTGACCAAAAAACCCCCAAAACCAAAAAACATGGTATTGACACCAAAACAGGCTGGTAGACCAATGGTGCAGAATAGAGGACACAGAGACTAACCCACAAAATTACAATTATATTATACAAAGGTGCCAAAAACATGCATTGAAGAAAATATACCCTATTCAATAAATGGTACTGGGAAAATTGGAAATCCATATATAACAAAATAAAATTAAATGCCTACTTCTTACCATGCCCCAAACTCAACTCAAAGTGGATCAAGGACCTAGAAATTAAACCAGAGACTCTGTGTTTAATAGAATAAAAAGTAGACCCTAATCTTCATCAGGTGGGATTAGGCCCCAAATTTCTTAATAAAACTCCTTGGTTCAAGAATTAAAACCAAGAATCAATAAATGGGATCAATTCAAACTAAAAAGTTTCTTCTCAGCAAAAGAAACAATCTGTTAGGTGAACAGAGAGCCTACATCCTGGGAGCAAATCTTTACCCCTGACACATTAGATACAGCACTAATCTCTAGGGTATATAAAGAACACAAGAAACTAAGCACCAAAAAAACAAATAACTCAATCAATAAATGGGCCAGGGACCTGAACAGACACTTCTCAGAAGATGATGTACAATCAACAAATACATGAAAAAATGTTCATCATCTCTAGCAATTAGAGAAATGCAATCAAAACTACCCTAACACATAACTCACTCCATTCAGAATGGCAGCTATTATGAAGAAAAACAACAATAAGTGTTGATGAGGATGTGAGAAAAATGGTACACTCATACATTGCTAGTGGGACTGCAAATTCGTGCAGCCATTATGGAAAGAAGTATGGAGATTCCTTGGAAATCTGGGAATAGAACCACCATTTGACCCAGCTATCCCACTCCTTGGTTTATACGCAAAGGACTTAAAAACAGCATACCACAGAGATGCAGCCACATCAATGTTTACAGAAGCACAATTCATAATAGCTAAACTGTGGAACCAACTGAGATGCCCTTCATTAGATGAATGAATAAAGAAAATGTGGCATATAAGCACAATGGAATATTACTTAACAATAAAGAGAATAAAATTATGTCATATGCAGGTAAATGGATGATGTTAAAGAAGATAATGCTAAGTGAAGTTAGGCAATCTCCCCAAAACAAATGCCAAATGTTTTCTCTGATATAAGGATGTTGATTCATACTGGGGTTGGGAGGGGGAACATGGAGGAATAGATGAATTATAGATAGGGAAGATGGATTGGAGGGAAAGGGAGGGGCAGAGGGTTTATTAATGATGGTGGAATGTGATAAACATCATTATCCCAAGTACATGTATGAAGACATGAATTGGTGTCAACATACTTTATATACAACCAGATATATGAAAAATTGTGATGCATATGTATAATAAGAATTGTAATGCATTCTGATGTCATTTATTTTTTTAAAAAATCAATAAAAGGGGCTGGGGATGTGGCTCAAGTGGTAGCACACTTGCTGGTATGCACAGGGTGCTGGGTTCAATCCTCAGCACCACATAAAATAAAGATGTTGTGTCCACTGAAAACTAAAAAATAAATATTAGAAAATTCTCTCTCTCTCTCTTTAAAAAATCAATAAAAAATTTGAAAAAAAATTTAATTGTTCATTTAATTTGGGAGTTATACTAGAGCTCTGGTTTGCTTTATTATATGTGAATTGTTTCTGAGCCTAGGAACAGTGTCCAATATATGTGAGGACAGTTGAGTTATTTATAAGAAGTACTATTGATAAAGTGATATTTGTATCCTCTTACACTGTATTGTAGGACTAAAAAGTGAAAATACATTTCCATTCAAAATTAGTATTTTCCCTTCAAAATAAGTAAATCAATAATACTAAAAGCCACCCCGTAGGTTTGTTTCTTCATTTAATAGCGAATTCTTTAAAAAAATAATGTACCAGACACTATGTTCTTGCCTATAAATTCAGGAGTGAATAAGATGTTTTATCATCTGGTAAAGGGTACAGACATTTAAACAGGTAATCACTCACTAGAGTAAAAGTAGAACACTGTTTTATGGGAGCTCATCAAAACAACATCTACCTCAGAATCACAAAGTTAGGAATGTGTTAGTACCTTGTAAAGAAAATGATGTCTGGATTGACAGCTGAATGATGAGTAAGTGTTAGGGTAATTTCAGAAAAAAAAAGTCATAGTAGAAGTGTGGGAAGACCTGAAGGAGATAGATAGAAGAATGTATACAAAGAAATGATAGAAGTTTAGTTTAGCATAAGGAAACTGAGATTCACTGATGAAGTAGAGAGAGAAGACTACCAAGATTAGCAGTGGTCAAATCTCTGTGCCTTAAAATTAATGCAAAGTTGTTTGAATAGTTGTGAAGGGAAATGAGGTATACCTCTGAGGTGAAGTGCAAGAGAATGAGTGGAAGAAATTGTTAATGAAGGTAAGAAATTTTAGACAGTAATTGATGTAATCCAAGCTAAATACATTGGAGGCCTCTAGTAGAATTGTAGCACTGGGGATAGACAGAATTAGACAGATCAGCACCATTTTAACCATTTAGAATTGGATAATTGGGTAAAATAAGAATACCTTTTCATTGTTTCCTTATTTTCAGTTATCATTGTGCTTAAAAATTCAATCAAATTTCTATCTATTAGATATTGCCAGAAGCAATTGAGAAATAAGTTCACCTGGTTAATGGATTTTTTAGGGATCCATAGCTTAATCTATTATTTTTCTTGATCTAGTTATTGGAAGAACAATTTGAATGGAGAAATGATGGATGTGTGACATTCATTTCCTTGTGGTCACAGTTTTCTAAGTGTACTTTTGGAAATCTTAATTCACTAAGCATAGATCTTCAGTGTAGCCATCAGTTAGCAAACTACTGTGTTCATAGGTTGGGAAGCCACAAATTGACAACATTTAGTGATTTTAGCTTATCAAAATTATCCCAACCCCCCATAGGTATATTTATTATTTTATGAGAATGGTATTTCTCTTGTACATAATATTTGGTAAAATACACAGAAAGAAATGCTTCTGATAAGCTATACAAATATCACAAAATATCTAACATCATCTTGATAAGGATAATATGAATTAAAATGAATACTGTAAATACATGCAGTTAATAGTTCATTATGAGGGAATTAAAAAATTAATCTAGAAAACTCTCATTTTTAGTAGATCCTGAATCTCTATTTAAGTATCATTTCCTTCTTTAAGGTCATTTCTCTGATGAAGAATTATACATCAACATATACACTAATAGGAAAGAACTTGCATGCATTTAGTACCTACTATATACTCAATTGTAATCAACACATATCATGAAAAAAATTTAATGCATATTTTGTTTTGGAATTCTCAAGGTCAGTGCTAGTCTCCACATCATACCAATGAGATGTCTGAGGAATTCCCAAGAATTATTGTCAACCCTAATATGACACAATTTGCAAGTGGTAGAGCCAGGGCATGGATTCAGGTCTGATTGTCTCTATTATTCATGAGCTTCTAATTGTACCCTGCTGTTCATATTTCTTAAAATTATATCAATAAAGCCAAAGGTTGAAAGAACAATACAAATAGGTTTTATTTGGCTTTTTAATTAACTTTCTTAATTTTATGTGCATCAGTTCAGTATTATTTGTGTATTCACTATTTATTCAATCCTTCATCAAAATTATTAATTGGATAAATTAGTATAGTAGTACAGTGTCCCTGCTTTAAGGAAACTGTAAGTCTGACTTGAACAGATAATTAACAATGTGAGACAAGAATAAAGTGCTATCACAAGAGAGTATATTTTTAACAGTTAATGACATTGTACATGTACGAATGCTTTTGGGGTTAAGAATAGGGCAAGATTACTGTGACTAATTGGGAATTAGAAAGTAAATTTTAGTAGCAGAAATTATACAAAAATAAATATTCCCCAACCTCTTCCAGAGACTCACTAGTATAATTAGCCTTCCCAACGATTCTGAAATATCTTATCTTTCATTTGTATGTCTTCAGAGTTTCATTCATACTACGTGTGTTACACACTTATTCTGATATTTTTTGCTGCCATCATTGAAAGGCTACTGTGATTTGAAGTTTTAGAAGCTGAGTTGGTCTCAATGAAATATATGGTATACTTCCACAGATTAACCAGGACTTTCACTATAAGTAGCCTGAATCACAAGCTTCTATAAAATGCAATACTCTTACCTGACTAGACAAACAGAAAGGAAAGCACTAGAACAGAACAGAGTAAGAATATATATCTCTACACAGGCATATTATATAGCAAATTATACAATGAAATTCTAACTTTGTCAAAAACATGAGCTTGTTTTTCACTCTAATTTTATAATGCCATCATAAACACCCAAACATTATCACTTTTCATTAATCTGTAACTAGAAAAGATAATTCAATATAAAAATTAAATTCATCAAGAGCCCATGCAGAACCCAGGCTCACAGTAGGCATGGTCCACCCCTCCTCCTGTGGGACTAACACACACCAGTGCCTAGCTTCTGGCACAGGACTGCCCCTTCCGACCAGCAGACTACTGAGGGAGGTCAAGCCTGTAGGCCCATATCCAACCACACCAGTCTGTGCAGGGCCTAGGCTCACAGTAGAACTTGGTCCACCTCTTCACCGGCATGTACCTGCCTGAGCCCAGCCTCCAGCATAAGACCACCTCTTCTGACCAGCAGACTACCTCCGGAGTCCAGGCCCAGCCCAGATCTATCCACACCTACTTGCACAGGACCCAGGTCCAGGATGCAGTAGCATCTATTGAGGGACACCAGCAGGGTCTGGAAGCCCAACATCAAGGAGAGGTACAGACAATCTGCATGGGTACTACAAGAATATAGGGAAGAAACTGTAATATCACAGATCTACACTGCAAGAAACGAAGACACATAGTCAACATAAAAAACAAGGGAGGAAAGTGCCCCAAATAAACCAGAACACTATAATAACAGAACCCATGAACAGAGAAGTTGATGAAATGTCAGAGAAGGAGTTCAGAAGGTTCATAATTAAAATGATATGTGAATTTAAAAATGACCTTAATGAGCAAATACAGGCAAAAATTGATCACTCCTACAATGAGATAAGAGAGCAAATACAGGTAGCAAATCATTACTTCAAGAGACAGAGACTCTGAAAGAAAAAAAGTAAAAAATCCTTGAAATGAAGGGTACAATAAATCAAATAAATAAATAGCAGTCGCCATAAGAATTATACCAACCAAGAAAAGTCCAAGACCAGATGGATACACAGCTGAGTTCTACAAGACCTTTAAAGAAGAACTAATACCAATATTCTCTAATTTATTTCAAGAAACAAAAAAAGATGCAGCACTTCCAAATTCATTCTATGAGTCCAATATTACTCTGATTCCAAAACCAGGCAAAGACACATCAACAAAAGAACACTTCAGACAAATATCGCTAATGAACAAAGATGCAAAATTTCTCAACAAAATTCTGGCAAATCGAATACAAAATCATATCAAAAAGATCATGCACTATGATCAAAAGTAAGATTCATCCCAAGGATGCAAGGTTGGCTCAAAATATGGAAATCAATAAACATAATTCATCAAGTCAATAGACTTAAAGATAAGAATCATATGATCATCTCAATAGATGCAAAAAAAAGCATTTGACAAAACAGGACCCCTTTATGTTCAAAACACTAGAAAAACTAGGGACAACAGGAAAAAAATCACAACATCATAAAGACTATCTATGCTAAGCCCCAGGCCAACATCATTCTAAATGGAGAAAAATTGAAGGCATTCCCTCTTAAAACTGAAACAAGACAGGAATGCCCTCTTTCCCCACTTTGATTTAACATAGTTCTTGAAACACTGGCCAGAGCAATTAAACAGCTGAAATAAATTAAAGGGATATACATAGGAAAAGAAGAACTCAAACTGGCACTATTTGCTGGTGATATGATTGTATACTTGGGAGACCCTAAAAGGTCCACCAGAAAACTTCTAGAACTAGTAAATAAATTCAGCAAAGTAGCAGAATATAAAATCAACACCCTTAAATCAAAGGCATTTTTGTATATCAGAGACAAATCCTCAGAAATAGAAACGAGGAAAAGTACTGTATTTACAATGGATGAAAAAAAATAAAATATTAAGAATCAACATACTGAAGGATGTGAAAGATCTATATAACAAAAATTACAGAACCCTAAAGAAAGAAATCAAAGAAGACCTTAGAAGATGGAAAGATCTACCTTACTCTTACATAGGCAGAATTAATATTATCAAACTGACCATACTTCCAAAAGCACTATACAGATTTAATACAACTCTGATCAAAATGACATTCTCCATAGAAATAGAAAAAGAAGTCATGAAATTCATCTGGAAAAATAAGAGATCCAGAATAGCTAAAGCAATCCATAGCAGGAATACTGTGAAGCAGGTGGCATCACTATACCAGATCTTAAACTATACTAAAGAGCAATAGTGATAAAAATAGCTTGGTATTGGCACCAAAATAGATGGGTAGACCAATGATACAGAATAAAGGACACAGAGACTAACCCACTAAACTATAATTATTTATATTAGACAAAGGTGCCAAGAACATTCATTGGAGAAAAGATAGCCTATTCAACAAATGGTGCTGGGAAATACACATGCAAAAAAAAAAAAAGAAAAGAAATTAAACCCCTATCTCTCACCATGCACAAAACTTAACTCAAAGTGGATCAAGGACCTAGAAATTAAACCAGAGACTCTGTGTCTAATAGAAGAAAAAGTAGGCCCTAATCTTCATCATGTGGGCTTAGGCCCCAACTTACTTAATAAGACTCCTATCGCACAAGAATTAAAAACAAGAATCAATAAATGGGATCGATTCAAACTAAAAAGTTTTTTCTCAGCAAAAGAAACAATCTGTGAGGTGAACAGAGAGCCTACATCCTGGGAGCAAATTTTTAACCTTCACACATCAGATAGAACACTAATTTCTAGGGTATATAAAGAACTCAAAAAGGGAAGCACCAAAAAAAACAAATAACTTAATCAATAAATGTGCCAGGGATCTGAACAGACACTTCTCAGAAGATGATATACAACCAATCAACAAATACATAAAAAATGTT
Organism: Marmota monax; assembly: GCF_021218885.2. Taxonomy (NCBI): domain Eukaryota; kingdom Metazoa; phylum Chordata; class Mammalia; order Rodentia; family Sciuridae; genus Marmota; species Marmota monax. The sequence goes on along the minus strand of NW_026693082.1, from coordinate 27,659,917 downwards.
CATCATCTCTAGCAATTAGAGAAATGCAAATCAAAACTATTCTAAGATATGATCTCGCTTCAGTCAGAATGGCAGCTATTATGAAGACAAACAACAATAAGTGTTGGTGAGGATGTGGGGAAAAAGGTACATTCACACATTGCTGGTGGGACTGCAAATTGGTGCAGCCATTATGGAAAGCAGTATGGAGATTCCTTGGAAATCTGGGAATGGAACCACCATTTAACCCCACTATCCTACTCCTTGGTTTATACCCCAAAGACTTAAAAACAGCATACCACAGGGATTCAGGCACATCAATGTTTATGCAGCACAATTCACAATAGCTAAATTGTGGAACCAACCTAGATGCCCTTCAGTAGATGAATGGATAAAAAAAAAATGTGGCATATATACACAATGGAATATTACTCAGAAATAAAAGAGAATAAAATCATAGAATTTGCAGGTAAATGGATGATTTTAAAGAAGATAATGCTAAGTGAAATTAGCCAATCCCAAAAAACCAAATGCCGAATGTTTTCTTTGATATAAGAAGGCTGATTCATAGTAGGATAGGGAGAGGGGACATGGGAGGAATAGATGAACTCTAGATAGGGAGAGGAGTTGGAGGGGAAGGGAGGGGGCATGGGGTTAGAAATGATGGTAGAATGTGATGATCATTATTATCCAAAGTACATGTATGAAGACGCGGATTGGTGTGAATATATTTTGTATACAATCAGAGATATGAAAAATGGTGCTCTATATGTGTAATAAGAACTGTAATGTCTTCTGTTGTCATATTTAATAAAAAACATTAAATTTATCAGAACAAATTTTCACACACGAGTAAAATAATATTTCAAAGATCCAGTCTATCACAAATTAAATCACAATGAGGCTAAAAAGAGTAAACTTCTTTTATTACAGTGATAGACCAACTAAGATGACTACTGAATAGGAATGCTTATCTCTACCATGAGCATTTGTACTTGGCAGACTTTCTTGTTACACTTCTTCATAAAAAAAAAATACCTAACAATAAGCAAGTGGTAAAGAAAAACTAAAGATTAAGTAAGTTGGCATGTAAAAATTTAATCTTGAAAATAATAGTTGCAAAAAGTTGTTAAATGAGTGCCACCAAAAAAAAAGTTTGTGGGGATAGACTCTATGGGCTCATCTGGCAACGCACACATCAAGAGACTTTGTAGATTTGGGGTACAGTTTGGGAAACTGAGCTCACTGAAAAAAAATTAACTTCTCCTGGGAATGTAAAGAAAAAGAACTGAGAAAATTTTGAGATTTTTATTGAAATACAGTTGGTGTAATTCTTTCAGAGAATCATGATGATGGTTATAATTTCTATTTAAATATTCACTACAAACTTGACAAATTCTAATCTAGGATCAAAACATATATTAACAATTTTTATGAATTTATTTCTGATAATAAACACCAGGCAAGAATGTGGTTGAGATAGTTCAACCCTGAGAAATTTTTATTATTCTGTAAAGTTTATATTTTTAATAACTTTCCATTTCAAGAGATGTGTTTAAGGAGACACGGATTTCACTAATTAAATGTCTCTTGTCTTAACAACAAAATAAATTTCATGGTTTCCTAGTTTTATATTAGAATGAACCTGTAAGCTCTTTTGACTTGATCAAAAATTACTAAATTTCTACCATTAAAACTGTTAACTGTTTATTTATATTCCCACTTCGCTTTTGCTGAGCATATGCTGGCACTTTAGCATAAGCTTTACTACCTGAGGCATGAAAATTGTCTTTTTTTTTCTCATAATTTGAATTGGTGCCAAATTCTTAGTTGAAAATGCCCATTACCATGTTAAATATCTCCAGTTCTTGGTCTATTCAGAAGCTTTTCAGTAAACACAAGGATTAGTTATGATTCAGTGTAGATTGTCAATTATCCTTATTTAATATGCCCTGCCATCTCATCGAGCTATGAATTCATGAAGAACCCAAGTGATGTTTAGAGGACTTACTGGGTTGCTCAACATTTACCCAATGGAATTTAGAAATTACTTAGATTACTGAGCAACTGGTGAAAATTATTCCCCCAAGTACAGGATTAATCAAGGCAAAAAAAAATTAATGTGCTTAACAGCTTAGCAATTTTATTTGTTCACTTTCTAGTACTTCATATAAATACCGAGTCTATATTTCACTCTCTTCTGTTTCAGTAGATTCCCTTTTGAAGTCTATACTAATTTATCATTTCCTCTCCACATTTGCTTGTCTCATTTGGCATCTTTTTTTGCTTTCGGATTCTGTGTTTACCCTTTATTTTGTTTCCACTTCTTTCCAAACATTTTATTCTACACATTTCCTACGTCAAATCTACGCAGAACTGTTTACACAAGCATCTTCCTGAGCTCAAAAATATTCAGGTAACACAAATTCCCTTCTCTTTTCCACAGAGACTTGTGTAAATTGTATCAGCACTTGTTATTATTTTTCTAGCAAGGGCAGATTCAAATATTTTGCAATTGGTTGCTAAAACATTTTACTGCCTAATCCTAAGGAAAACCCTTAATCTTTTTTCTTTTGGCGTTTTTTCATATTTATTTCAATGATTCCAGCAAAGCAGAAAAAAACAAACAAACAAAAAAAAAAAACAGTCTGCTTCTCATCAGAGTCTTCAGGCTTTTCAATTTTTTTATAGATACATTTAACTTAATTATTACAGTCCAAATCCAACTTAATCAAGGAAATTTGCTGGAATATTTTCAAATGTATTCTAAAAGAGGATTTTTCAAAGCTCTCCCATGCAAAAAAAAAAAAAAAAAAAGACTTACTGATTTTAGAATAAATATGGTTGATTTCTTGATTAAATACATTTTAGTGTTGTACCACAGATCAATGTAGATAATTAAACCCCATATTCACTGTGATTAGAAATGAACACGTCTTGTACACCTTTGTATTTCACATTGATAACCCATTAAGGTAAGAACTAAAAATTTGACAACTTCCCCTCAGAACCTCTGTCCAGAAAATCATCATTCATTTTCTCCTTCATAGAATAAGCTTCTAGATTTTTTTCATTAAAATTTTAAAAGACTATGGTTTCAACATAAAATGTTAACTTCTGTTTATTTAAAAAAATTGGAAATGAAAAGAGCGTGAAATATGATCTTGTTTAATTCTTTATTTGTATGATATGAAAATTAGGCAATGAGACCCACACAAGAAAGTAAATGGCTTGTGATTTAATGAATATTGGGATGCTATTCTCATATAAAGCTCAATTCAGTGAGATTTCCAATTATCTTGATTTTTTTATCCCATTTAAAACTTAAATTATGTCTGGTCATGGTGTCACACAATTATAATCTCTGACAATCAGGAGGCTGAAACAGGAAGATCAAAAGTTTGAAGACAGTATAGGCAACTTAGTGAGATCCCCCCAAAAACCCTCTGAAACTATATATTTATATATTCCAGTAATTATAAAAGAACAGATGATTTATTAACTTTGTAGAGTATTTCAATGATTTTCTAAAGAAAGAATGGAAAATTAACATGATTTTAGTTTAATGATTCTCAGGTAATAGTTTCCTGAATTGATTATACAAAATATTTTAAACTAAAGAAGAAATTCCTTAAAGGTATTCCTAATTTCTTAAGAGGTATCATTATTTCATAGTTACCTTTTTTATTTTCTCTATATTTTTTTCTATTTTCCTCTTCTGGATTATTTAGTAGATAATATTTGGCTGTTGACATACAAATACAGTCAATGAATTCCTTCTATTTTCCTTGTAATGCTACCTTGGGATTCTCTGAAAATGCAATGCATGTTAGTGCAGTTAAACTAATGCTGGGTTGTAATAAATATATTTCCAATGGTTACATGCAGAGGAGAAGTAATACTAAAATCTAGTGCAGATTCAGGAACATTTACAATTGTGTTTACATTTATACTTGTATTTATATTTGTATGTATTAACTTGCCAGCCTTCGACTGATAAAATCTGGACAGAGAGAAATACCTCTTACTTGGTTATGGTATACAGAGGGTGAGGCTTTTAAAATGATCCCTTTTAATTCGGGCATGGTGGAGAATACCTGTAATCCCAGTGGCTTGGGAGACTGAGGCAAGAGGATATTGAGTTCAAAGCCAGCCTCAGCAACTTAGCAGAGCCCTAGGCACCTCAGTGAGACTCTGTCGCTAAAATACACAAAAAAGGGCTGGGGTTGTGGCTCAGTGGTAAAGCACCTTTGGGTTCAATCCCCAGTACCAGAAAAAAGAAACATAATCTCTTTAATTGTATGCATTTTGACAAAATGACAAATTCTAATGCTTTCTATTTTTTTCTTTAACCCATATTTATAAGTATAGTATTTATGTAGATATATAGACACTCCTACATTTATTAAAGAGGTTAAATATTGTGTTGTAGTGTTTCACATTAAAAATAAGATATTTATTAAATTATTACAAAAGTTCCATGATTTAGTTTAGAAAAGAAAATTTGTTTTCAATAATAATAAATACCACTCAATAAATACTACGGAATGCCAGAAGTGTGACACTCACAACAAATCTCAAAACTACATTTTCATTTATGCACTATTTCCAATTTTACAAAATGTGAACGTCTAGAGCGTTCGGGTCCCTGGGTAAGGGTCACGAAATAACCGGGACACAGGGGATGCAGAGCCAAGGCAGCAATCGCAACTGCATGCTGAGGTTTATTTGCAAGTTCCTTTTATATACTTCTTCTAACAAAGCAAGCAATTTTTTAATATCACGTTGCCCACATTGCCCAAATATCATGCCTCAGCGGATACACAGAGCTAGATATAGATTGTTCCTGTTTGTTTGATAAGTACCCTCCTAAAGTTCTTTGTAGACATTATCTAGTCCCCTGAGGATGCATTTGTTTCTTCAGAATGTACTGTTCCCAGGATAAGTATGCAGGAAGCTTCTTCCTCTTGGCCAAACCATGCAGAACTTGTGACTTGAGATAAGGGGAAGAGAACTTTTCTTCCTCCTAGCTGAGGTTTGCCTCAGCTGACCTAAATCACAGCCACAGCTCTTGCAAAAAGTCAGGCCTGAGGGAGCTAAACTCTGTACACTTAAACCCCAACACAAAAGATGAGAAAATTGAGGCTAGTGTGGTCAAATCTTCAAATGTAGTTTTTTTTTTTTTTTTTTTTTGTAGGTGTGTGTGTGTGTGTGTGTGTGTGTGTGTGTGTTGCTGAGGATTGAATGTGGGACTTCACATGTTCTAGCCATGCATAGATAAATATAATTTGTAAGAACTAGAATGGTTATTTCCTGACCTGAATAGTTTAACTCAGGCATCATGATCTGGTCTTTATGAAATGGGAATTGATATAAACACTATTTAATTCCATATAAGTTTATTGAAGTCATGACTTTTTCAATGGGCATGTATTATTTTTAAAATTATAGTAAATGATCAACAGTGAAGTGTTACAAATATTTTCTAGATATAACAGGCAACTTTGCTCAATTGTCCATGGAAACCCAGATATTTAGATTCAAAATGTACATGTGTATTGAACAGATGGTATTATGAGACTCTTAACTTTTTTTTTATTTTCTGCTAAACTGTCCTAACTTTGAAGAAATAATAGATTTTAAAGAATTACACAGCTCTTGCCAGAAAATAAATTCATAATTCCAAAAGTGGATAGTGAATACAAATTATGCTTTAATTTTTGTGGCTGACTTATGAAATGTAAATTTCAAGAGGTTTTTAATTATGAGGTATCTGCATCTTCAGTGTGGCTTAGTTCCCTAAGAAACTGAAAATGAAAAGTGTCCACTAAAAACTCACTATAAAATGAGAATTTCAAGAGCAAGCTGATATGTTCCTATGACCATAAGGAAGCTGTAAATGTATGATTAACATTTGAGGGGCTGGGGATGTGGCTCAAGCGGTAGCGCGCTCGCCTGGCATGCGTGCGGCCCGGGTTCGATCCTCAGCACCACATACAGACAAAGATGTTGTGTCCGCCAAATACTAAAAAAAAATAAATATTAAAAAAAAATTCTAAAAAAAAAAAAAAACATTTGAGTCCAACTGGTTCTACAAATTATTCTTCATAAAATTTTCTTTCTTTCTTATAATTTTTGAAAATAAGCCACATATTAGAAACAACAATGGAAAACTGAAGAAATAATTGAGATTTATAATGACTGAATTACCTTCTTATAGCCTAAGATTAATTCAGAATATAAGAATTTTTTTAAGTTAGTTAGTAATGATCAATAACTAGTACATTGCCAAGTGTATTCTGAAAGAACCAATTTCACTAAATATTAATAAAAAATACAATGATCAAAATTATTGCACAGCATAAACAAATATTGAACCTACAAGGGTTAATATTTAATAGTTAGGAAATTTATAATTAAACCATGAAGTAATGTCCATTTTATTGAGTGTTTTGGGATGTATCAAATGTACATGTACTTCATATGATACAGTATCTGAAAATAAAATAACAAATCAATTAGACTAAATATTCATGCTTGAAGTATAATTGTGACTGATACAGATATCTGAAATCATGTCCTAGCAAACTAGAATATGGGTTCATTATTAAAATATGTCAATTAAAAATGAAAGACACAGCAGGGCTATTAGGATTGATGGAAATATACAAAGTTGAGCTATGTAATAAAAGGCTTTGAGAGAAAGAAACCAAACATGGAAGTGGCAAGGGAGATAGATAAATAAATAAGAAAAGAGAAAGCGAAAGAAGAGCTCAGTCATAATAGTGTGCATGTGTGTTTGAAAAAAGGAAGGGAGGTAGAACACATTTTCTGAATTTTCCCTTAACAGCCCATTGCTCATTCCCAAAGGTTCTCCTCCCCAATTTATATTCTCTATGAAAAATAAATCTTATTTCCATGATATGAATGCTAACAGGTGCTCCAGGCACCTTACAGAAAATACCACTAAATTAAAATCGAAGGAAGGAAACCCATTTCCTATTCTCCCATAACTCTACCAACTCTCCTCTATATTCCTAACTGGTAGTTCACATTTTAGTTTTAATATGTATAAAACTTTGCTTTCCTCCAACATCCCTGAAGAGCTATTAAAGAGAAGCAAGGTTTAAATTACATGCATTTTATAGGATCTCAGTCCCAATCTATTTGGAGACAGAATGGTAAGAAAAAAGAGGGGTAGTGGAAAAAACAAAAATAAAAAAGGCAATTATGCAATTTTTAATGATCTAGTGATAAACCCCCATTAAATTAACTTACTTTCAAATAAAGAAGCCCAAAATGTGAGAAGATATTTATGTTTCATTCACTTTTAATAGAGATTTTTATATAGTAGTTCACATTTCTCAATTCCAAAATGTTTTATGTTTTTTTCTTGGGTTTTTCCCTGGGAAAATCATGAGGCAACCTAAGTGTGCCAAGTTATCAGAATACAAATGAGATATGCTATTAACATTTAGTAAAAGAGACACAAAATTGTAGACATAAAGCACCAAAAAATGGTATCTTGTGAGTTTCTACTTTTGCAGGAGAATAGTGGAGGAAAATATTTTGTTGTTATATTTTTAAACAATAGACTCAATAGTAAGCTTGGAGGGAAAAAATCAAATAAAAACTACATGTTCTGGATTATTTAGACTGTCTAAATCTAAAAAAAAATTAAAATAAAATAAAATTCAGGTTAGTGAACCTGGTAGAGGGAACTCATTATAAAAGCAGAATATACCCTCCTATTATGTTAATGGATGTATAATTATTTTAATGTTTGGTTTACAGCATTGAAGAAAATTAAATAAATCTCAAAGTACCTCTACATGTACTATAAATTGAAGATGAATTTAATATAAGTAAAAGGATGATTCTAAAGAAAGAAGTCTGAATTTACTTAACCCTAAACTTAAGGACAAAATATTCTCTTAGTTCTGAGAGGGTCATCTGAGAGAGCCACCATCTGACATCTTCCAAGAATATGTGAGATAGTTTGTCAAAGTGCAGAAATAATGAATCATAGTTTTCCACTCAGGATTCATTTCCTTAAGATGTATGTTCAGGACATTGGCTTTTTGTCACTCCTACAATCTGCTCACTCCTAGGATCTGCCTCCTGAAATTCTCCAAAATTTCCACCTATTTTCATGCCATGAATATAGTCTAGCTCCAGGTTGTTACGAGGAAGTTTGGAATTATAACACATGAAAAAAGTAACATCCCATCATTTTTGTCATATAGAACTTATAAGTACACTCCGGAGGACAGGCTTACATAAAAAGTATGGACACTGAGATATGGAAATCCCTAGGTGTAACCCTGTGTTGGTCCTTCTCAATCATTTAAAGTCATAGAGCCAGTTAAAGGAAAACATCAAAGAAGAAGAATTCTCTTTCAACCCACACCACTATCTCATTCAATTTCCTTTTTGTCTTCCTGATCCCTATTGTTCCTGTAGCTCCATTAGTCATTACAGTAGATGGCAATTGAAAATTCTCTCAGATTTTCTTTGGGAAAAAAAATCAACATTTTATCACAATGTATTTTTAATTGTTTACTCTCTCTTTTTACTCTAAGGTAAATTTTTGAAAGTTGATTTTTTTCTACCTCTACATTAGAGAGAGAGAAAGGGCAGGAAAAAAATGAAAACCTATTTAATAAATTAGGCTCAAACTGTATTTCTTAATTTACTTCAGTAAATATCTCTTTTATAAGCAATGAAATCTCTGGAATTGAACCAAAAGAGTGTTGGCTTCAATCTCTACTACATTTTTAACAAGGCTGTGGTGTTTAAATTGTGATGGCCCATCATAAAGCTTGAACTTGAAATCCATTGTCATTGTCTGGATGAGGAACCGATGACAGGTCTTTTAGTTGCTTTGAAACTCATATTTCTGTCAATAAAACAGACAACAATATGCGCTCCATTAATTTATTTTAGAGATTAAATAAAGTTTCTCTATTGAAATATTTGATTCATTATTTTTCCCTGGTATGTGCTTTCCCCCCCCCCCCACACTTTGAATGTATTTCCAAAAGGCTTAACAACTTTAGCACTAAATTTTCTTTTAGTTTCAATTTTCCATAATTCCACAGGAATAAAACTTGGTACCCAGAAACTACCCTGAAATTGATAGAGGTCTGCTGAAAGTTTGATAGTGTTGAATGGTCTGAGCGTGTGTCTTCACAGAACCTGGACCATGAGGAAATGGAGTTTAAGCTTTCTGAAATCTATTCGATAACCATTTTCAAACTGTAAATGGAACCAACATGATTCAGAAATATCTGTGAATGCCCTTTCATATATTCAGATTCCTTTTTTTTTTCTGTACAGAAAAATACTTGGCCAGTCATATTTTCGGAAGGTTATGTATCCTTTCTAGATCATAATCTATTGTGTGCAAGACTACACTAAACTATGATGTTATATAACAGAAATTGTTTGATTTGAATCTGCAATGCTCAAAACATTGTTGAGGTTGTTTTGATTAAAAAATTAATGCATTTTTCTTCAAGTATGTACATATGTTTCTTTAGATAGATGACATTTTTATCCGACCATTTTTCAAATTCTTTGAACCACAATAGGCCGATGACATAGGACTGATTGAAAAACCTTTGACTGATTTAATTCCCATCCCAGGTGATCTTTAATAGGCCAATTTTGTATTATTTTTATAAATTTTGTCTAAAGTACTTGGAAGGGCTCCTGAAAATGAAATCTTAAGAGATATGACTTAAAGTAATAATAAATTTTCTTTGAATATGATACCTCATCCCTATTAAATCCCCTAAAAACCATTTGCTGTGTTCTGTCAACTGTGTTTTGCCTGAAAGGAAGAAAATAATTACTATGAACCAGATTAGATTAGTTTGGGAAATATTTTCATGGTATCCCTGTAAGCATTTTAGTCGACTTTGAAACTAAAACTAAAATAAATTAGCTTTATTTCCCTTCCTGATTTTGTAGCTTTCTTGCTCCTAGAGAGTTCTGACATAGTGACTGTTGTTGCTTACAACGATATTGAATTTCATTGGGCACCGATTATACCCTTCTTTTTTAACCATGTTACTTTTCATAGATGATTTGTCCTACTGTAAAATCATTAAGGCTATTCATTAAACATGCCACTCTTTTGCAAGAGATCAATATTTCCAAAATAAAAAAGCACAATTGTTTGCATTTAATTTCAGTCATGTTTTCTTTTAGGCTTTCTGTATTTTGTTTTTAATATGCTAGAGTAGCTCCTCATATAATGAGATGGCACCATGTGTAATGAGCTACTGTTTATTGTTATTCCTGGCAGTGGACCATACAAGGGCAAGCCCTGTTAAATACAAGTGTATACATGAGATGCTCCTTCACCTCTAGTGAGGGCCTATTTGAGCAGAGAAAGGACAATATTTTGCCTTCTGTTTAGTCTCCAGGCAGATTATAGTGTTTTGAGCCTTTCTGTCTAGAGGCCTGGATCTGCTATGCCTGGTGATTCTTCCCCCTGCAAGTTCACTGATATTTTCCAATCCTCAGAACTTAGAAAGCACACAGCAGAAAACATTCATTTCTTATTATGTTAAGTCAAATTTAAAAAGTAGAAACAGATTTAAGGCAGCTTAAACCAATCTACCATGAACTCAACTTACACCATGCAAAAGCAGCCCAGGGTTTTATGCTTAGTCAACTAACCAATTCTTTGCTTTCATTCTACTTTTCCTAAGCATTATAGTTCGTCTTTCACTTGGGATCTCTGGAATATGAATTTAAAAAAATAATTATTAAATATAATTTCAACTGACTAGACCTCAAAAATATTGAAAATGCCCCAAATATTTTATCTATTAGTAGTAATTGACCATCCACCAGTTGCCTGAGCTGAATGAAGCACAATTTTTGGTAAATTGAACAGAACAGGGCAGAGAGGATAAGAAGATCTATGAAGACACACCCCAAAATTAATTTAGACAGAAAATGAAGCTGTGAATGCCAAATAGAAATCACTTGAACAGAAAAGGAATGTAATCCACAGGGAAATATCCATTTAAGGTATTTTAAAGTTTATAAAATGCTGCCTTATAATGTGAAGGTCTGACAATATGGAAAAAATTAAATCTGCTTGATATTGTCCTGATTAATTTGATATCACATCCTCTCAGTGCCTTTTCAATATACACATAATTTTTAAAAATCATAACATTCTATTAATATCACATGAGAGACTCAAACCTGGATATTCAACATAGATCTAAGTAATATTTAGTAGGGTCAATTCCATGTCTTTCTCAACCAAAGGCTTGTAGTAGTTTCTAAAATTCAATATAGATATAAAATTCCAGAACCATATATATTATTATCTGTAATATGTATCTAAACTCAAATAACCAAGTTGGATTGTCAAGCTGATGCCATCAAAGCTGCATTCTGCATAGTAGAGCGATTACATTGTTTAAAATTCCCAGTGAAGCACTTTGAAATGAATATAACTTTAGTTAATTTAGTTCTAAAATAAGCATATGCAACAGATGCAAGTTTTATAACTTTTCCCTCCAGATTTTTCCAAACTAAGAATAGAAGTTTTATTGGTTAACTTTAAGTTATTGACTTTCATCCTACACACTTTAATATTGTTGTTATCAAATCAGTCAGTATAAAATTTAAAATATTTTACACATTTATCAAAACTTCCTTTTAGCTTCATCCAGCATTTTTCTGTGGGTGGAGGGAAAGTGGCAGAAATATCACATGGCATAATATTTGTCGTCTAGAAATATAACAAATATTATTCAGTTTATTGAAATATATATTTAATAATAAGCCATACACAAAGGTAAAGCTATGAAAGCTCCTACCTAATATGTGTCAACCAAAGTTACAGATACGCACCATGCAGACAGTGACAAATACAGAAATGTATTGGCAAAGAGGTTAGGAGCCCTATTGCCAGGAATTGAAAATGGGTAGTGAAATTGTTTTCTTATTTTATTTTTTAAAAAGTCATAATATGAAGCTATTCCTTTTCATAGTATTAATTGACTAATATATAAAGTGCATTGCTTCATTTTAAAAATCATATTTTAGATTTTGAGAGATGTTAACGAAAGTATTTTTACATTGAACAAAAGATGTGGCAGAGTTTACTGTATCTGTACCCGCTTGAAAATGACAAGGGATTTTAGGAATTAAAGAAACAAAATGAAGGTGAATGCAAAATTTCTAAAATTTCAGCACCTCAAGAATTGTGCTAGCAGAGAGAGAAGAGGGGAGGGGAGGGGAGGGGAGGGGAGGGGAGGGGAGGGGAGGGGGGATAGTAGAGGATAGGAAAGGCAGCAGAATACAACAGACACTAGTATGGCAATATGTAAATCAATGGATGTGTAACTGATGTGATTCTGCAATCTGTATATGGGGTAAAAATGGGAGCTCATAACCCACTTGAATCAAATTGTGAAATATGATATATCAAGAACTATGTAATGTTTTGAACAGCCAACAATAAAAAATTAAAAAAAAAGAATTGTGCTAGCCATCATAACTGTATTATTTCACTTATAATGTAATAACTATACCCTCTGTCAAAAGCTAAAAGCAGCCATACCATTTTAAATTTAAAAACAGATCTCCATTTGCCATTTATAATAATAGTTAAAAAAGTTCTTTAACACATTGTACTATAGTGATGCAACAACACAGTTGCATGAAAATGTTTTCCCTGGAATTTCCTAACTATTAATTTAGGAAAATTTATTATGCATGTACTGTATATTTATGAATACTACTTTGAACATGTAGAAAAGCAAAAACAAATGACACAACAGCATCACAATTCCATGATTTGGGTATAATATATATTTTTATTTGATAGACATTTATGTATATAGAAAGAAAATGGAGATGTTATACTGTTTTGTATTTACTTTGTGCATGTAGTTCCTAATTATAGAAATTTCATGTAAATACACTGTCATTGCTATTAACTTAGATAGTTTAGAAAACTATGAGGTAGATATGATCAGTCCATTTTACCCACTTTCCGCTCCTAAGTCACAAAATTAATGTTTTTTGTGTTTATTTCCATTTTATTTTGTGTACACACAGTTTATTTCAACATAAATTCAATTGTATAATTGCATTTTCCATGATTATAATTTTGTATTCATTACTATAACAGTTAGTATTTGTGTCTTTCTCACCTACAAACTCTAAATTCCATAAGGACACAAACTAAAATTCTTTGTTACCTTCTTAATGCAAAAATCTGAACACTAACAGGAATGTAATAGGAAAAGAATTCTTATATGTCTATTTGAAGAAATAAATGAGTCATTGGATGAATATATAAAATATGTATTGTACATAACACACAATAAATTCCTTAATATATCTTAAAGCTCTTTCAAGACACTTTATGAATATATGTAGAATTTTTGTAACAGAAATTTTTCCATAAAATTTAGCCAATATAATTGAGTTAATATATTTAACCTTTTACCTGCTGGTGAACAGTTAGTGGGTTTAATTTTTTACAAGTACCATACATTAAATATCTCTGAACATGTATACTTATGCCTACATTATATATATTTGCGTAGACATATGGAAACACAAAGTTACTTAGATAAAGTTATGCATAGTCTAATTTTAGATCTTGATAAAGCCTCTCAAAGTGGCTTTGCTAATATACACTTTGATTTCATTAATATGGTATAGAAGTGCCCTTTTATATTATCTAGAATACTTGATACAATGCATTTCTTTAATTTTATAAACATTATGTAAGAGAAGGAATGTGTCATTATTTGTTTAATTGTCAATTTAATTATTAAGAGTAAGCCTGAGCATATTTTTATATTTATTTGACACTTGAATTCCCTCACTTAAAGTCAATTCTTCTTATCCTTATGCACTTCCCTATTAAGCTGATTATATTTTCTCAACTGTATTGTAGGAATTATACATCTCAATTAAACATTCTAAAGAATGATTTAATCATCCATTAAATGTGCATTTCTAAAAGTTCATAAAATATTTTGAAAATGGATATATTTAACTAGATATGGGAAACAAAAGTTACTAGTCACAAGTCAGAAAACTTTGAAGAGTTCTCGAAGACAGAAAAGAGAAAGGATCACACATATGGAAAGGGTTGGTTTGGTAGAGAAAATTATTATTTAAAAATAATACTAAAGAATTATCCTGGGGGTCATGAGGATTACAGAAAGAGAGCTTCATCATGAGGAAATATAAACCACAAGGATACCCACCTCCTCCAGCCACACCCTACCTGTTTACAGTTACCATCCAAGTAATCCCAATCAGCAGATTAGCGCACAGATTAGGCTTTCATAACCAGTCAATTTCACCTCTAAACTTTCTTGCATTGTCTCACACCTGAGCTTTTGGGAGACACTTCACATGTAAACTATAACACACATTTTAAATTTTTCAAAACGTTTTTCTCAAGATTTTATTTTATAATTTAGTAGAGAATGTACTGTGAGCTTTTAGATGCTTTTTAAGATCATATACATCATTTCTTTGTCTGACATGGAATAGTCTTTTGAAATATCCTATGTTGTCCTGTGTATTCTGTGTTCTGTTATAAGCAAAATTACTGAGAAAGTTAATTTTAGTAGTTGCAATAAATAAAACAGATTATTGCTTTTTTATTCAATATCTTAGAAGAGTAATGAAGAAATATGTTTCCAAAAATGAAACCATGGTTAATTTCTATTTAAAAAACATATCACTGACCTCTGGTTGTCAAGGTTCCAAGAAGTATGGCTTTGAAGCTGATCAGATGCTCACATTTCATGTTGTAACTCTTCCCTCATAGAATCCACCACACTTATAATTACTATTATCTGTGTCCCCACTAGACCTTGATTATAAGGAAACAGAGATAACATCAGGTTTTCTCACCTCTGTATGCATCACACCTAAAAGTCTTCTTGACATATAGATGATTGTTGAGCTGAATTTAAGAGAACGGTACCACCCTTGAGTACTAGGCTTAATCTTCTGGATCAGTACTTTTAGCAAGAACCAACAATCATATAAAATTGCAAAATAAGGAGGAACATATAGTACATGTTACTGACTAATCAACATATACCTTGTACATATTTTTGTGACTCTACCATGGCAGTGCCTAGTGGCACACAACTGACGCATAGTAAGTACTTTTTGAATGATATAGGATTTACCAAATGATAATAAGAGACCAGTCATGATACATTGTCCCTCTATTAGCCCCTTCTGTCACTTACGGGTTATAACTTAGTTGTGTTACTGAGTTGTTATTGACTATAACAACTAAGATCTATAACAGATTATAAGACTATAACAAGTAAGATTGTGCCTATGAAAAACCTGTATTCCCTGTATTTAAGTATTATGTGCATAGGTATTAGGTACTATTAGGTACACATGCTGAAGAACGTGCCCACATTAAAAAAATAATAATAATCCCACTCCAAAAGCCTGGCTCAGTGGCAGACTCCTGTAATCCCAAGGCTCAGAAGGCTGAGGAAGGAGGATCGAGAGTTTAAAGTCAACTTCAGCAAGGGCAAGACACTAAGCAACTCACTGAGATCCTGTCTCTAAAATAAAAATGCAAAATAGAGCTGGGGATGTGGCTCAGTGGTAGAGTGCCCCTGAGTTCTATCTCTGGTACTCCACCCCCCCAAAAAAAAACCCACTCCAGATAAGGATTTAAAAATTAGGCATTTGTTTGTTTCTGAAAGGAAACAAGCTGTACTTTTTAAAGAATGTGCTATACCTAACTTGAACTATCTCCATAAATATGATAAAATAATATTTTTATTAAAACATTTAGGAAATGCCTTAAACTGTGTCTTGCAGGGCTGCTTTTAGTTAATAAAATCTTCTTAAACTTGGTCTTGCAGGATTCTCTAATTTCATAAATTTAATGGAATATAGTGTTTCCAAGCAAAAATACATTCCTGATTTTTTTCCCCAAGTAGCTGAATTTTCTGTTAACTTTCCCTTCTTCAATCATCAATAATTTCTGAAGCCTGCTCATTGATTTTCTTGTAGCAGTTTGACTAATTGAAATATTAAATATCAAGTTTGAAGCCAGTATGCATAGGTAGTATTTGACTGCAAATCCATTGTTTCATAATTAAAACATTTATGACTTCAATGTAATTTAAGGCTATTTCAAGTTGAAAACAACACTGATTGTTGATGCCTACTAATAAACAAGGTACTTAAAAAACAAAACAAATTGGGAATTCTCTGCTTTATCTCAAATCTTCTCTCCTCCTCCTCATTCATATATAACTCAAAATTTCCAATAAGCCTTCTAGCCGGTGGCCTGAGGAAAGTCCTTTTTGAAAGAGCACCAATGTCAATGTATCAGGGCCTAGAGGATTTCACATCTTTCTATTTATTTGATCATCTTTCAGAGCTCTCATTGAAACTCCCTTTTGTGTTCATGCCTATGTTATTGAAGTTCTGATTTGCTTCCTAATTTCTACTTGATGCCTTTTCTTCTTTACTGGAAGTTCAAATTCTGTCAGCACAACTTAGTTTCGCTTTAATATCTTCATGTAGAAAAGAGACTTTGAGATACCTATCACCCATGAGATTACAATTCTAGTTTTTAAGGACCCTCTGTCTTATATCATGTGTGTTTCCCAAGATTTATTCCTTGACTTTTCTTTCCTCTTCTCTGAACAAAAAGGCAATCTTATCCATCTCTGCTTCAAAACTCACCTCCATGGAAACTCCTAAATTGGCATCTCCAGGCTTAATCTTGAACTGTATTCTTTCTTAACTGAAACCTTCAATCTGTCATGTCCTTGAAACTCTTCAGGTAACTGAAAGTGAGACCACATGAGACTTCGCTCAGTATTCTGAACATGTAGGATGAATTTTCTTTTTCATTTACATTATTTTCTCCACCAAATAGAATAAACCCATGTGAATAAATTCATCCTGGTTTCTTTGTAGTGCATTGTACACCGTAGGCATGCACATGATGGTTGGTTAATAAAAGAAGTATCTTAGTTTAGATGATATATATAATAGAAATTATTTAGCCTTTCTCTTAATAAACTTGTGTAAAGAAAATTTCGGGGGGTTGAAGTATACAGACCTAGATGAGCATCATAGGATGATAGGTAGTGGGGTAGGAAGATAGACTACCATTGGGCAGGGACCAACTTATGGCGGGCAGAGCTGAGCAATATAGAGAAACCAGTACTGCTCCTGTGTTTTCAAAAGAACACGGTTTGCAATTGGATTTACCAAAATATAACATTTGTAACATTATGATCCTAAGAGTAGGAAAAATAGTTGCAGGATCCAAAGAGAATAATCTACTTACTTTCTAAAGAGCAAATAACATTAAAGAGATGTGCCAGTAGTAAGTTCATACTTGACATTCAGTAATGAATGTAAGTCTTTAGAAAGGAGATTTAGAAGATCAATAGTGCAAACATCTCAGAACGCTTATCCTGAGTGTGTGATGAAGGCAGGAACTCAGGCATTGTGATCTAAGGCAAAACAAAAAACAAAACAAAACAAAACAAAAAACACTTATCATGTTCCTAATAGAGACAGGCAAACATTCTAGACAATAGTTTTTTTTAGAGTAAGCATTATGTAATTTCATAGGAAAAGTTATTTTTATGTAGTGTAACAAAATTGTTCACATTGTTAAAGTACAATAGTTAAAAAAAAGTAAACCAAATGTCAAGTTTCAGTTAGAGTATATTTATGTAAGATAGAATAAATATATTTTTATTTGAGAAAATGAAGCAAGATCATCTTATTTCTTAACTTGTCCTAACTTTTCTGAGTGACACGTGTTATACTAGAATAATAATTCAGCTTTTTTTATTAATACCTCATAGTATACAACATATAATTTAAAATGTTATTATTATTCATTAATTTCACTTATTTTATGTTAGGATCTATGCTTAGAGTTTTTCCTACACACTTGCAGTCAGTTTTTCTTATATTTTATATCATATTGTATATATAAATAATTTTCTCATTTTAAAAGATAAGAATTTTGAAACTCAACTGGATTAAATAACTTGTTCTGAGTGTTGCAATTAGTATTTAATAGAGTTGGAAATTCACAAAGTCTATTTCCAAATATTTAAAGACACAGTACTAAGAACAAGTCAGTGGAATTGTTTAGAGCATCTTAGAATGTGGAGGCCATGAAATGCCTCAGAGTCATTTTGAAAATATACCCAGGAGAGCAGGCTTCAAGACAAGCTAGGAAATGAAGAGAAAAAATCGTGACCTACCTTCAGACTTGGACTGTTTAAGTACATTTTCCCAGAAACCTGCAATATTTTACTGTCTTTGCAGGGGTCAGCAGGGACTGGTCAGGAAATATGTGATATAGAGTAGGTTTTTAGCCTCTACTGGGGACATTAATAGCTGCTTTTATCTCTAACTTTTCTTCAATAGTGTGGCTTAGTGGGAGTCTACCTTATCTATTCTCCTGAAATAATTTGATCTTGCTGTATATCATGCTAATAGACCACTGCCTTGAAAATAAGAAAGCACCAAATATAATCTAAAAATTGACAATGAAGACCTTACAAAATATTAATTATTATTGAATCTGGTAAAGAAATTGTGTAATTAAATCCATATCATCCAATAAAATATGGAAAGAAATTTTATACAGTTAAGTGCAAAATTATGGAGGCAGTAGTATGTTCTTAGATATAGAAAGAAATAGAAAATGTAAAAATAAATGGGCATTAGTTTTAATTAACTTATGAACACAGAAGAAAAGAAAGTGATAATTTATTTAATCAATGTTAGTTTCTGCTCATTTAAGGAAAGAGTTTTATCCTAGTCATAATGTAAATTATATGAAGAAAAGCATCTTAAAAATATAAATAATACTTCTTTCAAAATATTATGAAATATATGTTCTATTATCATTTGTATCTCTAGTTCTTCCTAGAAAACAGACAATATATTGCTTTCACTCATTTACAATTCCATTAATGTTTTAAAATTTTAAGCCAGAAATTAACTTAGAACTGAAGATTTTATAAGAAGTATTTTTTTAAAAAATCACAAATACAAATAACTATCCTTTTCAAGAGTATTTTGAATAAACAATGTTAAAGAAATGAACAATTCTTTTCATTTTGTTATTGAACATTTAATTAGATTTAGTAGCCAGCATTCTTGGTACTGATAACACTCAGAATTATTTATGATCCTCTCTTGAAGAATTATTGAAGGTTTATTAACTGTATAATTGGCATTTTCCCTTGCTTTTCTCATTAAACTTTTCTTCTGTATTGTCCAAAATATTCAAAAGTTCAGCTACATGAATCAGAATATGACTAAGGTTTATAGTCAGCAGCCTAGTGGTTTGCTTTTGTTTGTTTTATCACATAAGTCAAAGAAAGTGAAAGTATTAAATTAAATTAAATAATATGCATTTGTAAGAAAAAGTGATTGCAATGAAGTATGCATATCAAAGGCTTTGAAGTTATAAATAACATGTTTGGAGGATAAGATCTGCATACTGACAATTTGGCCTCTGAGAAGCTCCTTAATTTCTCTAAGCCTCAGTTTCCTTATATTAAAAATTGCATAATTATACTTCAGGGTTTTCTAAGGATTAAAAAACACAACATATGTAAACCATCATACACAATATCTACTTATAGTGGGTATTTAAAATTGTCAAATCCCTTTTCGTAAAATGAATTAAGGTGGTTAGGGGTTATATGCTGATAACGGGCTCTCATTATAATTTTCAAAACTGGTGCTCCATGATCATAAGTGACTGAAGTTAAAATCTTCTAACCAAACACTGCCAGACATCTGCCTTTATCCTATATACCTGCATACTTTGCTTTCACTCTTGTTAGATAAATTAAACTTCAGAGTAATTACCTCAAATCCATCCTCCTCTTGGGCACCAAGTAGCACAAACTTTTAACTACTTGAGGTTATAGTCCAAGGTTTTTTTTTTCCATACATCGGCAATTTTTTTCTCTTATGTTCTGAATCATTTCATGTTAGCAAATATATGAAAACATCAAAACATCTTCAAACACGTCTATTAAATGACTTAAAATACTTCAAGGCAATTTAAATACCCTAAATGATTAGCACACCATCTTAAAAACAAAGAAGTCTTTTCTTGTGGAATACCTACAGTGGGGCAACAGAAGCAATGTGATCATAGTGCAGACCATATTAGAAGCTGATTATGTGTATAGAACAAATTTTAAGATAATAAAAACAAGTTTTTTTATTGTTTTAATTATTGTATCTCATAATTTTAAACAATGTCTGTAATACTCTCCGCCACCACCAACAACATTTAAACAATTTTCAGATTTTAACAATATTAGTATATTATTTTACATGTATTATATGAGATTAATATAAAAATATTTATTTCTTTTTTAACATATTCATTAGCATATTTATAACTTATTCTTTTATTTCCATGGGAGCTAATTTCTAAAATACTCTTGCTTATTCAATATATGAGCATGCAGTACACACGTTCATTTTGAGGATTAATTAATAAAAGCTTGATATTGTTTGAGCCTGAAGTGGAATTCTTCTCTCCTACTTCAGTTCTCCACTATATCTGAGTTTAAACAGGAAATTTAAAATGAACAATGAGAGCACAATGATGCAAACATGAAAAATAGAACTCTGGGTCGCTCAAATTCTGTCACTCTGTATAAATCGCACTCTAAGCATAAACTTTTCCACACCGACTTTTATTTCTTTTTCTTAGAAACTTCGTTGTGAGGATTGAAAATCACTGAATGCATTATATTCCCCTCTTTTTTTGTATTGAATTACTTTATTTACCCATATATTTATAGTTATATGTATACTTTTTCCTTAGAGATATTTTTGTATTTATTTCATTTTATTATTATCAGAGAATAAATTTGTCTAGAGAAAGGGGAGGATTGTTAAAATCATGTGCTGAGACTCAAACACACTTCATTACTCCACTGCTTGATAACACACTCCCTCCCAGAGAAGCATTACTTCTCTGTCCCCTTTGCTATGAACCCTTTGTGATGTCTTCTTTTCTTACCTAAGAATTTAAAGCTACAACTTTTCTCATTTACTTGTTTAGCTACACCACACGAATGTTGATACATGGTATTCTTATTATCATTCTGTTTGAAATATTTTCTTAATTCTGCTTTTATGTTTGACCCATGGACTCTTTAATATGGTTTTGTTTAGTTTACAAACACACTCACTTTTTTTTCAGCTATCTTATTTTCAATAACATTTTTATAAAAGCTTTATTGAAATGCATTATTTACCATGAAATCTAACCTTGTATTCTGTAAGTATAGAACTTATTGCTTTATTTTTTTCTTAGTGTATTTACAAAGTCCTACATCCATGATAACTGCCAAAATTCTGCTATTGTCTAAGCATAGGTTCGGCAAGATTGAAATATTTTAAATAATATTTAAACTTTTGTTATGCTGTATGTTGAACATCTCATGTGTACCACAAAAATCAAGTGTATTCTGCAGGTGTTCAGTGAGGATTCCATAAAGTTTAACTGGAAAAGGGTGCTTCAGAGTATGTGCAGATGTCCTCAAAATCTAATTTTCACATAGTTTTTAAACTTCTGAAAGAGGCATGTAAAATTTTTATTATGTTCGTCAAAATTTTAGAATTATGGCTCTTTTGCCTCATATATTTTGAGGCTCTTAGAATAAACCCTTCTCCTTTCATAAATATTATAACTTCTCAATGCATCCACGTTTTAACTATTATGAATGTCAATCCTTACGGTTCATAATATTCCTTTTCCTCAGGTCCATTTCTTCTCTGATATTAATGTAGCTTCTCCAGTTCTTTAATGTTTGTTGTTTGCCAGTATTTATTTCCCTCCTTTTGCTTTCAAATGATCTATGTCACTGTATTTAAAATGCATCTCTCAATGGATAAAAAAAATGTGGCATTTATACACAATGGAGTATTACTCTGCATTAAAAAATGACAAAATCATAGAATTTACAGGGAAATGGATGGCATTAGAGCAGATTATGCTAAGTGAAGCTAGCCAATCCCTAAAAAACAAATGCCAAATGTCTTCTTTGATATAAGGAGAGTAACTAAGAACAGAGTAGGGTCGAAGAGCATGAGAAGAAGATTAACATTAAACAGGGATGAGATGTGGGAGGGAAAGGGAGAGAGAAGGGAAAATGCATGGAAATGGAAGGAGACCCTCAGAGTTATACAAAAGTACATACAAGAGGAAGTGAGGGGAAGGGGAAAAATAATATAAGGGGGACAAACGAATGTCAGTAAGGGGGCAGAGAGAGAAGAGGGGAGGGGAGGGGAGGGGAGGGGAGGGGAGGGGGGATAGTAGAGGATAGGAAAGGCAGCAGAATACAACAGACACTAGTATGGCAATATGTAAATCAATGGATGTGTAACTGATGTGATTCTGCAATCTGTATATGGGGTAAAAATGGGAGCTCATAACCCACTTGAATCAAATTGTGAAATATGATATATCAAGAACTATGTAATGTTTTGAACAGCCAACAATAAAAAATTAAAAAAAAATAATAAAAAAAAGAAATATCTAATCAAAAAAAATAAAATAAAATAAAATGCATCTCTCAGGGAGAACATATAATTTGGTCTTTTTAATTTAGTCTTTGTATATACTTTATAAATGCACTAAGAACAATTGTCTGATTTCAGTTGTAGATATTTCAATCCAGCCCATCAGTGCTGAATGAAGTTATTGATTTATGCCTACCATTTTATTATTAGTTTTCTCTTTGCTCCTTATTTTTATTCTTTTGTTCTCTTTATTTCCTTCCCTTGGAGGATTTAATTAAGAATTCCATTTATTTTAACTACTGGTTTTCAGCTGTAAATCTTTAAGTGAATTTTAGTAGTCATTATAGGTAATTTTAAAATGCAGCCCCTTTTCACCCTGGAGTACTAGGAATTGAACCAAGGGTGCTCTACACAAAGTTACATCCCCAGTCCATTTTTGTTTTGAGACTGGATCTTGCTAAGTTGCTCAGGCTGGCTTCCAACTTTTGATCCTCCTGCCTTACCTTTTTGCATCTCTGGGATTATATTTGTGCACCACCATGCCCAGTTACAGTCTTAATTTGCTATAGTTGTTGCTAATTATTATTGTACTACTTCACTTAAGATATAGGACACTTGTAATAATGTGAAATTTCAATGATTTATTTGTATGTATGGCTATGACACTTGCACAATATCTATATAAGTACTATCTCTGGTGATCCCAGTTATTTCCTATATTTGAGTTATAATCTGGCACAATTTCTCTCAGCCCAATAAACTTTCTTTAGCATTCCTTAATTATAGGCGAAGAAATCTTTCAGGTTTTACCCAACATGTCACTATTTCACCATTAGTTTTGAAGGGGACATGATATTAAAATTAGAATCACTGCACAGAATGTTCTTTCATCTTTTTTTTTTTTTATCTTTCATAAAAGTGTCATTACATTTTTTTCTAATCTCCACTTTGACTGAGTCAGCCGTCATTCATATCATTGATTTCCATATATGGTATATTAGTTTTTCTTCTGTTTTTATTCCTAATTTTCTGTTTGTCCTCATGTTTCAGAAGCTCAACTATTTCTTAGTATTTACCTTGTTAATTGTTGAACTCAGTACCTTTTTAGTTGATATGTTCCCTTAATTTGAACATTTCTAAAGAATAAGTATTTCAAATATATTTTTATGTCCCATTTTATTTTTTCCCTCTTTCTATAAATATAAATTGTTATATTGCTTGCTATTTTTATGACTTTGATTTTTTTTCCTGACTTATTTAGATTAAAGAATTCCTCCACCCTTAACACACTGATCCATCTTGCTACATTCTGAAATCTACTGATAGGGCCATCCAATAAGTTTTCCAACTTACTTTTCATTAAGTGTATTTTGGGGTTTAATACTTAAATTTAATCACAATAGCTTCTATTTTTCTGCTAAGATTTCTCAATACCTTTATTCATTATGAGTATTTTTCTCCTTAACTCCTTGAACACATTTGTTAATAGCCTTTCAGAAAGTAATTACCTTTAAAGGGCAACATCTAGACTATTTCAAGGTCAGCGTTATGTTAAGTATTATGTTTAGGTGATGTTTTTCTTTTTCTTTGTCTAATAATTTTATTATGTTGTGAATCCTACAAAAGATAGATTACAGGTATTCTTTATTAAAAATCTTACCCTAAAATGTGTAGATTTAAGTTTATAAATGGTACTATGACTAAATTTGAGATGTATTTGGAGACAAGTGGGAAAAGAAAAAAATTGTGAATATATATTCAAGTTCTATCTATATATTGTCATTAATTATTGCCATCGAGGTGACTACTGGATATAAACAATAATTCCTAAACATAGGATGTAGAATTTTTAAGAAGTTTCCTCAATGAAATTTCAAACTTCATCAGAATTTAATGGACAAGTAGAGGGGAGTAAGCATTCAAAAAATAGAGAAAATATAAGCGAAAACAGTTATATATGGTGTCACAGCAGCCAAGGAATAGGTTCAGAGAAGCAGGGTGGTCAATGACTTCATAGAAGAGGTCCATCTACAGGAGAACTGAGAAAGGATGCTTAGGTGTAGTGACATGAGCCCCTGGTGGAACTACAGTGAGCTGTTGTAATGTTTATTGTAATAGATAAGCAGGAGAGAAGCCATGCTGAGAGTGGATGGACACTCAGCACTTGAGAGAGGCAGTGCTCCCTGTCACTATTTCTTGAATTTTGACAATAAAGAAGAAGTCAGAGCAGTAGAGGAAAGGAGGCATTAAGGATTAGTATCTCAATTAATTATTATGTGTCAAATTAAAACAACAAAATAGTTGAAAGTCTATGAAGAGAGAGAGGATTTATTGGTTGTATAAATTCATGGGGAAGGTTAAGGATGAACAATCCAAATCTCATGTAGAAGTCCCATTCCTAGTAAATGGAAGGATATTTGTTACTGTTATTATTATCAGTAGTAGTAGTAGTCATAGTAGTATAGCATTATAGTTATCCAGAGTAGCTGCATTCATCCTGACCTTGCATGGCATCTCATCCACTTCATTTCAGTCCTTTTTGTCCCTCCTGCCCCCAGCCTCATCTCTCCCCCAGTGATCCTGCCCTCACTCATTCATTTAATCATCTTTGATTGGTGCTTTCCACATACACATAAAGGTAAAATTCCCTGTGATATATTTACATATGCATATAATGCCATTTTGTTACATATATTCTGCATTTCCTCCCTTTGCTGTCCCTCCTCCCTCCCCCTAAATCTCCTGTTTCTGCTCCACTGATTTCCTTCTATCTTTATGATATCCAAACCCCCACATAACTCCTTTCTCTTATTTCTGTTAGCTTTCACATATGGGAGAAAATGTTCAACCATTGATTTTCTGAATCTGGCTTATTTTATTTAGCATGATGCTTTCCATTCCCATCCATACCAGCAAATGCCATAATTTCATTCTTCATTCTGCTGAGTAAAACGCCATTGTGTATATATACCACATTTTAAATTCATTCATCTATTGAAAGCCATCTAGGCTGATTCCAGAATTTGACTATTTTGACAAATAACCTAATCAATAAATGGGCAAAAGAACTAAACAGCTATTTCTCAGAAAAAGAAACACAAGTGGCCAACAAATATATGAAAAATGTTCAACATTGCTAGCAATAAGGGAAATGCAAATCAAAACTACACTAAGATTTCATCTTACTTCAGTCAGAATGATGACTACGAAAATACAAATAATAAATGCTGGAGAGAATGGGGGCGGGGAGATACACTCATGCATTGTTGGTAGGACTTCAAATTAGTACAGCCACTCGGGAAAGCAGAATGGAGATTCCTAGATTCCTCAGCAAAACAAAACAAAAACTAGGAATGGAACCACTGTATTACCCAGCTATCTCACTCCTTGATATTTACCAAAAAGAAATTTAAAAATTGTAGTATTGCGGTCCATAAAATTGGCTTTGGTAACATGGGGTTTGGCACCAACTCATATACCACCTTTCAAGCAAAGAAGACATCCTCTTCAGCATACTGCAGTGATATAGCCATTCCAAAGTTTATAGCAGCACAATTGACAATAGCCATATTATCAAAGGGATATTCTTATAAAGTACTCAGGAAAAGAGACAGGATGGATGCCAGAAAAAAAAAAGGGGGGGGGGGACTTACGAAAGCATGCTGGACACAAGTAGTTGCCAAAAGAATGAATCTCAATTTCCCCAAGTAAATGACTAACCAATCATCCAGCCTCTGAATTATGAAGTCCATCAATGTATTTATACAAAGGTCATACATCCCATGGCTTATTTCCAGCTCAAGACTGAGCAAGGCAAGAACACAAATGAGCTTCCCTGATGGCTACCTATGGTTCAAGGATGCAGGGGCTACTGTCTAAATTGCCTTTCACTAACCGTCCTCCCTCTCTTCTTTGGATTTTTCTTTGCTTTGCAATTTGATGGTTCTTCCATAATCTTCCCAGTACCTTCTTCATTTTCTCTCTCAGCTGGTTATTTCCTGTAATAGAATTCTTGTATTCTTAATTCTCTCTTCTGGTCTCTTTCTTGCATTAAAAAAAAAGTTGGAGTTATTCATGAAATAGGGATTGGTAATATGGGGATTTGGCACCAGTTCATCATGTGCCATCTTTTAGCCTAAGAAGACATCGTCTTCACTAGTAGATGAGGCAAAGATAGTCCCTGGCCAAAGTAATGGCCCAGTTACTAAAAATTGGTGCCATGGAAAAATGTCTTCAAGGACACAGATGTTGGGACTGATGCCCAGAAGAAGGATAAATAAGAGACTGAAGACTGAGGGCAAACAGTAAATGGCCAAGTGAGAGACCCAAAAATTCTCGTTGGTAGCTATCAAACAGGCTTTATCACACAGTGAAAAAGCACACAGAGATATTTAAGAATAAGGAATCCTAACAATAACATCTAAAAATTTTTAAATGCCCTGCCACAGTGGGTCTGCTATGCAAAACTCAATCTCCTTTAGGAAAAGCCTAAGAATCCCAAATGCAAGGACATCTGCATTGATATACCAAATGACATTGTTGCTGTAACACCCCTGTTAGGAGCTGAGTTGCTTGCTCCAAGAATATATCTTGACATTCCAACCCTCAGTACTTCAGAATGTAATATTATTTGTAAATAGTGTCACTATAACAGCAACTAGTTTTGATGAAATGCAATGAAGAAGAGTGGGCCCTCAAGTTAGAATGTCTGGTAATCTTACAAGAAGAGGCACAGAGCTATGAGATGAAAAGGCTTTATAATTGTTTAGACAACATTTAGGCTGCTATGACCAAAGGACCTGACAAGAAAATTTAGAGGAGAAACAGATCATTGGAAGGCTCATAGTTTCAGAGGTCTTAGTTCATAGGTAGCCGGCTGCCTTCCTCTGGGCTTGAGGTGTGTCAGAACATCATGGAAGAAGGCTGTGGTGAAGGAAAGGAGGACCTAGCCAACAAGAAGCACTAAGAGAGACTAAGTTCAGCTTACCAAATATATATACCCCAAATTCACACCCCCAATGACCCACTTCCTCCAGCAACACCCTACCTACCTGCAGTCACCATTCATTTAATTCCTTTCAGGGAATTAACACACTGATTAGGTTAAGGTACTCATACCCAATCATTTCACCTGTAAGCTTTCTTGAAGTATCTCACACATGAGCTTTTGGGAACATATCTTACTAAACCACAATGGTAATGATGGAGTCAGAGATGGAAAGAAATTAGCTACAAACCAAGAAACAGCATGGGATATCAGCAAACAACTAAAACCTAGAAAGAGTTTGGGAAATTTTCTTTCTGACAGTTTCAGAGACAGCATGGCACTACTGAAACCTTCATTCTGAAACTTTTGTCTTTAGAACTGGGAGACAATAAATTTGTATTATTTTTAAGCCATCCCAGTTTATGGTACTTTGTTAGAGCAGCTATAGGAAACTGATATTTTGTTTGCATATGTGGCCCATCCTCCTTGGTAAGAGATAGTACTTCTGTGCTGGAAGGTTCTTCAGAGGGTGCTCCTTGCACAAAGTAATGTATAACTCCTCAAGGGCTACATCTACCCCTCATAATTGTCATGCCCATGTACAGGATTAAATACTGTCTTATAGCATGTTTGTAGTCATGCTGAGACTCTTAATGCAGCAACTAGGCTATATACCTAAATAAGAGCAAGGCAAAATTGTCTTGTAGTAGCAGAAGCAAGATGGAATTTCTGTGATTCAATTTTAAAGAAAATTGTTCAAGGGGTCAGAATTTGAAGGCTGGGGAAGAAAGAATATATTTACTTGGGAACATTTTCTTAAGATAGGATATTTAACAACCCAGCAAGTACCCCAAAATTTGGGGCAAACTCATTGCTACTGTTAGTCTTAAGAGTCTTGGGGAAAAAATGACTCAGCATCTATCAGAAATACCTGAGAAAGACTGGAAGGTACTAAAAAAAGGAATAGCAGAGCAGGAGTAGGTAAGCTGGCATGGATACAACGTGTAATGACAGAAGAAGTAACAAAGTGTCATGAAACACAGGAAGGCAGAGCTGACTTACCATTCACACAGCCATCAGAAGAAGGATGGTAAGAAGATGACCAATATTAAGCAGAAGGTAACAGTTGGCTTTCCTTACAGGCCATGGATAAGGATAGGAGAGGCAGTCACAGGACTGACCTGTTAACATCCAACAGATAATGAGACCCTGAAGTGACAGTAGTCCTCAGTTGCTATAATGACCAACAAGGTCAACAAAGAAGCTGGAGGGTCTTGAGTCACAGGGAGTTGTGTAAATGATTAATAAGCCTGGCATTCTCAAAAGAAAAAGAGATGAACATGATTTAGGATGCTATTTAAAGTTTGTAATAATTTATAAGAGCCAGAAGGGAGAGGCAGAAGGCTGAAGGTCCTCCCTCCTGTATAGAGTTTTTATCTATTGCTCAGTTTCCTCACCTAAGCCATTGACTAGAGGGATGGCCAGCACTCTGGGTGGAAGGCCCTGCAGTACTCTGGCACTTATATTTCATGATAATACACTGGGTTGACATACAAAAGGCCCATAGCCTTTATTTATGTTGCTGTGCTTTGAGAAAAGAATTAAACATATTAATAGACAATTTGCAGATACAGTGTCTCAGTTGACTTTGACAGTTGTAGACACCATGCATTGTTGCAGCGATTCTATTAAATT
This sequence comes from Marmota monax, assembly GCF_021218885.2. Taxonomy (NCBI): domain Eukaryota; kingdom Metazoa; phylum Chordata; class Mammalia; order Rodentia; family Sciuridae; genus Marmota; species Marmota monax. The sequence goes on along the minus strand of NW_026693082.1, from coordinate 27,630,666 downwards.
CAGATTTTATGAGAACCAAGAGATAAATGGAATCCTGCTCAAGTCCTGGGACACACTTAGTCCTTGAGTTCACAAACCCTTTCAATGTTCATTTCCCCAGTCCCATGGGTATTCAGTGTTCACTTCTCCAGTCCCATGGGTATGATTGAAATTAATGTACTAGGTAATTTTGAATAATCTCCATAATTGTCTGTAAGAGGTGTCCTTGTGAGAAAGTCAAATTGAAACCCTCTGAAAATGGCCCTCATTTGTGAAAGATAAACAAACAAATTGGTGTCTTACCCTGGGGATATTAATACCACCATTAAATATTTAAAGAATACAATATTGGTTGTTTTTATGATATCTGTATTTATATTGCTTTATATAGATTAGAGAAACTCAATGGGTCCTAAAGAATGAGGGTAGACTACTGAAAACTCAACCCTCGTTTTAGCATCCATACAGGATATAGTATTGTTACCAGAACAAACTGCTAAGTATATATTAACTGATTTCTTGAATGCACTATTTACTATTACAATTGAAAAGAATATCAAAAGGAATGCAGATTGAAATGGATTAGACAATAATATTTTCTACATTTTTGCCTCAAGGTTGCATTAATCTCCCATAATTTGATCAATTATATCAGTGGTGACCTACAGCTGAGATAGGGCAAGCAAGAATTGGCTTTGGTAAGACACCTATTTGTGATATGGGAGCTAAATTCTACTCTAATAAAATCTTGCAGCTTCAATCTCATCTTGGCCTCTACTTTTGAGAAGAACCAAACTAATACACAATATAAAAAATCACTGTAAAATATAAGAGAGTATTACTAAGAATTGTTATTTTTTTGTCTTTTGTCTGCTAAAGTATAAATTACATATAACACAGTAAAAAAAAAGGATATGAAAATCAAATTGAATGTGTGCCTTCTTGATCCCTTTTCTTAACCACTTTACCTGGTGTGGTCCCAATTGACTAGCTACTAAGTAAGGCACTATGATTTCACTCAGTAACAATACAAAATGATTTTTTTCACATGATATATTTATTTACCTAATGAAACAATTAAGATGAAAAATTATATAAGAGATTGAAAAGTATAGGCACCTAAGAGGAAACCATTCAACATTTCCTCACAACTCCAGAGATCTCTTTGTTCTCTTTTTAGCTAAGTGAAACTTTTCAAACTTGACAAAGAAAAAAAAAAAAAGAATTTGTTAGGCCATCAATGAGAATTACACTTGTTGATGATATGAGTGAAAAAGTATGAATCTTATGAAATTGTTTTACAAGTTCTGCATACAGAAAATCTTTCTTAGGTGTGCACCAATAATATCTAACTGCACACACTTCAGCTTTTCAGTTCCAGAAGAGTCCATTTTCTCGGATTTGTTAATTGATGCATTTCTACAACATTGTCATACTTCCCCAACTATCTCAAAAGAAAAATCTCTTTTTCACTCATAAGAGTCTCAAGAAGGAGCTCAAGATCTTTCTACACCATGGCTCTTTTATTCTTATCCATATTTATTACCTGGCCTTTGTACATTTTGTCAGTCTAAAACATTTTGCTAGCATGATATCATTTATCATTTATTATCTCTCTTATCTCTTTTGCTACTGACAGGACACTCACTGAATTGTATACCATTTCAAAGTAACACATGCTCCATGAGCCTCCATGAGGCAAAGTGCCAAATACCGCTCGCCAGGTTACTGTCTCTTTCTCAAAATATTGATTTCCTTCTCCGAGCTTGATCCAACTATTCTATGATGTTGGTGACAGTCTACTGATCTCTCCAATGAGGGGGAGGCCCTCAGGGTTCCAGCCACGGTGACCCTTCATGGTGTCAAAAACTGGCACAGGCTTTGTCAGGAAAGGGAGATTAAAGTGTTACCTTGCTGCTTCCCACTATATTGCTAATATCATCATTGTCTATTAAAAGTGCTTTTTCTTTGGAGGTGAATACTGCTATTTCTGCTATAACATCACCTATGTGTTATTCTTTAAAAATCTTGTGGTGTGAAAAACTGGATACAAAATAATAGGATTTACAGGGAAAATATGATTTGAGAGAACCTATACAGCCTTGTAACCAGAACACTGATAATACATTTTAACAATATTAAAAAAAGGCACAATAAATACCAAAGTTTAAAACACATATTAAATTGCTAATGACCTTCCCTTTAATGTAACATCATCAACTACTTAATAAAATTTGATGCAAACTGTAGAAAGAGAATGGAAACTATCAATAGCGTTATGAAGAAAAGAACAAAACACCCAAATAGGATGCAGAACTCCGAAAGCATGCCTGAGATGGAGTGTGTGGCAGAAGAAAAAATGCATAAAAGAAAAATGGCCAGATGAATGGCAATTTAAGTAGCAGATATCGTTGCATTATTTGTGGCATTAACCTGTGGTAGCCTAGTATGGATATTCATCTGCCCTGTAGTAGGATATAATATGAATAATGAATTATTAGGGAAAAAAATCATAAAAGAATCAACTTAGTTTCATTATTTAGGATTTTTTTTTAGTTGTAGTTGGGCACAATAACTTAATTTTATTTATTTATATTTATGTGTTGCTGAGGATCGAACCCAGGGCCTCCCACGTGCTAGGCGAGCGCTCTACGGCTGAGCCACAACCCCAGCCCCATCATTGTTTAGGTTTTAAAACTGGTAGTTTCTTCTGATGGACCTGAGAAAGGTAACCGGCCCTAAGTTCCTATTTATGAGTCTCCATGAAGAATTATATTTTTAGGCAGTATTGTTATTAGAGGTAGATAGATAATTATTAAAATGATGTGCAAGTTTCAATTCCCCAAAAATAAATAAGAAACAAAATCTTGAAAAAGTTGAAATTTTATTTCTCTTTTTGATACTTTATGTGTTTATCTAAACTTCCATTCTATGTTATTTGTTATTTAGCTCATTGATGGTTTAAGCATGTTATATTTTCAATTTTAAGATGGCTGAATTTATTTCTAAATTTTTGCAAATGTATAAATGATCAGAAATATTAACACTAATTTTAAAATAAAATTAAATATTTATGAATTTTCAAAACACGGATGATTATAATAATAATGTTTTCTTTTTCTTTTTTTTTGCTTTGAAATTATTGCAGAGTTCTTTTACAATGGCAAATAAATGTTTGGACAGTAAATTTCAGTATTGCTAATTGAAGAACAGTTGTGAGCAGTAACAAAGTAATATGCTAAATTTATTTTATTTTAAAAGTCGCAGGTACCCTATATACCATATACTACTATTTGGTGTTTACTACAAATTAAAAACTTAAGACTATAATATTATGTAAAACTCTTATGTTACTGCTCATCTAGTAATCAGTAGATCTGTGACTGGAGTGAAAGCAATTTATTCACATGCTATGATTTTAGCCAGTGAAATACACTAAAACACAGAACTAAATACTGATTCTAAGTGTAAATACAGCCAGCACAGAATGTAGGAAAGAACCAATGGCCTGGAACAGGTCCACAGGGAGAAAGAACACTCCTACAGAAAATGACTTTCTCCTGTACAAGAAACAGGTGTGATAGTGCCTGAGGAGAAGAATTAAGTCAGAACTGAAGTAGAAAAGTAGGAAGAATATAAAGGAGAGGAAATATATTATTTTTGCTGCAGCACAATCAGTAGGAAACTTAGCACCATATGATCCTGGGATTCACAATGAGCCTGACTCTTTCACAAATCGGCATGTCTGGAAGGTCAATAGACTATGATGCAAGAATCATAAGGATCCCAACAATCATGTCAGAAAAGCAATGGCTGGTCAAAAATTCAAGAAATTCAAACTGGATACTGATCATATGATGAACAACTGCTACTTATAAATTTCATATTATCTAAAAACAAATTATAGATGTAGCCACTTGAAAGGCTGGAATGACATGTTGGGTACATATGTCAATCATTAAGTTAACGATGATTTATATTATTGAAGATACTATTTTAGTAAAATAAGTATGACATTCAAATAATCCTACAAGTATTAGAAAAATACTCAATATTCCAATCATTTAGAGAAATTCACATGAAGATATCCTTGCTAAATATTATAGTTATGATTAGTCAGTATTTCTTCCTTCCTCAAATCAACTATTAAATTCATCTCATTAAAGAAAATTCTTCATCATAAGACATCAAAATAAACTGCAAGAGACAATGATGCTGTATTTGCACTGATTACATAGGGAATTGCTTAAAAGGTGTATACACACACACACACACACACACATGCTTGTCATAAATTATTCTACCAATTTTGTAGCATCTATTCTCTTAAAATAAGCATATGTTTTTAAATTTAGTGATTTTCAAACGGATCTCAATATCAGAAATACTCAAAATATAAAGAGGGAGACTTCAAAACGTAAATATATAAATTGCTAAACTGTTATTACTTCAATCAAGGCTATTTCAGTAATTTTACTAAAATGTTTGTAGAAATAACATTGTACTTTTCCAAAGAGACAAACATAAAATTAAACAACTTAAGCATTTGCAGCATGTTTTTCTATAAGGTAGTGGATTAAAAGCCGTAAATCAATAAAGACAATTGATTACCTTTCAGTTTATTTGTTCTGGTTATAAAATTATTATATGTCGATATATAAAATAAAAGAAAAATATATAAAATATATAAAATAAATAAAATATATAAAATATATAAAATAAAGAAAAAATAAGATGACCCAAACAAAACTTAATCATCATCATATCAATTAATATTAGATGGTCAGCCAATTGTTTTTCTCACAGGAATATTATTGCACATTTTATATAATATTGTATACAGTTGTATATGTTTACCTAATTTCTTAGTCTAATTAGTTTTGTATAATAATGCAAAAATTTTGTATACTAACAAGTAATTGTGCAATTAACATTAACCAGTAAATATTTAAGTCACCATTAATTCCTTACAAGGGACTAAGCTTTTGCTGAGTAGCTTTTAACTGCATGTTATATAGATGGGTGCTGATGATAATGATACACTAATAGATGGTGTACTTACATTGATCTGTCATCTGCAAGCCTCACAATCTGCCTTATATAGTGTCATCTGTATTGTGAGGGCCTGAAAGTCTTAGAATAGCACTTTTCAGATAACTATGCCTCTGGAATTCTAGGTAGTATTGGCCAATAAAAGACTCTGGCAAAAGATAAGAAGACTGGAAGCCATACTGCCTTTTGCTTTAGCAGTGCTAGTGGCTTCAGCAGAGACCAATGACTAGAAATGACTGTGGCCTCCAGCACAGTTGGTTTTCCCATTAAGACAGTATGTAAGATGCCTGGTCAGTTGCAGCAATTATGCCACCAGCAACTTGGAAAAGAGGATGGACTCCTGGGAAGCATAGGGACAAGGGCAATTGTCTGATATCAGAGTCACAACTTTTTGTTTCTGTTATACCTCTGGGCTTTCCCAGAATTTTGCAATTATTTTCTTTTAACAGTTTTCCCAACTTGACATATCAGGGATGAGTAGACATTGACTGATAAAATTAATAGAGAAGAAAGAAAAAGAGAGAGAAAGAGATCTTGGGCAAAAAAATAAAAAATAAAAATATATTAATATTGGCATTCTTAATCACTTCTTCATTTTCTTGTTTTAATTTGTGGGCTTCTGGAACATAATGATATAATCCAGAATTTGGAAAAGAGATAAACAGAAAATGCCAAGTTGAATTGATCTGCATATTTACAAGTTGAATTCAAAAGGTACAAGAATGTAAAATTAAAACAACTCAGTCACTGGATGATCAGAGAGAAAGAAAAGAAATGAGAAAGTAATGAGGAACTAGGGTAGAACCAACCAAGTGGAATTTAAGGGAGGAGACAGAAGAAATTTCTGGAGCAATTCTATCAGGTTCAATGCCTTTGGCTTGAATTCTACTTTGTCTAATTAATAGAAAAAGAACACTGTTTTGATTTTTCTAGTTAAAAAAACTTGTTTTAAAATGTTAAGTCCACATTTTATTTTTTAATATTTATTTCCTTGCACATATTATATGTTCACTCTTGATGTTTAGTAAAATGTTAATTTTTTGATAAATGTTTCCATTTTGTAGATTGTTATATTGACCCTATTTCCTCCATTTGTTGATAAAAAAATAATGTGTTTGCTTTAATTTTGCCAGTCTCTGTTATAATTTTTCATATTATTTTATAGTGTTTGAAGGTATCCACTTTATTTTAGCTTTTTTAAACAGTTAGCATGATATTTGAAAAAGTTGACATTTTTCTTCAAGTAGTTTTGGGCCTTCATCAACTTTTCATTTCCCATTTTAATGCTTTTTTAAACCCACTTTTACTAACAATTTTGAAAGATCTTAGGAAAAAAATTTAACACATACCTGCTGATTTATGAATGGACTCTCCTTTCCTCATTACTCTTCCCTACATTTTTATTTCACCTCTTGATTTTTAAGTTGTATCTCCTTGTTTTATTTTTGAGATTTCATTTTCATCTTTAGTTATCACCATCTAAATTTATATAAGACTAAACCATCTTCAAAATATAAGAACCTGCCAGTAGTATAATTTTTTAGCACTTTTCCATCCCCCAATGTGCTATATCAATGCATTTTTATCATTTCATTTTACATGGACAATAATATTTTTAAATAATCAAAGCTAGTTGGGTGCTGTGGCAAACATTTGTAATCCCATGTACTCAGAAGACTGAGGCAGAATTGCAAGTTCAAGGCCAGCCTCAGCAACTTAGTGAGACCCTGTCTCTAAATAATAAATAAATAGTCTGGGAATATAGCTTAGTGGTAAAGCACTCCTTAGCTCAAGCCCCAGTACCACAAAAAAAAAAAAAAAATCAAAGATACTGGAGTTATCTTACACTTACCCAGATACTTATCCTCTTTAAAGTTAGAGCATATCTAGCATCGTTTTGTGTCACTAGGGAATCTCTCAAATTTCTCTTTTCTCTCCAGTCCCATCCCAGTTTTCTGCCCTGAGGAATTCTGCTTTACTTCTCAAATGTCAGACTTCAGAATTTTTAAGGCAACTACTCTTCCACTGGGATCTAGAGGGCCTAGGAAGGATTTCCCTCAGCTCTCTACCCACAGTTTGCACTTGGTGAAGAATTGGTGTACTCTAAAAATTTCTCTAAGTCTCCTCCTCACTTGCCAGCTCAAATATGGTAGAACTATGTAGAATTCTGCTTTTTAGTGTGCTCATATACAAGCTAAAAGAGTCAATAGAAAAGAGGCTACTTTAATAGCAACTGCCAAAATTAAGTAACCAGAGTTGCTAGTGTGGAAAAACAAAAACAAAACATAGTTAAAGCTTAAAACAGTGCATTCTTCATTCAAGCTCAAGTTCTTGAAAAAGCAGTATTTAAAGCAGAGTCAATTAAGACAAATTCATTTTCAGAGTAAAAAGACAAAAGTGAAGAATAAAACCTTGTAGGTAGTCATGGTTAGTCTAACATAAAGAACTTACAGGGTGATTCTGGGATTCCATGAACAATGGAAGAAACATTGACTCGTCACATCAATTTGGATATTAGCAATTATATCTTGTGAGTATGAATTCATTCATTCATTTGCTCATTGATTTATTTGTAACAAGCTATCTATCCAATATGGTGGTTTCTCAATGTATAGTCCCCAAAACAACACCATCAGATTACCTGGTGTCTTAGGCCGTTTTCTACTGCTTTAACAGAAGAGCAGAGAATGAGAAATTTATCAAGAGCAGAGATTTATTTCTTATAGTTCTGGAGACTGTGAAGTTCAAGAAAATGGTGTTGGCATCCAGTGAAGGTCTTTTTGTGTGTCATAATATGGTGTAGGCCAGCAAACAGTAAGGAAATGTGTGTGTGGAAAGAGAAAAACTGACCAAAGGCATTTTTTTTTTTAACCAGGAACCCATTTCTGGGATAACTAACCTATACCTGTGATAATGACCTGAATCATTCATGAAGATACCACCCTAATCAACTTTATAAAGTCCCAATGGCAATTAAAATCCACACACATTTTGTAGGACACATACAAGCCACAGCAACTGGGAAGTTATTGGAAATGCAAAATTTTGTAAGTCTTCTCAATGTTTTGAAAAACAAACTTTGGAGAGGGTACACAACAATTTGTGTTTGAAATGGTTCTCCAGGTAATTCTGAAGTGCAGTCAGATAAAAGGACCACTGAACCCCTGTAAGAATTTTTAAATGTCTTTGAAATATAATATATAAATTGAGTCACTGAAGTTTTTGAAGTTTCACTAAAAGCTTTTAGGAACTTAGGAAGTACCATTCTGTAATATTTCAGAGCTAATCCCTAGGAGGTTATAAAAGGAAATTCCTATTAAATTTGCATATTTCTATCTATATACCATAAAAACAACTCATGAAGTATATATTTTGCATTGGGCAAAATGTTTTTTTTTTCCCTTGGAAAAAAATCTCAGTGTGAAATTATGTAACTTTTTTTTTAAAACAAAACAAAACAAAACAAAAAACCAACAGGAATACAAGAATCAAGTGAATGATTTAAGTAACATTTTATAAAAACATGTTATTTCATGACTAGAAGACTGAAAATTAACAGACAAACATAAATACAAGGAACTTTGTTCCTTAATCTATAGCACCTTCATCTCATATTATATATTATTTTGTAAAGACGGGAATGGTTGTTTTTAATGCTATTTATGGATGACATTATGATTTGACTAGAGTCTTAAGAATCATATCCATCAATCCTATTCCTAGTAATCAATATGCTGTTTAAAAAGGATTTTATAAGCATTCAGTGTTCAGTGGGTTTACACAATTAATAGAAATAGTCTCAGATATGAAGCTGTAAAGCGGTATACTTGGACACTTATTCATCTAAATCCAATTAATTGTGTGGTTATAAACTTACCAAAGAGAAAAATTGAAAAATCTTTGATATGTAATATAACTGAATAAAATTAGAGTGGTGGAGATGAATAGTTTCATAAGGAGATTTTGAATTTCAAAATTGCTTTGGTAGAAATTTCAGCATATTGCAGAAGACATTAAAATATCATCATCTACAGAAGGTTTGCTCAGTGCAAAATGAGATTTGAAAATGGATCTGAGAATAGACATCAAAAATCTCATTCTTTTCTACTCAAGTTCTAATTTACTGCCCACTTTAAAACACTCCTTCTCTATACCACCTCAGTCATTTAGCATTCTGCTTGTTTTATTCTTCATCTGCTACCAGCTTGTACCATTGCTCCCCTGGACTATGGCAGGACATCCTGAATTATCTTCTCATCCAGCATCCTTTGCCCCACTTCATTGGCCTACTCTGCTTCAACCACACTGGTGTCCTGGATGTTTCTGAGCACATTGGGCATGCTTCTGTCTCAAGGTATTTGTCTTTCCTCTTTATTTTCCTAGGAATGCTCTTCTTTCAGATACTTGAATACTTCATCCCTAATTTTCTTCCCATTTTTAATCAAATACCATTTTCTCAAAAAGTCATCCTTGGTCACTATTCAAAATTAAATAGTGGCCATAAGTCCTATTTTACTTCAGACTCACTGCTATTTATATTTGTCCCTTTGTTTCCACAGATGATTGGTTCCAGGACCTCATGAGTCTACTAAAATCTGAGGATACTCAAATCTACTATATAAAATGGTACGGTACAGTGGTTCTATATAATCTACACAATCATCTTGTATACTTTGTCATCTCTAGATACTTATAATACGTAATAAAAGGCAAATTCTATGCAAATCATTGTTATACTCTAGTGTTCACAGAAAATCAGGAGGAAAAAAAATGTCTGTACATGTTCAGCACAGATGAAATATTTTTCTCAAATGTTTTTACTTTGCAGCTGGTTGAATCTGTAGCTATAAAGGGCAACTGAATTTAATTATTTATCTTGCTTATTGCCAGTCTCCCCAAATTATTCCCCTCTAACATGTAAGCTTTGGGGTAAGGGTTGGAGATAGGTCTCTTCTGTTCTATGTTATTTCCATTGGACCAAGAAAACGATCCTGCCAATAGTGCACACAAAATGAGCATCTATAAATAAATGCATAAAAATATGAATAACAGTGATTCCAAAACTTGATAGAATATCAATATAAATTTATAGTTTAATTTTTACAAAAGTCTGAAGGAGGCAGACATTAAAAATAGACAACTTATCTATAATCGGAGAAATTAATACTGAAAACATAAATAAAAATATTGCTTGGTGGGAATGGACTGAAAAACTTCAAAATATACTGAATATGAGAAATTATTATTTGCAAAAGCAAAATCTCATATTCTTCCACAGGTATATTTTCTTGTAAGAGTGTCACAGTAAATACAAATAATCTTTCAGTCTGACATACTTACAAAGAGAAGAAAAACCCATAAAAACAAAATTTGAAATAAGGGATTGTTGAATTATATTCTTCATTGATTTTGGAAAATCCTCAGCATCACGGAAGACAGCAAAGCATTTACAGAGAAAAAGAAAAAGAATTCACAGAGACTTAAAAGTTAACAAAGCAGCCAACAATATGAAACAGCAGCAGAGCATTCTGCATGCTGGTGAAAACCGAGCTCATTAGTAAAGTGATGGCTTAGAGCTGACTCTAGGGGAGGATACAACTGAACTCCATGCAGTCCTTCCCATAGAGCTGGTTGTGAAACAACATTGGTTGCACTTTGTTGGAAGCTGCTCAGTATGCTTTCTCGCCAAAGGAAGATATGAGTCATTACAAAGGCAGATGGAAAGGGACCAGAATTTTGAAATAAACAGAATGAAAGGCCACCATAAAAATTTGGCATAGTATTAAAAAAATCCCCAAATCCTATGTGAATGTTTGAATGCTGAATCCACTAAGTCAATATTGAACCACACTAAAAGTCTCAACACATAATAATTGAACACACATGTACAAACAACTATTTGATGCTGTTGATTCTAGATGATATTTCCTAAAATAAATTATATTTATAAATCTTATGATTGAGTAAGTATATAAAAGCCATAACATTTTAATCATCTTAGGTTAATTGAAACAGGACAACACATAGTCAAAGTTTTCAAAGACAATTCTTTAATAATTAGAACAATTAAAACAAAAATTACAATCACAGTTAATTATTCTCTTTTCTTACTCATAAGAGAAAATCACTAATATTAGTAATCCCTTTTATGTGTAACAATTCATAGAAATTATATTTTCCTTGAGATGTTCATTCTCTCTTGCAATCATTTAATAGTCATGAATTTCTCAACACTACCAACTCTTGCATTCAGAAAAAAATACTGTAGTAATTACATAATATTTATTGATAAGTAAATTTTAACATTTGCAAACGTTAGGGTCTGTAAACAAGTCAGGATGGCGCCTGGCATTTTGCCAGAGGGAGTGGTTTGTGAAGTAACACCAGCGAGCCATTAAGTGTGGAGATTCCTTATTGGTTGACTGCTGTATCTAGTTTATGTTAATTAAGATAAGCTGAGTGGAATGTATATATACCCCTCCTGTGCTACAATAAACGGCTCCCACTCCTGCTGTATCAATCTACACAAGTTCCTCGTCACCCCCTGGGTATTTTGCTGCAGCCGGACTGCGGCAGATGGTGGCCCGTACCGGGAGCCCCAGGACATTCCAGGGTAAGTGAGGAGAAAAATCTGCCTGTCCATAGATAGGATGGGAGCAAATCTGCTTGTCCCTAGATAGGGCGAGAGGAAAAATGGCCATTTTGAAAAAATGGAGAGGATTGATGCAATATGTTTGTGTCTTGTTTTGTCTCAGTGTATTGTATTATCTTTGTGATGAAAATATGGAAGGGGAGTTAAGTAAATTGATAAGGGAAAGAGGCACCCCAGTGGAACCAAGAATAGTTTGGGCATGTGTTGATAAGAGCCCAGGAACTCTAGTCAGAAAGAAGAAAGTTCAGAGGAGGAAAGATTATCAGGAAAAAAGTTGCAGCAAAAGGCTATTACTGAATACTTTTCGTTACCAGAGGGTGGGTGAATCAGCAAGGCTGCCACGTGTGTGAGCGGTCATGGCGCAGCAAGGACTTTCCAAGCGGTGGCAGCCGGCTCTTCCCTGCCCCCTGCCCGGGGAGCAGGACGCCACTGCAAGAGCCCAAATCCAAACCTGACCCGGAGCCACAGTCTCACAGGCTCTTGTTCCCTGTGCCCAGTGGCAGTTTGAGTCCAGAACACTCCCCGGGGCCATCTGGGGCTGCCCAGGACGCTGCAGGCGGAAGAAGGCCCATGTCCCTGAAGTTTGATCATTTACAAGGCCAGTAACTACAATGGTTCTCCCACACCTGGAAGCTAATGAGTAATGAGCACTATTAAGGCTTATTTCAAATGTAAAAAACCTTGAGATAATGTACTAAATTGTTCAGAAGGTTGTTTTCCTAGTGGAATGCTACAGGATTTTCTTTAGCCAGCATCCAGGGTTCCTGCCTTCGTCCCAGTGCCAGTGAAGATGAGGGTGGAAGAATTTCCAGTGTTGCTGGAAACGAGATGAGGCTTCAGATCGAGCTAGCTGCCTGCAGAACTTACCTGGACTGTGATTTACCTCGACTGTGAGTTAATCTATTGAGACACTACTTTACCTGGACTGAGACAACAAACTGTAATCTACAACAAATTGTAACTTGGTATCTTTGCTAAGGGTGTCATTGCTGGTATAATTTTTCCAAGGGCTTCTTACATGGAGCCATCAATTGGCTTGGTATTGTGACATTTTGTATCTTCCCCTTCTGTTTGTAGCAGGTTATTTATGGTGTTTCTGTAAAACCACTATGGTCGTTATTTAAATTAAACAAAAGGGGGAAATGTTAGGGTCTGTAACAAGTCAGGATGGCGCCTGGCATTTTGCCAGAGGGAGTGGTTTGTGAAGTAAGCCAGCGAGCCATTAAGTGTGGAGATTCCTTATTGGTTGACTGCTGTATCTAGTTTATGTTAAATAAGATAAGCTGTATGGAATGTATATATACCCCTCCTGTCCTATAATAAATGGCTCCCACTCCTGCTGTGTCAATCTACACAAGTTCCTCGTCACCCCCTGGGTATTTTGCTGCAGCCGGACTGTGGCATGCACATACAAAAGATGCTGTGTAAAACAGTATGATAGTAGGAAAGAGAGAATGAAAAGGACCAACCTGAATTCCAGTGGAGCATAGAACTGGTTAAAATATAATGATTTGTATATCTACAAGGTACCAAGAAAAGTAGCATCATTGAAAAAGTGCTGTATATGTGCAAATTGTTTACTAATTAACTTTTAAATGGGCTCAAAAGTAAGAAATGGGGTGAGTTTCACAATAGGTTACAAAAGATAAAAAATTTAAAGGACAATTTAACAGTTTAACAGAGGATTAGGCACTAACAAGAGTATAAAGCTAGAAAGGTGGGACCATAGACTAAAACACTATAGAATGAGAACCCATACAGGAATACAAATGAATGCGTATTGGGCAGGAGAGTTGGTTCAAGCCTTGAGCACTGGAGAGAACTAAATTGAGAAATTATACCAAGTAGTAAATGTGCAGATTATCAGTGAACACATCTTCTAGCAGGCATCAGCATTTGAACAGCAAGCTAACTGAGTTGATTAGTTTAAAGTACACCAGAGTCCTTCTTCCCAGACCTAAAGAACCTTATAATTCAGAAAAATAAGAAACAGCTCTTATATAATCTCCATTTCTCCCCTTGTTTTAGAAAACCTCCCCAAAATACCACAGGGAATTGAAGGCTTTCGTTATGAAGGACTATCATTTTTGTTTGAACCCTTCACTCAAAATTAATTCACAGAGGAACAGTGCTGGGTACTAGTAAGTGCTTAAAACCTGAGTATAAAAATCGCATTCATAGCCCATGAGGGTTGGTCCTTGTTCTGACCACTATTAGTTCAAACAGTGATTTCGATATTAAAATTTAGCACCTTCTCATTAAATTCTCTAAGAATATCAATATTGTGACATAGCAAAGCTACCTTAGAGAATAGTTTTAAAACTCAATTTGACCATGATAAATTGTGGCAGCAAGCACAAACAAATCAGATAAGGCTTGAAAAGCAGAACCATGCAGCAGTTTTCTGATGAAATCCACCTATTTAAAAATGGTTTATCATTATGCACCTTCTTCCTTTGATTTATTAATTAATGCAATGTAGAAACTAAATAGCAGGCTCTATCACTGGGTTCCAGTACACAGAACTTTTTATTATCCTTTCAGAATGGCTTGTCTGCAATTCACTGTTAATTTAAAAAGAAAACATTTCTTTACACTCAATTTCCAATTTAGCCTACATGAGAAACACCTTACCCCATGTGTTCTTTCAGATTGCTCTGAATGAGCGCTTTTGTGTGTGTGTGTGTGTGTGTGTGTTTTGCTTTATTCAGAGAAGTTATATGAAGTCTTAAAATGTGTGATTAAGAAACATGCGTGGTGTATCTCCTGCCGCAATTCAAACTAGAAAAACGGCATTTTTTTCTATTCTTTACAGATGTTTGTCAAAAGCTAAAAATGTAACGGATCATAGCTGAAACACTGGGATTTCTCATGAAGAAACATAAAACTGGGATTTCTCATAAACACTGGGATTTCTCATAAACATACTGGAATAATGCAAAGATGAAAATGACTGGTTAAATTTTGGAAGTGGTCCTGGTTAACAGTTCTAGTCTAGGGGTAAAGATTAGTAAAAATAACTAGTGGAGAAGATTGTCGGTTTTACCATCCAAAGTCATCTGCAAGTGGTTCATCTTCACTGCATTTTATTGTCAAATAAAAAGAAAATTCAGACTTCATAAGGAGAGACTTTGCAGTATTATCACCAGGAGGGAGGAAGGGACTATTGCAATGGTAGAGGAGGAAGCACTATTGCAGTAGAGGGTGCACTGATCAGACAATAATCGAAGAATTTCTGCACTATGGACAGACTATTTTTGAGGTGATGGGATTCTTGGGGTGGTCTGTTCAGACAGGGATCATACACTGATCAACTGCAAAAGGGCAAAAGTTCAGCAACATGAGACAAGGAGGGAATTTTAACCAAAATTCGGTCTACAAGCATTTTCTTTAAATTCACTGAAGACAGATAGTTCAGCGAATCACTTATGAAGCAAAAAATGGGAATGTGAGAGCCGATGTTTGTCCTGGTCATGGGTAAACAAGGAGTACATCCATTAGACTTTCTACATCATATGGGAAGTGGTTCATGTTAGGAGATGTTTCCCAGAACACAAAACGGTGTGGGGTAGGGATTTTTTTTAGCCTTCAGTGTTTTCTAGGAGCTCAAGACTCAGTTAAAATTTAGCATCATCAACACATTCAGAGTTATACATACATTTTTTATAATATCACTGTCCTTGCTGTCTAGGTAGTACATCTTTTTAAATAAAATATATTCTTAACATAAGTAAACTATTTTTATTCCCTACAATTTTTAAATACCCTGGAATTTTTATGACTTCTATAATAAGAGAATCTATAAATATACTATGCATTTAGCTGCATTTCATAAAAATCACATGCAAACAAATGAATATATTGCTTATTAAAAGATTTATATATTTCAAAACTGTCAATATATTAACATGAAATATTTTATTCTCTAACATTTCTCAGATTTAGCATGCATGAAATAGAGAGGTACTCATGACTTACTGTTCAAGTTTACTCCTATCTTTATCATGAAATCTGGGAGAGATGTGATTTTAGATTAATGCATAATCTGGTCAATTTCACCTTTTTTTTTTCTCTAGGTGATACTTCAGGAAAATATAGAATACTACTTCAATTCATACAAAGATTCCGTTTGGTAGAGAATAATCAAGAACTGTATTGCTGAACAAAGTTACAGGGAAAGTTATTAAAATGTTTAATTGTATTTTTTATGAGTAGAATTACTGATAACTTTTTCAAGTAGCAGCTAATAATTTAGAAATACTTATAATTTATTCCTTGAAAGTTATCTAGTTCACTGAGAAAGCTTACCAGTGACCATGAATGTCCGTGGGCTCATGTAGCAAAACCAAGGGCTGGATTTGGAGAACCAGTTTGAATGTAGCAAAATGTTCTTGGGTAGCTTTCGCTCTCTTCTGGAAGAGTTCACTAACAGATGGCAACTTGTCATTGCTAATGGAGTGTTATCCTGAAAAACTTCAAGGATCCATGCAGAGTGTGACACTCTTCCCCTCCTCTTTTCAAGCCACCTCACAGAAATAGCCAATAATGACCTCTTTCTTTTCACAGATGAGACTACCTTATGTCTGCTGTTCCCTTCCAAGCCACATCATGGCTGTTTAATCCAAATATGACAAAAGACTTTTCATTGTTTGACAGCTAATCTCTGTACTAAATACAAGCAGCATCATGATGCAATAGAAAGAGTATTGTGACCCAAAGATAGAAGTCCTGAGTTGCAGCCCTGGTTCTCTGAGTCTTAGGCCAGATAACTTCTAAGCTGTGGATTTCATTATTATCAATGAAACACACACAGAGTATCTTTCCCAAACAAGAGCCTCATTTCAGTTAAATTTATGAGATTCTAAATTCCTTTGACATAAACAAAGGAAGCATTACACTATTAGTTAACCAGGTATGACCAATTTTACATCCAGTTCACTTTCTTCTGCTAAAATGACATTTTCACAGAAAAATTAGCAATTTAATTTCTAAAGTATGTGATAGTCATAAAATACCACCACTACCACTTTATCTTTCTGTATTTATTTAACATGGATTTTAGAGCTCATTTACAGCATAATTTTTAAGGGTTTCTTTGAACACATTAGCAATTTAGCACTTTAGAGGTAACAATAGAGAATTATAAGAACTTGCCCAAGATCAAA
Organism: Marmota monax; assembly: GCF_021218885.2. Taxonomy (NCBI): domain Eukaryota; kingdom Metazoa; phylum Chordata; class Mammalia; order Rodentia; family Sciuridae; genus Marmota; species Marmota monax. The sequence goes on along the minus strand of NW_026693082.1, from coordinate 27,613,818 downwards.
TAACATGAAGAGATGAGTGTAGACTATAACTGGAATAATATAAATCCTGGCATCAAGCTTTGCTTATTTATAACACCAGAAGTACCTGTTTTATTTTATTAACAATAATTAATATTTACATGATACATACTATTTGCATAGTATTTTGGTCTTTTAAATGGCTTTTAGGTATAATTTTATGTAAATATTGATAGTAATATCTGGAGAAGATAAAGTTTAAAAATGTGTCCAAGGTCAGAGAGCTAATGAGTGATAGGAAAGAATAATTAGTGATAGGCAGATAAAGAAAAATGTCCTGATTCCTCCTCAATATTCCAAACCCCACTCCAGTATTTAAATAAGGAAAGGAATTAGGTTCAATACTGAACACCAATTGAAAAATTAGAAATCAATTCCTTCAGCTGAAACTTTTGTACTTAAATTTTCTCTCATCTTTTCTAATCAGCTTTGCCTTCCTCTCTCCTTCTCTTTCCTCTCTCCTTTCTTCCTTCCAGCCTTCCTGCCTTTTTTCATGCTTCCATCCCATCCATACGCTCCTCTCCCTTCCCTCCCTCATTCCCTTCCTTCCCTCTTACCCTTTGCATTCTGTTACTCTTGCAATCCTTCTGTCTGTGGTTTTCCACCATTATTTCATGCAGTTCCCATTGTACTAAAAATGTTGCCCATTAAGAATTGTTTCTCAGAAAGATCTAAGATGGTGGGCTAGAGGAAGGCAGCATTCTGTGTTGCTCCATAACCTGTGATTCAAGTAGTAGGAATACTGCTTCACTGGGAGTGATAAAGGACCCTCCCCGCAGTTGCTCCCATGAGTGCCCTTACAGGACCCCTGACTACTCACCCACACAAGCTCCGGAGTGCCTGAGTGGGACCACAGCATCAGCACCCATACAGGAATCCTACCCCTCTACCTGCACAGGTATTCCAGACGCCAGTCCCTCGCAGGACACCTGGCTGTTACCTACACACAGAACTATGGCCACCGCTCCAATGTGGACCTCCATCTATCACCATGGAGCTCCCGTGGTTGCCACTATCTTAGGACACTGCAGCCACAGCACTAGTCCCCAATGCACAATAGCCTGCCTGCACAGGCTCTGAAGACAGCCAACAGCCACAACACTGCATGCCACAGAGCTGCGTCTCTGAGCACATTGCCCAACATCCCCACCAACCCGATCCAACTCCCCATTACTGAAAGCAGCCGCTCCATCTTGGGTCACCTTAGTCACCATCTTTATTTTGGGCTACTCCCAGTTTGGAATGCCAGCTGGGAAGGTAACTGAAATCCTCAACTTCCTCCTCTCCCTGGCAGCTTCTAACCTGGCACAATGACTGCCCAATACAAAACAGCTCTTCAAGACAGGAGCACGGCCCCCAGAGTGCAAATCATGAGTCCCCTGGAGAGAAAGGTCCCAGATTAGGAAATAGAAAGGGAGAGGGTGAGTGAGATATGGTTTAGAGACCAGAAATTGTGAGATTTATAGGTGATATAAGGAGATAAGACCAGGCGCTCACATCACACGAGTGGTCCCTAAAGGAGATCCTTGGGGTACAGTCTTCCATGGGACACCAGTAGATGCCATACCCCACTTCCAGGTGTCCTGCACCCAAGTCCAATCCTCCCATCCTGAGGGTGGCAATAACAGCAAACAACAGACAACCCTACCTATTGGATGAGAAAGGAAGAAGGAAAGATACTGATCTCTATCCAAAACAATCCTTGATTCATCATTCCAGTGTTTTTTTTTTTTCCTTCCTCTCTATTCTCCCACCCTCTCATCAACAACATATGTGAAACCAATACTTTGCATGAATTAGGATACCCGAGGACTGGGACATCTGAATAGTATATTAGAGTTGTTTTGTATAGTCTCTTTTCTCCTATTTTTACATTTTTTTCTTAATATTTATGTGTGTTTGTTTTATGTACTCTAGTGTCTTCCCACTTACTTGTCTACCCCAATTCACTTCCTTTCTCTTCTCCTGCTACTAACCATCTTCATTAGATTCCTCTTTCACACTTGCTAAGATCTAATAACTCTGTATCTTTACCTTCTTCCTCCTCAACATCTCATCTTACACCTCACCCCCACACCCTGGGTTCTTTGTCCACCATCAGAAACTATAAACCATTTTGCAAACCTATTGTTTATATTGTAGATAATAATTGAACTCAACATTTCTATATATTGTGACCAAACTGTAAACATCTTAATAGCAACCATTTTGTTTAAGGTTGCATATTGTTTGTATTGGGATCTGTTGACATTGTTCTTCCCCTCAAAGGAGAGGTATTGGGATCCTGCAGGGACACTATAAACATATAGAGTAAAAGCAGTAGTGCCTCAGATATATATTGCTAGAAGTGAATACACATGAACAACATGAAAAAACAAGGAAAAAAATGGCCCAAACAAACCAAAATGCTACATTATTAGAGTCTGTGGCCAGCACAGCAGAAGCAATGACAGAGAAGGAGTTCAGGTTGTACATAATTAAAATGTTCTGTGAATTAAAGGATGATATAAGAGCAAATACAGGCAGCCAAAGATCATTTTGATATGAGTTACAGAAGCAAATATAGGAAGCAAAAGATTACTTCAGCGAGACATAGAGGTTCTAAAATAAAACCAAACAAATCCTTGAAATTAAAGAAACAATAAACCAAATTAAAAGGTGAATTAAAAGTATCACCAACAGATTAGACCACTAGGAAGACAAAAACTTAGCCAATGAAGACAATTTATGTAATCTTGAAAAGAATGTAGACCACAGAGTGAATATGGTAAGAATCATGAGCAGAACATTCAAGAAATATGGGATAGAATAATAAGACCAAATTTAAGAGTTATTGGGATAGAGGAAGGCATAGAGTTCCAAACCAAAGACATGAACAATCTATTCAATGAAAAAAATATCATAAAATTTTCCAAACATGAAAATGAATTGCAAAGCCAAATACAAGAGGCTTACAGGATGCCAAATATAAAAAATCACAACATATCCACACCAAGGCACATTTATAATGAAAATGTCTACCATACAGAATAAGGAGAGAATTTTAAAAGCCATGAGAGAAAGGAATCATATTACATATAGGGGAAAACTAATTAAGATATCTTTAGATTTTTCAACCTAGACCTTGAAAGCTAGAACATTCTGGAAGAATATATACCAAGCCCTGAAAGAAAATGAATACCAACCAAAAATCTTATATCCAGCAAAAGTAAGCTTTAGATTTGATGATGAAATAAAAACTTTCCACAATAAACAAGAGTTCAAATAATTTACAACTAGAAACCCCTGCACTATAGAACATCCACAGCAAAATATTTCATGACGAGGAATTCAAAAACAACAATGAAAATCAGCAGAGAGAGATATTACACTAAACAAAAAACAATAAAAGGAGAAACAAAGTCAAGTTAAATACCAAAAATAAAGAAAATGGCTAGGAATACAAATTATGTGAAAATAACAAACCTGAATATTAATGGCCTAAATTCACCAATCAAAAGACATAGACTGGCAGATTAGATTTTTTAAAAAAGTTTCAACAATATGCTACATCCAAGAGAATTAACTCATCAGAAAAGTCATCCACAGACTGAAGATGAAAGGTTGAGAAAAAACATACCACTCACAGAAACTGTGGAAACAAGCAAGGGATTCCACAGGCATATCAAATAAAGTAGACTTCAAGTTAAAGTTAATCAAAAAGGACAAAGAAGGATATTCACACTGTTCAAAAGAACCGTACATTAACAAGACATGAAAATTATAAATATGTATGCCCCAAACAATGGAGCATCTACATTTTTCACATGAACTCTTCTCAAGTTCCAAAGTCAAATAGACCACAACACAATAATTCTGGGTGACTTTAACACACCTCTTTCACCACTGGATAGATCTTTCAAACAAAAGTTGAACAAAGAAATTATAGAACTCAATATTATAATCAATAACTTTGATTTAACTGACATAGTGTATTTCATCCATCAAGGAGTGAATACACTTAGTTCTCACCCAGCACGTGGATCCTTCTCTAAAATAGACCATATATTATGCCATAAAGGAACTCTTAGTAAACACACAAAAAAGTAGAGATACTATTAGATCAAAATGGAATGAAATTAGAAATCAATGATAAAATAAAAATTAGAAGCTACTCCAACACCTGAGACTAATTAATATGCTATTGAATGAACTATGGGTTGCAAAAGACTTCAAAGAAGAGATTAAAAAATTCTTAGAGGTAAATGAGAACAATGAAACAACATAATGAAATCTCTGCGACATTATGAAGGCAGTACTAAGGGGAAAGTTCATTGCATAGAGTTTATTCCTTAAGAGAAAAAAAAAGTTGAATAATAAATGACCTAATATTACATCTCAAAGCCCTACAAAAAGATGAACAAATCAACCCCACAAGCAGTAGAAGACAGGAAATAATTAAAATCAGATCTGAAATAAAAAAAAAAATAATAATTGAAACAAAGGAAGTAATTGAAAAAACAAAAAGTTGTTTTTTTTAAAAAAATAAATAAAATGGATAAACCCTAAGCCATGTTAATGAAGAGGAGAGAGAAACCTCAAATTACTAACATACATGAGGAAAACGGAAAGATCACAACCGACACTATAGAAATACAAAACATAATTTTAGAAATTATTTTGAAAACTTATACTCCAATAAAATAGAAAATATCAAAGGCATCAACAGATTTCTAGAGTAATATGATGTGCCCATACTGAATCAGGATGATGTACACAATTTAAACTGATAAGTTTCCAGCAAGGAAACAGAAGATTCCATCAGAAGCCTACCAACCAAGAAAAGCCAGGGACCAGATAGATATACAGCTGAGTACTATAAGACCCTTAAAGAAGAACTAATACCAGTACTCTTCAATTTATTTCAGGGAATAAAAAAAGAGGCAGCACTTCCAAACTCATTCTATGAGGCCAATATCACTATGATTCAAAAACCAGGCAAAGACACATAAAAGAAAGAAAACTTTGGACCAATATCTCTAATGAACATAGATGCAAAAATTCTCAGTAAAAATAATAGCAAATCGAATACAAAAACATATCCAAAAGATAGTGCACCACAATCATGTGGGGTTCATCCCAGGGATGAAAGGTTGTTTATACATATGAAAATCAATGTATATAATTCATCACATCAATAGACTTAAAGAGGAGAATCATATGATCATCTCAATAAATGCAGAAAAAGCATCAGACAAAATACAGCACCTCTTCATGTTCAAACTATTGGAAAAACTAGAGATAAGAGGAACATATCTCAACATTGTAAAAGCTTTCTATGCTCAGCACCAGACCAACATAATTCTAAATGGAGAAAATTGAAAGAAAGCATTACCTCTTAACATGGGAACAAGATGGGCATGCCCTCTTTAACCACTTCTATTTAACATAGTTCTTAAAACACTAGCCAGCACAATTAGAAAGATGAAAGAAATTATAGGGATATGGAATATAAAAAGAAGATACGGATAGGAAAATAAGAACTTAAATTAGCACTATTTGCCAATGAAATGATTCTATATGTAGAAGACCCAAAAAATTCCACCAGAAAATTTGTAGAACTAATAAATGAATTCAGCAAAGTAGCAGCATATAAAATCAACACCCATAAATCAAAGGCATTTCTGTATATAAGTGACAAATGCTCTAAAAGGAAAACTACCCCATTATAATAGCATCAAAAAAAAAAAAAAAAAAAAAACTTGGGAATCAACGAGAGATGTGAAGGAAGGACCTATACAATGAAAACTACAGAAAACTAAATAAAGAAATTAGAGAAGACCTTAGAAGATAAAAAAAACTCTCTGATAGGCAGAATTAATATTGTAAAAATGACCATACCACTAAAAGCACTATACAGGTTTAATGAAAGTTCAATCAAAATTCCAATAGCATTCTTCATAGAAATGTGCAAAAAAATGAAACAATCCCCTATCTCTCACCATGCATAGCACTCAACTCAAAGTGGATCAAAGATGTAGGAATTAAACCATAGACTCTGCATCTAATAGAAGAAAAAGTAGGCCCAAATCTCCATCATGTTGAATTAGGCCCTGACTTCCTTAATAAGATTCCTATAGCACAAGAATTAAAATCAAATCAATAAATGGGATGGATTCAAATCAAAATGTTTCTTCTCCGAAAAAAGAAACAATCAGTGAGGTGAACAGAGAGCCTACAGAATGAGAGCAAATTTTACCACTTACACATCAGATAGAGCATTAATCTTTAAGATGTATAAAGAATTCAAGAAGTCCTAACACCAAAACAAAAATAAGAAAAATAAAAATCAAATGGCTCAATGAATAAATGAGCCAAGGAACTGAGCCAACACTTCTCAGAAGATGATATACAATCAATCAACAAATATATGAAAAAAATGTTCAACATCTCTAGAAATGTTAGTAATTAGAGAATTGCAAATCAAAACCACTCTAAGATTTTATCTCACTCCAGTGAGAATGGCACCTGTTAAGAATACAAACAACAATAAGTGTTGGCAAGGATGTAGGTAAAAAGGAACACTCATACATTGCTGGTGGGACTGCAAATTGATGCAGCCAATATGGAAGGCAGTATGGAGATTCCTTGGAAACTGGGAATGGAACCCCATTTGACCCAGCTACCCTGCTCCTTGGTTTATACCCAAAGAACTTAAAAAAACAGCATACCACAGGGATGCAGCCTCATCAATGCTTATAGCAGTACAATTCACAATAGCTGTGTAACCAACCTAGATGCCCTTCAGTAAATGAATGGATAAAGAAAATGTGGTATATTTACACAATGGAATGCTATTCAGCATTAAAAGAGAATAACGTCATGGAATTTGCAGCTAAATAGATGGAGTTGGAGAAAATAGTGCAAGTGCAGTAAGCCAGTCCCAGTAAAACAACTGTTGAATGTTTTCTCTGATAGAAGGATGCTGACTGATAATGGAGATGGGGGTGGAGTATGGGAGGAATAGAGGATCTCTAGATAGAGCAAAATGGAGGACACAGAAGGGAGGGGTCATGGGAGTAGGAAATTTAATGAAATGAGACGGACATCATTACTCAAGTACATGTATGAAGACAGGAATAGTGTGACTTTACGGTGTGTAATACCAGAGGTATAAAAATTTGTGCTATATATATGTAATATGAATTGAAATGCATTCTTCTTTCATACGTAACAAATAAGAATAAATTTAAAATAAAGAATTGTTACTCAAGTGTAAAAACTGCATATAGCATTCAAATTTCTTTGGAATAAGTACCAGTACTTTTGCAGATTTTCTTTTTTGTGTGTGTTTAGAAAAATACCAGTACCCTTTCCCTGAAAATATATATTAGCAGCAATATAAGAAAATTAACATTCTTATTGCATCGTGTTTGTTATTTCTGCTGAATGAACTGGAGATTAGCTAATGCTAATGTAGTTTAAAACATAAATAAAATGTAAATAGAACTGAAGTTTGATTTTCTGATTATTTTCCTTGAATAAAAGGGATCCATAAAGACAATGCTTTCAGTTTTAGTATTCTGAAATTTAGTATTTAATATTCAAATATTAGTCACTTTATAATACATTTTATGTTAATAAACAATGGTAACTATTATGCTTCTACTTCACATTGGTATCACCTTTTCTGGTTTTTAAGACATGAAAAAGGAATTGGGATAATGATAAGAGTTTGCTTTAGTAGTACAGAAGCTGTTCCTATGGACTCCAGAGAGACTGCATTTGGTCAAAGGAATCAAAATGCTCAAGTATGCAAACCATGTTAGGCTAAATATTTCAAAGAAATAAAATGTGTTTTTTTTTCCTTTTGTATCATTTGGGCCAATGAAAATTCTATATGATTGAAATTAACTTTCTGTGAAAATAGTAGGACAAATATAGAACCAAATTATCTCAAAAGGAAGACTAGAAAAACAATTCAGTAAGTATTTTAAGTATGATTCACATTATTCAAATCTACCAATAGATGTCTTGAGAAAAAAATCATGACATTTTTTTCTCTTTTTACTGAATGCAGTGGCATACAAAATACTGGGAATTGTGAATTATGTGCTTAACTATGTGAGTATCAAAGATTACAAATATTTCTAGAAGCTATTCTATGGCTATGACTGAGTGCCTTTAGAAAGATAAAAAAACACTTCAGTTAATTGATTCTAAAATTCGTTTTGGATAGCATTTCTTCCAACTCTCAGGGTATAATCAGGCACTATTGCTGGTAAAATACCTCCAGGCCATTCCTTCTCAAATTTGTCAGCCTACCAGTAAATATATGGTTGATTACACTGGTTTTATTCCTAGAGCAATAAATGTTGAAATGGACATTGAAATTCTCTGACTTTCAATAATCAAAATGTTGCCTGGAACCAGAAGCATCAATTTAATAGAAATACGAAATTTCAGGCTCCACCCCACATCTAGTAAATCAGCAGCACCATTTCATTATCTCCAAGTGGTTCTAATGCACTTCAAAGTTTGAGAGTCCCCAATAGAAACAAGATGCATGGAGGGCCCCTAGTTCAGATAACTGTCACATTTCAGCACAAACTGGTTTGCTAGCAATAAAATGCACTCATAAATATTTTGTGTACATTTGTACACAAGCCATTTGTATTAAGCAAGTCATTTGTATTAAGTTAGTTGTTTTCAAATTTCCATTCAGTTTTCTTTACGAGCATTTTCATAAGTAACTTTAAGATGAAATCCAGACAAATATTGATAAATAGCTACAAAAAAACCCAAATTCAAAGTAATCTGAGATTATTATTAAAAAATTACCAATTACACTCAAAGCATTTTTATGATTACTTCATTTGAAATTCCTTTATTCATACAGTATACATTCACATATTTTCTTAATTTTTGTTATATTAACTTATGCCCCTCTAAAACATTTATTTTATTATAAAATCATTTTATTATCAAATTCAAGTGTTTTTTAAGTGTTTAACATTTAATAACTTGAAGTCTTCATGAGAATGAATATTCTTGGATGTTACCCTGAATTTACTGAATTCAGACATGGTAGTCCCAATGACTGACCTTGTAATCCCAATGATTTGTGAGGCTGAGCAAGTCCAATCTGAAATTCAAGGCCTAAGTTCAGCAATTTAGCAAGACCCTGCCTCAAAATTTAAAAATTAAATTAAATTAAAAGAACTGGAGATGTATTTTAGTGGTAAAGCACCTCTGAATTCAATTTCCAGTACAAAAACAAACAAAAATCTTATCTTACACCTACTGAATAAACTCTAAGAAATATGGATGGTATGAAATGAAATAAATATGTATTTAGAAATAAATATGTATTTGAACCTCTTGCATAATTTTGATCTGATTGTCAAAGAATAAAAATTCCAAAAATTTATGTTTTAAAAATTTGATTGAATTTTATTATCAATTCATGAACCAGGTAGCAGTCAGTATGCAAAACAGACAGTGGCTCTGACAGATATGGCCAAAGAGTTGGTTGAGCAGGAGCAAGGAAATAGCAATACAAAAAACAGATTGGTTAACATTATATTACTTTCCTTGCTAAACAGAAGGTATTTTATTTTACTGCTGGCTTAGATTGACCAGTTCCCTTACAAACATTCTACTATTGGAAAACTGTCTTGCTGAGGAATTAAGCTGTCATTTCTCTCCTGATTTCTTAGATCAGACTTTACAAATATATGATATATATTTCAGCTTGGGGATATAAAAACTTAGCCAGAATCATTCAATTTTGTGTAGATGAGTTGGAATCTAGTGTAAGAACTCAGTTCAAATCAACAGTATCTCCTAAATTTTATTTAGCATGTGTAATTCCTCTTACTTGGGAATCATTTAATCTGATATAAAAATATGACTTCTTAACAGACACTTTTATGATGATGAAATACTTGTGCAACTATTTTTTCTTTCTTTCTTAGGTGACTAATACATGTAAATAAACAATATGAACCTAATCGGCCATGCATTGAGGGTAATCTGACCATGACAGGTAGCAATTATAGTGCTCATAAAAGCTTCCTTCTTAAAATCTAATTAAGAGAGAATAAGATTTAGTTTAAAATAAATACAAAGATACTTCAGAGTGACATATTGATTAGTTTAAAATTATAGTTTGCCTTAAATTTAGATCATGTCTAGTATCATTATAGCCAAATCAGACTTCTGAAATATTTTAGCATCATTTAAAGAAATAAGAACACAAAATATTCCTTTCACCATGCAAAGACTTTTAGTCTACTTTTCTTGTGCTTACTTTTATATCTATTTTTACTAAAACTATTTCTAATGTTTTGTAAAACCAAATAAGCCATATTGTCCTAGTGCACATATATGTCCATAAATTGAAATAACAGTAATTCAAATGTGGTGATTGTGCAAATTATTTTATGATTATTGGTTTTCTTAATATCTTTTTTTAATCTAAGACAAGAAAATGAGGATCAATGTCTGATGATCTTCAAACATTACAGAGAAGATTATTGATACAGTTGATTTTAAAAAATTAACAAATTACAAACAACTAAACACACATCATCAACTACACACACATCGTACATATGTTGATACAAGCATGTTTACTTATGATATACATTAACATTTAAGAATTTTGGACTAATATAATAAAGAAAACCATAAATTGAATACTTATATTACATTTGAAAGTGATAAGTGATTAAGTATATTTATTCATCAATCAACTTGTCAATTTATTTCTTTGCTTTTAGGGCTAAAAATAAAAAGTATATGTCTTGCAGAACTTTGTTTAGTATTGGAATGGATCATTTTAAGTGTTCATTTCACTGAGTTAAGGGAATCCATATAGAAAGTAAAGCATTCATTATTTTTAATGCGAAGCTCTCTTCTGCTTGAAGAAAAGTCCCTATGATTTGGCATTTGATAAGAATTATTGTCCTTCTCTAGAAGGATCTGTAGGGTTTTCCAAAGGAGATTGGCAGTTGACAGAGTGAATAAGGAAGATCTGCTTACAATGTGAGTGGACATCATTCAGTTGGCTGGAGGTTCAGACTGAAATCCAGGATGCCCTTCCCCTGCTCTTGGATCTCAGAACACTAGGTCCTCTGACCTTAGGACTCTGAGACTCTCAGGTTCTCAGGCTTTTTGCCTTTGTCTGAGACTTACACCATTATAGTTCTTGGGTCTGATGCTTCACATTTAAACTGAGCTATTCTCTTGGCTTCCCTGGTTATCTAGCTTACAGGACAGCCTGAAATGAGATTGATGAGCTTCCATAATAGATAGAGCCAATTCCCCTATCAAATTCCTTCTCCTATCTATCTATCTATCTATCTATCTATTCATCCATCCACGCATCCTTATCATTGATCCTGTCTCTTTAGAGAATCCTGACTAGAACAATTAGTTATTTGGTAAAATTTGAAATTGGTATTTTAAAAATTACATGAATTTCTCTGAATTTCCATATTTGATTATCATTCCTTGTGATATTAATCATTTCAATGGTCTTGGTAAGAAACCTGTTTCTACCTGCCAATGATATAAAAGTGACACCTGAATTTTATACAATTGCCAAGGAAAATCAAAAGCAAAAATGTGATTTTTAGTAAATTAAACATCAATAACACAATTGATGCTGTGAATTAGAAGTTACATAGAAATCTTTAAAATATTCACATAACAGAAAGATATATAAATGACATTATGAGCATAATTGACCTACAATTTTATATGAATGTCATTAAATATACCAAGTCTAGGACACAATACTCCTGTTGTTTTACTGTAAGATAGAGACTTATACCGATCTATATGTGAGAATTTTAATTCTTAGTAATGACATAACATGTAACATTATATAATATGTAAAATCTTGTCTCTTATATCATCTCAGTTCTGTCAACAAATATGCTGCTCTGCTCCTTTTAGTAAATAATAAACTAAATGAAAAAGTAAAGGTAATTGCTCAAGATAACCTAGGTAATAACTGAAAGAAGAGGGATTCATTTCAGGTCTAGTTTCTAGTACAAAACTTGGTATGAGTGCATTGCATTACAATTTCACCTGTTCCACTAGTGATACAGTATACACAGATTTTCATCACTGATTTTCAACAAACATTGTTTTTTCTAGTCATGTTGTTTAAATTTGCTCTCAGGTCAGTAAAAGACAATTGAGACCTGTTTCTAAAGTAGTCAAGAATGTTTTCCCGCATCTATCGAGATGATCATATGGTTCTTATTTTTAAGTCTATTGATGTGGTGAATAACATTTATTGATTTCCATATATTGAACCAGCCTTGCATCCCAGGGATGAATCCTACTTGATCATGGTGCACAATTTTTTTGATATGTTTTTTCACCAGAATTTTATTGAGGATTTTTCCATCTAGGCTCATTAGAGATATTGGTCTGTAGTTTTCTTTCTTTGAAGTGTCTTTGTCTGGTTTAGGTATCAGGGTGATGTTGGCCTCATAGAATGAATTTGGAAGTTCTCCCTCTTTTTCTATTTCCTGAAGTAGCTTGAAAAGTATTGGTATTAGTTCCTCTTTAAAGATTTTGTAAAACTCTGCTGTATACCCATGGGGTCCTGGGCTTTTCTTAGTTGGTAGTCTTTTGATGGTTTCTTCTATTTCCTCAATTGATATTGGTCTGTTTAGGTTGTCTATATCCTCCTGACTCAATCTGGGCAGATCATATGACTTAAGAAATTTATCTATGCCTTCACTATCTTCTAATTTATTGGAGTATAAGGATTCAAAAAAATTTTTGATTATCTTCTATTTTTCTGAAGTGTCTGTTGTGATATTGTCTTTTTCATCCCGTACGCTAGTAATCTGAGTCCTCTCTCTTCTTCTCTTCGTTAGCATGGCTAACGAAAAATCTGTCGATTTTGTTTATTTTTTCAAAGAACCAACTTTTAGTTTTGTCAATTTTTTCAATTGTTTCTTTTGTTTCGATTTCATTAATTTCAGCTCTGATTTTCATTATTTCTTGCCTTCTACTTCTTTTGCTGTTGTTTTGCTCTTCTTTTTCTAGGATTTTGAGATGAAGTATGAGATCATTTATTTGTTGGTTTTTTCTTTTTTTAAGGAATGAACTCCAAGCAATGAATTTTCCTCTTAGAACTGCTTTCAATGTGTCCCATAGATTCCGATATGTTGTGTCTGTGTTTTCATTTATCTCTAAGAATTTTTTAATTTCCTCCTTGATGTCTTCTATAACCCATTGATCATTCAGTAACCTATTGTTCATTCTCCAAGTGATGCATGCTTTTTCCTTCCTTCTTTTATCGTTGATTTTCAGTTTCATTCCATTATGATCAGATAAGATGCATGGTATTATCTCTACTCCTTTATATTGTCTAAGAGTTGCCCTGTGACATAATATATGATCTATTTTTGAGAAGGATCCATGTGCTGCTGAGAAAAAAAGTGTAACTGCTTGATGTTGGGTGGTATATTCTATATATGTCAATTAAGTCTAGGTTATTAATTGTGTTATTGAGTTCTATAGTTTCCTTATTCAACTTTTGTTTGGAAGATCTGTCCAGTGGCGAGAGAAGTGTGTTGAAGTCTCCCATGATTATTGTATGGTGGTCTATTAGACTCTTGAACTTGAGAAGAGTTTGTTTGATGAACATAGCTGAACCATTGTTTGGGGCATATATATTTATGATTGTTATGTCTTGTTGGTGTATGGTTCCCTTGAGCAGTATGTAATGTCCCTCTTTATCCCTTTTGATTAACTTTGGCTTGAAATCTATTTTATTTGATATGAGTATGGACACTCCTGCTTGTTTCCGAAGTCCATATGAGTGATATGATTTTTCCCAACCTTTCACCTTCAGCCTATGTATGTCTTTTCCTATCAAATGCATCTCCTGTAGGCAGCATATTGTTGGGTCTTGTTTTGTGATCCAATCTACTAGCCTGTGTCTCTTAATTGGTGAGTTTAAGCCATTAACATTTAGGGTTATTATTGAGATATGGGTTGTTCTTCCAGCCATATTTGTTTATTTCTGTTACTAAACATGGTTTGTTTTCCTCTTTGATTATTTTCCCCCACCTTCACGGTCCTACCTCCCACTGCTGTTTTCCATTGTTATTTTCCATTTCCTCTTCCTGTAATGTTTTGCCGAGGATGTTTTGAAGAGATGGTTTTCTAGCTGCAAATTCTTTTAACTTTTGTTTATCCTGGAAGGTTTTAATTTCATCTTCCATCCTGAAGCTTAATTTCGCTGGATACACAATTCTTGGTTGGAACCCATTTTCTTTCAGTGTTTGAAATTTTATTCCAGGATCTTCTAGCTTTCAGAGTCTGTGTTGAAAGATCAGCTGTTATCCTGATTGGCTTACCCCTAAATGTAATCTGCTTCCTTTCTCTTGTAGCTTTTAAAATTCTCTCCTTATTCTGTATGTTGGGCATCTTCATTATAATGTGTCTAGGTGTGGATATCTTATGATTTTGCACATTCGGCGTCCTGTAGGCTTCTAGGATTTGGGATTCTGTCTCATTCTTCAAGTCTGGGAAGTTTTCTCGTATTATTTCATTGAATAGATTGCTCATTGCTTTGGTTCTTTGATATAAGGAGAGTAACTAAGAACAGAGTAGGGACGAAGAGCAGGAGAAGAAGATTAACATTAAATAGGGATGAGAGGTGGGAGGGAAAGGGAGAGAGAAGGGAAATTGCATGGAAATGGAAGGAGACCCTCAGGGTTATACAAAACTACATACAAGAGGAAGTGAGGGGAAAGGGAAAAATAATACAAGGGGGAGAAATGAATGACAGTAGAGGGGGTAGAGAGAGAAGAGGGGAGGGGAGGGGAGGGGAGGGGGATAGTAGAGGATAGGAAAGGCAGCAGAACACAACAGACACTAGTATGGCAATATGTAAATCAATGGATGTGTAACTGATGTGATTCTGCAATCTGTATATGGGGTAAAAATGGGAGTTCATAATCCACTTGAATCAAAGTGTGAAATATGATATATCAAGAAATTTGTAATGTTTTGAACAACCAACAATAAAAAAATTAAAAAAAAAGAATGTTTTCCCAAGAAAGTGGACAAAAGAAGGATTTAGAATAAGGTTTTGGAAGTAGGATAAGCCTATATTAGAATAATTGGACATTGGCAGGGCGAGTTTTTGGATTCATGTCCCTGCTCTTCACTGGAAAGCAGTTCAGAGTTGAAGGTAATCCCTCCCTCCATCTGTGTATTGGTCTTCTCATCTGTTACATATGACTAACAATATGGTGCTGCTTTGCTCCACTGTCAATGATATGAAATAAGGAAAAAAATATGGAAATAATGAAAAATTTTGAAATGCCATGGCTTTTAGTAACAACAGCACAACAATGTTTGTCTATGCAGCCATTGTCTTTATGCTGCCAATTTCCAAAATTGTGTTTCAGGTTCCCTAGATTGTATAAAGTCCTAAGGTTTGGCTTGTCCTACCGCACACACTTTATTTCTCATTGCCCACCCTCTCTCATTCCCTTTGCATTCATTTTTTTATTTTCTTTTCAGAGAGAGGACTTACCAGAAATTGAACTCAGGGACACTCAACCACTGAGGCACATCTCCAGCTTCCCACCTTTTTTATTTATTTATTTATTTATTTATTTATTTTTTGTATTTTAGAGATATGGTCTCACTGAGTTGCTTAGTGCCTCGCCATTGCTGAAGCTGGCTTTGAACTCACAATCCTCCTGCCTCAACCTTCCAAGCCACTGGGAATACAGGCATGCACCACAGTGCCCAGCCTTTCTCATTCTGATTCTTGGGTAACCTAGGTACTGTCATAAATCAGGGCCTTTGTTCTCTGCTCTACTTCCAGTGTTCTGCTTCAGATATCAGCAGGGCTATTCCCGCACTTCTTTGTGTTTCCTCTCATGTCATTTCATAAGAGAAGCACCCTTAAAAAGTCCATACAAAAATAACATTCACCAGTCTCCTAGTATTTCTCTACTGACATTACTCTGATTTATTTTACTTCCTAATATAAATTTCCATATAGCTAGAATATTTCATATTAATTAGTTGGTTTGTTTATAGTTTATATTCTCCATTTGAATGCAAAGATCACAGGAGCAGATATTCTTACTTACTGCCCTATCTCCAAGGCTTTGTACATATAAAGTACTCAAGAATTATTCATTAAATAATTTTCAAGCAGAAGAACATTGTATGCAATGTGCTACATAATTATAAAGGGGGGATTCACCTGGTTTGGGGCAGTAACCTAGACATCTAGATATTTGTGGACTTTCTTCTTTCTTGAATCCCAGTATTTTTGGATTTGTCTATTAAACCAAATGATAGAATAGGGTAGATACATTCATGGGTATCTTCCTCACTTAGGTTTGTTTACTCATATATAAAATATCGATGGATTGCTTATAGTGAGAAGGTTGACTCAATTCATAATCAAAGAACTATGGTAATCAAATTCATCAAAATTTTATTATATTGTCTTTCTATTTTATCTCAGAAATATAGTCAAGCTTTACACATATTATTTTAAATTTTGTCAAACAATACTGAAATATTCATATATTTTCTCCTTTTTACAAATCATAAAACTGAGCTTCAAAAGTCTTAAGTAATTTAACTGAGTTAACAAAACTTTTATTTATTGGTATTGGTGTCCAGGTTTTATCTTAGTCCATGTGCTACATCCATGGCCATGTTACTTATTTTCCTATGGTCAAGCAGGAAGTGTGAGAATGAGGTGATACCATTAGTCCAGAATTTTCTCATAAAAAATATATTAGATGAGATTGTTTGCATAAGCTCATTCATTTGTGCTACCCTTAATATGTTCCTGAAATCTGAATTTTAAATGAGAATCATAGAATGTTAGAGTAAGGAAGAATCTCAGAGTTATTTAGTCCTATTTTCTCATTTTATAGACCTAAGAAATTTGGCTAAGGAATGTCAGTTCACACAAAATCAAACAACGGGCCTCTTTTCCCAAACCATTCTAATGCCTTGGTCAGTATTTACTGCTTTGGGTCCTTCACAATGCCCACTTACAATTCACATGATTCAACACAAAATAGGCTTATGTCAGACACACTTTTTATGGGTTAGTTTGGATAAAAGTGAACATGACTTTCACTTCAAGACTGGACAATTGACTATATACACTGTAAGAACAGCTTTTAGTCAATCAATAATACATTACTGGAGGAGAGGAGGATAGGGAGGGTGGGAAAGTTAGGTAAAAAAGAGAGAAAGGTAATATAGGGTAGATAATTGGAAGCCATTGTACGTACGATTTAGTGACAGGTTGATGTCAGTGACCTCAAAAGCCATTTGTGGCTAAGGTAGCTGATATAAAGCTATAAGTTGTAAAAATCATGATCAACAATCTCCTGTAGATATGGAAAATAATGTGTTACTTAAAATTGCCAAAAGTATGAATACAATAGAGCAGAGAATGTCACAAATAGAAGCATGTGTGTTCTATTTACACATATATACACACAATGCAACATTACAAGAACATATAACATGATATACATATCCTTAAAAGACTCATTCATTTTATATATGATTAATACATTCCTGATAGCAATCTTTTTAACATACTGAATTAGTACTTTTTAAAAAAATTGAAATTAAAAATCAATTATTAGTATTATCTGGAGAAAAGACCCAAATAACATAATATAAATTAAGGATGATTTTTCTATATTAACTAATAGATTGATTTAATGACCTAGTATTGAGAAGCTAGTTATTTTTTACATGTCAACCAGTATTTCAACAGGATGGTCTTTTCCAACAAGAATTAAGTGACTATGAAAATCTGTTATGGTCTTTTTATGTGCTGACTGTATTCACTTGCGTACCTGAAGCAAGAAATTAAAAAACTTTCCAACTATTTTCATGCTAGAATTTCTTGCTAGGATTTTCAAATGTTTTTGAAAATAAAAAAGACATAGAAACAGAACTTTGCATTTTAAAGATCAAGAGAATCAAAAGTATTTTTAATGTAATTTTCCCCTTAGTTCTTATAAAATCCAGTTGTTCAAGGTATTTTGGAATATATAAGATTTAAATTATCTATGTAAATACACAAATGCTTCTATTGACTTCATCTTTTTTGTAGTAAACAATTGGAGTTTAGAATATTAGTTATGGAGTTAATAAAAAATAAGAAACACAAAACTGTAAATGAATATTTTTCTCTACACATTAAAGAAAAACTGATTGAAAGTGAATTTAGCCTATGGCAAAAAAAACCCACATCTAGTCATAAAATCATTAATAGAATTATCATCTACATTATGAAATCATATTTTTGTTTGTGTTGTTTTTAAGATATGTTGTCTTTTTTAAGTACTAGAGAGCCAATTTTTATCTCATCTGGGACAAATGAGTAAAAAATGTGATAATAAATAATAAAATATAATAGTGAATATATAAATCATTAAACAATTAAATAGTTACAATAAATAATTAAATATAGAATAAATCATTAAATAAAATTATAAAAGAAAGTTTGATCAACATGGTACTATGACAAACTGAGTATTATAAAGACCAACATACACATTTTCACTTTCTAACTCTAGTGCCTTTCTCAGTAAGATATGGACTGATCAAAAAATCCATATGAACTTCCATCATCATGTACAAATGGAAAAGAATTGTTAATTTAAAAAATAAATTAAGAACAAAAAATCTTCATTATCTTTCTCCCTCCAATCCATTCTTAACAGAATATACACTTGGCCTAAAATAAAATAAACCCTAAATCATCCTTTTCACATTATGAAATAAAAAATAAATAAAGCATATTATGCATTAAATCATATAACAAATTTTTCTGTTATATCATATGAATTCTCCTTTTTCTTTTTATTTAACCATTACTTACATACAAAATTTTAACTTCTTGATTTAATTTGAAATCCTACCATTATTCCTGCCCATAAATATGTAACTGATATACTTTAAAGTGATCTTTCATTTCTTTTCTTATTAACCACTCTCAAGGTTTAAATTTATTAATTGTTTTCAATAATCAATAAAATAAAATTAAAAGCAAATATCTTACCTTGAGGAGCAGCAAGAGAATGGAAAAATTAAGGATAGATTCAAAATTTATTCTAGAGATCTAATCAACAGCTAAATGTTGATTAGATCTGGAGTGTTTTGAACAAGTCAATTCTTACTGTGAGATTGAAAGACCACAAAACTGAACGATTTGTGGTGAGATACACATAAGTAAACAGGTTAGGGGTGCGGCTTGCTCAAAATTGGGAAAAGAATAAGGTTGAACTTTGAAATGTCGCGTTTGTTTTTCAGGGAGCCAACTGACAAATGGTTGCATGCAGTTCAAAATTTCATAGAAAAGGTCATATGTTAAGATATACAGAGTGCTTTCAGCCCAACAAATCTTTATTGAATCATTATTTGGTGCCAGGGAATTTTCTAATAATTTGGATTTAGTACAGATTTAAATGGTCTCTCTGTGGTGATTCCTCTGTCTTACTAAAGAGAAATAGTATACACAGTAATTTATCAATTGCAGTATTGAAGCATGTATCACATACCATGAAAATCCACATGAAAAAGTAATTTGATTGCCTTGGTAGATTGGATAAATGAAAAGGGTGCTGAAGACAATAAAATTGCCAAACAAGTTTCTTTATTCCCAGTCCTAGTTATTGCTTCTATGTTATGTCACTTTGTAAAAAAAAAAAAAAAAAATACTGTAATGACAGTCATGTGTGTATGCTATTGTCTATGATTCTATCTCTTTGGACCAATTTTGTCTATCTTCATCAGTCTAGCTCCACAAATGCCCCCTTAATTAAGTTGATCTTACCTTCCTGATTTGAGTTATATTGATCCCTAGGAATTCCCATGTAACTTTGCCAGCATTGCAACTACAAATTTTGAACAGTGTTAACATTTTCTGTTTGATACATGGCACAGACTTTGAGCTGCTAAGTGATTTTCTCTCTGAATACCTAGAATCAAGTATAATACTTGATATGCAGGAGAGGTTTGATAAATCGGTAAGGATAGAACAGTGGAGCATATGAAAGAACCTGTGTTAATCAACTTTTGTCACTGTGATGATATATCTGAGAAAGGCAACTTCTAAGGAGGAAATATTCATATAGTCTCCTGGGTTCAATGGTTTCATCCCATGGTCACCAGGCCCTGTCTGCCTTTAGACCTGTGGCAGTACATTACATCATGGCAGGGAAAGTACTCACCTACCTAATGGCAGCCAGGAAGTAAAAAGAGACAGAGAAAAGGGCCAGGGCCCCATAATTCCTTTCAAGTTCCTACTCCCAGTGACATAACTTCCTTCTCCTAGGCTCTACATCCTAAATGTTCCATTACTGCCCAATAATGCCACAGGCTGGCAGCCAAGCCTTTAGCATAGGAGCCATTACAAAATGCATTTAGTCCTTCTCCAAGAGTGAGCCACGAGAACTTCTGAAAGAGACTGAAAAAGTGGCTCTCTCCATTCATTTTGCAACATATACCAACCTATGCATGCCCCTCAATAAATAACTTGCAACTCTTAAACTTCCCACCCAGTGGAATTACTCATCTTCACTTTAACCAGTTGAGTTTTTTAATATTTATTTTTTAGTTGTAGTTTATGTGGTGCTGAGGATCGAACCCAGTCTCGCATGTGCAAGGCGATCACTCTACTGCTGAGCCACAATCCCAGCCCACCAGTTGAGATTTTATGCTTGCTAAGACCCAGTTGCATTTGTTCCAAAACTCACCTATAATCATTTTATTAATATC
The DNA here is from genome assembly GCF_021218885.2 of Marmota monax. Classification (NCBI taxonomy): domain Eukaryota; kingdom Metazoa; phylum Chordata; class Mammalia; order Rodentia; family Sciuridae; genus Marmota; species Marmota monax. The sequence goes on along the minus strand of NW_026693082.1, from coordinate 27,592,995 downwards.
ATTGCTGAATCAAATTGAATGAATCAAAATATTCATTTTTAAATGTACCTATAATGACAGTAATTAAAAAAGAACTTAGCTGTCATATTAGATGTAGGTAAAACAACTAGAAATTGTTGGGAAAATATTAAATAATTGAGAATTATCAGTTTTCAGCTCAAATGCCTTGAAGCTCTTGCTCTAAATTAAAGAATCCAAAACTAGAATTCATAGATATTTTTAAACTTAGTTTATGAAGAATATGAAACAGAATTCAATCCATCTGAGTTATATTTAGAGAAAAGGTGATAGCTCTACATTAGAGATAAACAATTAAAAATATTTGCATGCTTTTGGTTTAAATAAATGCCTGAAATGTATTCATTATCAACTGTAATACCTCCCTCTTCAACAGACTTTTCATAACTGAGTAACAACAAGCAATATGTATTCATTTTGTTGAATGAGCAGTGTTTCTATTCTACCTGTAACTGTTAAATATATGGAAGAAGAGGAAATGAGACAGGTTGGTCAGTTTTGCCCTATAGGAGCTTTGATGAAATGCTGAACAACTCAAAACAATGCCCCACACAGAACATGATTAATAAATATTTGCTGAATGAAAACACGGTTTAGAATTAACTCACAGGCAATGGCAAACATTCATGGGTTTTGGTAAGTGTGATTGTGTTTACATGGATTTTTCTACCTTATACAGTAGATAGTGCATTTTAAGGAATGACATGGTGGGTGGCAGAAAATGAAGGAGACTATTATAAATATCCATGTGAGATCCAATTAGGAACTAAAGCAAATTAAATTTAGTAGAGATTCTCTTCATATATCTTACACTTAAAAAGACAACACAAATTATATATTTATATAGTTTTCACCTTGGTGTAGAATACAGCTAAAATTTAGTCATTGATTTCATGCTATTACATGTGATGATGGACAAGGTATAGTATGTTTTGGATATATAAGTATAGGAGAAACTGATAGACCTGTGCAAGCTCAGGAAGATCTTCCTGGGGGAAGTAAATTGTTTGAAACAGTCAAGTTTAAAGAAAGAGTCTGATTTAACAAAGCAAAGGGAATTCAGTTGAAAGGGTATTCTAGGTAAAAGTTGTATGAAAAAGCCAGAGGTAAGAGCAAGTAAGGATAAAATCAGCATATTGGAGTGTGCAGAGCTGTCAATGGGAATGGGAAGAGAGGCAAGAGCTAATTATGAATACATAAGCAAAGGTCAGATAATGAATGAAAGGTAAAATTAGCTTCTCTTAGTAGTTAAGACTTTATCCTGAAGAAGGTCAGGAATTACTAAGTATTTTAAAAAGTGTGATGTAATAAATGTCAGTTTATAATGTTTATGCTACAAAGAGAACAATATGTGAATATGTAGGAAGAGTGTAAATAGCAAAACATTTTTAGAGTCTATTCTCCTAATTTTGGCAACTAAAAATTGTGGCTAAAACTAGAATTTTATTAATCAGGTGAAAGAAATAGAGTAATAGTTGCTAACATTATTAATGGTTTACTATATTCCAAGAAACCTGGTAAACACTTAGAAACTTTAAAAAAACTAAAAAATAGTCTGATATATGTAGTCAATGCTGTTAATCTTCACTTTATAGGTAATGTTGAGACAAAAAGTTATTAACATTTTCAAGGTCACACACATAAGAGTTAATACTACTGTAGGTGTGCTTTGTATATTTCTATCAAGAGTTTGATGCCTGCAAAAGTTGTTAGAAAAGCTGAAGATATTGCTGGAGCTACAAAACCATCAGGAATGGCCATATAAGTCATGATCCTCATAACAGTAATGACCAGCTAGGGAATCTACTCCCCTGAAGCTACCAGTAAAGTAATGATGGAATCCACAACCCATTGCAGCTTCCAAGAATCCTGCCACTCAGTTTTCCTCTGGAAATATAGAAAAGTGGTGAACAGATGCCCACCACTAGGTCTCAGAGATGAGAAAGCCAGAACCAAAAGCACTGCTGGCTGTTTCTGCTATGATACTTCTTGTAGAAGAGGTAGAATAATAAACGGTGGAATTCTATTGTGAAGAACTGTATATATCTGTGAAAGTTTTGCAGAAAATGATTCAAGGGATAGGGAATACAGTATGCACCTGTTTTCAGACTCCCAAATCTCACTTTGTGCATAGAATTCAGGATATATAGTCTAATACCTAAATGTAATGGACTCTGGTAAATGCAGTTTTTAACTTTCCAACCTTTCCAGTGAGAAGGTAGGAAAATGATAAAGTGAGCCAACGAAAGAGTGATAAAAGGGAAATCACATAAGACACTTAGGAGGCTACTGTAGCATTCCAGGTAAAAGATAATTGTGATTTGAGCCAGAATGGTAGGCGTAGACATCATTGAAAGTAGAATAGTTTTGGCCATATTTAGAAGGTAAAACTAACAAGGTTTATTGTTGCATTTGAAAGGGGAGTATGAAAGAAAGAGACTAGTCAATGATAAGTGTAACATTTTGAATCTAAGCAAATAAAAATTTTGGAGCTGTCCTCTTAGCTGGGGAAAATGAAGAAGCAGTATACTTAGCACAAGAATTGTGGGAGAAAACTTAGGAGGTAAGTTTAAACATTATTTAAGATGTCTTTTAAACATGTAAGTGCAGATACCAAGAAGAACATGTCTGAGGTTCAGTGTGAGTTCAGCTACAGAAAATAAATGAAAGATGTCACTTCAAATAATTTTTTGATATTTAATGGTATAAAAGGAAAAAAATCTTTAAAAAACTTTAGACTGCATATTTTTAAGAAAGACATCTTCCCTTTGTTTTGGCACCAGCAAGTTTCTACAACCATAGCATTATATTGTCTCTGGTACAAAGAGAATAATGTGAGCATTGAATTCTATGTGTGAATAATATGGAAGATTTCCCATGTTAGAAAGAACTGGAATCTCTAATCAGTTATGGTCCAGATCAGTATAAAAATTATGGGCACCTGACACAATTCAAATCCAGAAAAGGTAAAAAAAAAAAAAAAAGAGTGAACAAGTCATTTGAGGCATGAAAAACAAAGGAATAAAATAGATTGTATATATTATTTTAAAAGTTTCCTAAAAGAATGCAGTTAGAAGTCAAAGACAAAGCTAGGTTCTAAAAATTGATTCAGAAGAAAAATTAAGCAAGACCACAATGATTTTATGCACATTGTCCTGCAATGTTTACTAAAGGAGAATATTTAACAGGTCTCGTGTTAAATTAAAAGATCATTTTGGATCCTAAGGTTCTTTTCTTTGTGTGTTCAACATGTAACAATAATAAAGATGAAAGGAATTTGAGGTGGATGATGTGATAAGAAGTTCACAGGTCACCCTGTTGCATTTTGTGCTCTGTTGCTTTGATTCTGTTGCTGTCTCCTCTCCTTGCAGCATTATTTATTCAATCTGTTTAGTTTGCTTTACAGGCTGTGGCAGCATTCACAGGGTGGACCTATTGAACCAAGCCGTAATAGATGTAATACATCAATACATTTGAGCTGAACAGCTTTAATTAGGCCTTCCCGGTCATTTCATCAATTCAGTTGAGTACCATTGGGATTTGGATAACACCGAGCCTCCTGTCGAGCATGAGAATTACAGCACTCCAGCAAGGCTCCACCAGTCACAGCGCAAGGTTAGGCAATCAACAATAATTCACACAGGGATGCGCCCGGTGCCCAACCCATAAACTTACCCTTACAGTAATATCTTTGAAATCCTAAAACCTTTAAACTCAAGTGTCAATTTGGAATGCAAACTGCCTTAAAACTCCTCAAACAGACACATAAAGCTATTTTCCTGTTCAATAGAAGAGCTGGAGTTTACTTTGTTGCTGCCGACATACATATATAATCAAGTTGCCATTTCTGTAGCCATTAGGTTGATGGACAAGATATAAGAAGATGCAAAACCCTATGCTTAATGTGAAATTTTATGTATAATATTTCAAGTTTGCATAACATACTTTTATACCTTGCACTGTACTTGCCACATGCAGCTTGGATAAACATACTGAAAATAACCCGCTGCAGAAAATCTATGCAATGGAACATTCTATTAGGGCAGAATCACTTATGTTTGGAAAAGGGTAAATATTGTATAGGCAATTTTGGCATGCCTCATGGCAAATTTGCACATTCAAAAAGACACAGTAGCCTGTCTGTTTTTTCTAAACCCAGGAAAAAAAGGCCTTCACATTTATGTAGAATGACATTCAAATCACAGTATGATTTTCTTCATATACAATATATAGAATGGGAAGAGAGAAAGTCATCAGAAAATCCTTAAGGTATCTGTGGGCAACAGCCAGTATACACTACAGGTGTAGCTAGTGGGGAAAACCCACCTGCTATGGCTGAATGAAGACCCACATCAAGGAGGAGATTTGATTATTAAAACAAAACAAAACAGGGCTAAATGAATTAGATTGAGGACTCTCATTTTTCAAATGTCAGGATCAAACCCATACATTAATAGGGGACACAATGGGTTAGGAAAATTAGTAAAAAATATCTATCAAATAAAGCAATCTCAATTTTTTTAATTGTCCAGAGAGTGTCTTTCACCCATAATAAATATTCTGGAAGTCCAGTATACTGTAGCTACATCGGCTGAAACTCCAGAGCAAATCCTGCTCATTTTCCAGGATCACCAGTCAAGTGTCAACCAGGACTATTTGTTAAGCCTATGAAAATTATAAATTACCTCTTCAACAATAGAAAGGTAATGTTACTTGTAAAAAACTATGTAAACTCCTTAAAAGTGTTTTGGTAAAAAAAGGAAAAATACATATATAAAATTATAATAAAGGATTGACAAAATGTAAGTGGTTTTGTAACTTTAAGAAACTAACCACATAGCTAAGAGCTCAAATGGTCATGCCATTTATATTTTAAAATAATAGTAGTCATAATATAGGTAAATTTGAAATCCTTTTCTCGCAACTACAGTCTTATGGCTTAGATATGAGGTGTCCCCCCCAAAGCTCATATGCAAATCAATGCAAAAATGTTTAGAGGTGAAATTACCAGGTTATAAGAATCAAAACCTAATCAGAGCATTAATCTTCTTGAATGGATTAATTGCAGAGTAGCTGTAAGCAGGTAGGGTTTGAGTAAAGGAGGTAGATCACTATGAAATGGCCTTTGGGGTATATATTTTGTACCTAGTAAGCAAGGCTCTCTCTGCTCATGGTGGCCATGTCCTGAGCTGCTTGCCTCCTCACACCTTTCTGCCATGATGTTCTGCCTCACCTTGGGTCCACAACAATAAAGTCATCTGTCTATTTACTGAGACTTCTAAAACCAAGAACCCCAAATAAAACTTTCCTCCTCTAAAATTGTTCTTGTCAATTCTTTTGGTCCCAACAACAACAACAACAAAAGCTGAGTAAAACATATGGACAAGAAAACCAACTTAGTTTTAATTGTGTGGTTTTTAACTTAGTCATTTAGATTGTTTTTTTTTTTCTAATCTAGATACTTTTATAGTTACCATGTCTTTTTACATGGAATTTGTTTTCTTATTTGACTTCTGTAATCCATGGAATATTTTCAACTGGACATTATCATCTTTGGAAAGAGTTAATAATAATAATATAATTACACTGTTGGGGCTTTGTGAATATTTGAATGTCTGCAATATTCAACTCCATTAATACTGATATTTTTCATCATTTAAAATCTCCATACAAGTATGAATGCAATGTGGAATTTTAGAAGTTACATAAAAATATATTGTGGATCTAAATATTGGTTTAGAGAAGAGTATGAAGAAAAATAATGAATATTTAAACATCTAGACATGTTGATTCAGCTCCTGGACAAGCAAGTGGTTCAGCTAGAAGTGGATTGGCACCCTGATGGGTTGAAATGCAGGCAGCAAGCATAGCTTTCCAGCATGTGGAGCCACCATGCAGATCTGGTTGGCCTGAAGAGTTGTCAGCCAAGGTACACTAACCTGTCAACCTTCCATGGCCAGGCCTTAGAACAGTATGGTGGCCTGCTGCAGAAGCTCCTCCACATTGCGTGACATCCAGGATCCTCCCAGCATAGACCAGCAACCTCAACTTCTGGCTTTCTAATCCGCAGGGAGAAAATGAAAATGGGACAGACCTGAATAAAAGTCGGGACTCAAGAGTAGACCAATAGTGTTGGTATGTTTCCAAACTCCAAGTAGCATAAATTTGGACAAATAGTGTTAGTACTTTTCCAAACCCTAATTAGCATAAGTTTGTACCAATAGCATCGGTACTCTTCTCAGGCCCCAATTTTCATAAATTTGGATCAATAGCGGTGACCCAACTGTTGTATAAATACCAAGACCAGCACACACGGATGGAGAAAATCTGCTATGGGGTTCCCTCTTGCACTGCAAGCCTTCCATTCATGCTTCTATTCATCAATAACTGATACTCTTATACTCATCCATTCTGGTCTGTGGATTTCATTCCTCCAACTAAAAAGACAAGAACCCGTAAAGAAGAAGAAATTGATGGTGAGCTGCTGTGGTCTGCTGTGGCATAGGAGGCATGGCCCGCCATTAAGAGCTGCAACACTTCTCTGCTGCAGAGGCCTACAACCTTACACAGATCCCACATCCCAGCAGATTCAGGGAATCAAGTTTCATCTCAAAATTTTGGTTTCAGTGTGGTTCTTAACAGTGGGCATGAGTTGATAAATGCACCCTTAGGCAATCTCATCACTGTGGAAATATCATAGTGTACTTACCCAAAAAATATGCACATAAATACACATATACATATAAATATAAATATAAATACACACACATCCTAGATCTAACAAGACTTTATATTCCAACAAAATATCATGTGACTATTAGTGTATTAAAAAAATACCCTGGGGTGATAGACAAAAACTAAAGTTTCAGTTTTTTTCTCAACCTTCAGGCAAATGAATTAATGTAGCAAAATTTTCTTAAGGTAATGATTAAGAATTAAGTTAATATTGGCTATAGTAAAAATTTAAAGAATAATGAGAAAAAAATAATGTTCCTCTCTTCAATTCAAGCCAGTAGAGATGACGGACTTTCAAAGTTTAGTATATAACATTTTAGATATTTAAAATGGATACTTAGAAATAGGTAAATTATAGATTTTTGGGGAGGAGTAACAGGGATTGAACTCAGTGGTACTCAACCACTGAGCCACATCTCCAGGCTATTTTTTTTTTTTTAGAGACAGGGTCTCACTGAGTTGCTTAGCACCTCACCATTGCTGAGGCTAGCTTTGAACTTGTGATCCTCCTTTCTCAGCCTCCTGAGCTGCTGGGATTACAGGTGTGCACCACTGTGCCTGGCTAAAATATAGATCATATATATGTATGTATGTATACACACACACACATATATTGTAGAATTTTTTCATTGCTAATAGTTTCTTAAGAGAGGTTAATATTAAGATATTAAGATTTACCTTATTCTTTCCCAATATTTCAATATATGCATATATAATTAATAATTCTGAAATTTGAATATTACACTCAATTGTGATTTATTTTTCCTATGATAAACAGCACTGTTGTATATGTCTTCAAATTCATAACTAACTGGACTTTTTGAGGAAATATCTTCATTTTTAAAATTCTTATATTTTTAATGGGAAGGTCTAGCTTTAAATTAATAGATTTTCTATTATTCATTAAGAAGTTTCCTAATTCTGCCTCAAAAAATCTTGCACTAATTAACATCACTAAGAACTATAGGAGAATTCCATTTCTTCTGACTTTGCAAGAATTATATATTAATACTGTGTCTGTAAAATATATTGCAGAGATTTTCTCCCAGTGTGTACTCTGCCTTTCTTATTTTATCTTTTCTCATATTAATTATTTTTTCTTCAATTTAATTCGTATCCTCCTTTAAGTCTTTGGAGTTTTATGTCATACTTAAGAAGCTCCTTTTCATTCCAAGATTATAAATGTTCTCTTAACAACCAAAGCAGATTCTGAGAGGGGGGATCTCTAAGGCAAGATATTTATGAAATAAGAGATCTCTACAGAAACTTCTAACAGCATGAGAAAAGCAGGGCAGGTAAAAGGGAAAGCTGAACTAGAGGTGAGTTCAGGTGATATCTATCGATTCCCCTACAGAGTTCTGAGATGTAAATGGTACCACAAAGTTTATCCTTTTTTGAGGAGAGCCTTAGTACCCCACCATCATTAAGTGGTTCCTGATTCTCTGAGCTGGGGTGAAACATAAGTCCAAGAACTTCTTTATCAATTCACATCATTCCACAGAAAAGAGGAATTCTATTGCAAAAAATGCTGGCAGTATGAGGGTGGTACAAGAAATCATCATACTTTGGAGCAGGCTGCCAATATCTTTGCAGCAAGTGCATGCCTATGTTTTCTTCAAAAAATTGCACATATTTTTGAAAATAGTAGTTTTAGTTTTATAAACATTTTTAAGAGCAGACTTAAGTTCAAAAAAAAAGTAAGCAGAAATTAGAGTTCCTATATACTACTTGTACCACACAAGCATAGCCTTTCCCAATACAGGCATCCCCCACAGAGTGGTTTATTTGTTAGAAATGATAACACTATACTGATGCATCATTAACATCTAAAGTTCATAGTTTATATTAGTGTTAACTATCGATGTTATATATTCCATGGGTTTCTGCAAATTATATTGGCATGTATATGTTATTGTGGCATCATACAGAATATTGTCACTACCCTAAAAATCAACTATGCTCTGCCACATCCACCTACTCTCTCAATTCCTGGAAACCATTGTTTATTGCTCTCTCCATAGTTATGCGGCTTTCAGAAAGTTTTTATCAGAATCAGACAGTGTGTAGCCTTTTCAGACTGGCTTCTTTTACTTAGCAATACAAATACCATGCCTCCACATCTTTTCAAAGATTGATAGCTCATTTTTAGTACTACTATTTCATTGTACAAATGTACCATAGAAAAGTAATTTTATAGGAAGTAATATGCTTCAGAACATCTTCAGAAACATAATGAAGTATTATGAGAATGAAGAAAAGAAAAATAATAAAATAAAATATAACATAGTTGTATTTTTAAAAACAAAAAGTAACAACATGAAAGGACATTTAAGAGCTCTCCATTTAAGAGAAAGTGTAAACTTCCAACATTCCATTAGCATTTGTTTAAGAATAATTACAGAAAGATTGGATAAGAGAATTTTAAACGTGCTAATGGATGAGAAAATTCAAGAAATTTTTTAAAAAGGCATTATTGGTCAATTGAGTAGTTTCACCTAGTTCTGTGAAGGATAATATTTGTAAATCTATACATGGCTAAATCATGATGAAAGTAAATAAAAGAACAAAAATAAAATTCTAAAAGTTAACATGGAAAAGTGTGACTGTCTGTAAAGAATGAGTTGCTAGAAACATGGCCTTAGCAATTACAATTGACAGAAGAAAATGAAAAAGTTCCTTGAACCAGCTAAGCAGGAATATTTCTTTTTATAATCATATGTAACTGAATTATAAAGAAAATGTCTATATTTGGAATTATAATTATTCTTAAATTTTAAAGTCTTCAGAACCTCAATGAAAAAATAATACAATATGCCCTTCAGACAGAAATAGAATCCAAAAGGAATGGGATGTAGAAAAAGAGAGCAAAAATGGAAATCAGTAGGAGATTATGGTAAATCTAAGTAAACTTTAAGGTTAGACAACTGGATTATATTAATGCTAATCATGGGGTATGTTTAATTAAAAAAAGATTGGAAAGATATTCACAAAATTTGGGGATTATGTTTAAAAAAGTCAGATGAAAATAAACTAAAATAGTAACAAGGACTTTTATGAAACATCTAGTGAGAGGTGTGACAAAATTCTTAGTTTGAAAGGAAGCTACAATAATCTTCAAATTAGACTATATGAGAAAATAGAAATTTAAATGTTTGCATTAAAATATAAAGAGGTTACAATAAAAGAATAGACACAAATTACAAATTTATCATTTCGATCCAAGAAGATCAAAATGATAAATTTCACAAAAGTTTGACCAACCCAACAAAAAAGAGGGTAATTCAAAGTGTAAAAAGAAAGCATAATAAAAATGAGTCACAAACTATGGTGACAAAAAATATATCAAACAGAGCAGAAGTCAAAATACATTAAAATGGCTCACACATGCCATTAAAAATCACCTATGTGTTGGGTGTCACTTATTTCTCACTAGGGATGTTTTCTTCTCTCCAGAGGAACATTCATTAGTGTCACACTTTTTTTCAGGCTCTCTTCACCCCTTCTTTCTTTTCTGTTTTGCCCATTAGAGTCAGAGGCCTGGAGACTTGCAGCTCAAACTATCTTTTTTTCTTCAACTTTGTTTTTCCTACCAGAATTTATGTTTGCTGGTGTGTAATTCCATGGTGGAATTATATAATAGTAGCACTGATCTCATCTGAAAGCTTATTGTCGTTCACTACCACCTATTTCTTGGGTAGATAGGATAGTTTAAATCTGAATTCCAGGATTATAAAGCTCATTACTGGTGCACTCTTGAGCCATTTGCAGCTTTATCACTAATATTTTACATTAATTTATTTTTAATAACTTTGTTTCCAACCTCCTCAATATTTTTTGTCTCACCTGTTATTTTTCAATCCTAAGGTATAAGAAAAAAATAGCTTTTAATTATTAAAAGCCTAAATATTTTAATTTTTATATAAAATTAGTATTGTGGCATATGCATTGTTTATACTTGAAAAATTATCAAGATTAAGCAAACTTGACTCATTTCACATTTTCTTTGAAAATAATTTACAGACTCCCATGCTGAGCCTCTTCTTTTGGAATAGGAATATCAGTTTATATAAAGTTTATATAAAGTGCTGTGCAATTGGAATAGGTCACATGATAGATATTTATGGGATGAGATTGGTATCCTGTGGTGCTTATGACTTTTTGAAAAGCTATTTACTTTCTAGTACACAAAGAAGCTATTTTGTCTTTTAAATACCGCATTATCTTTTGAGAATGGTGCATAGTTCATTCTAAAAAAAAGTCATCAGTTTTAAATAATGGTAACAGTTTACAAAAAAAATAAGAAAAGCAAAAGCTATCCCCCATAATTTAACTTTTCTGCAAGGGAACATATGGTCAAGTTTATTGGAAATTAAAAGAGAAACATCTGAATTTGGCTGCATATTATGCGAAATTTTATATTCTAGTTATTGGTTGGTTGGATGCACTACTTGTCAACTCTAATTTATTCTAAAAAACGTCACCTGGCCAAATGCCTGGGTTTTAATTGTGCCCACGTTTAGTAATGGAATTCTAATAGGTACTGAATTCTACTGTCTCATTTGTTGTTTACGAGAGATGCAATTTTTTGTATATTCTTTCTTCTGTTTGCTTGTACTATATTCTCTTTTAGTATGAGTAGCATAAATGTGGAATGATTCTAAGGATTCTTTGGGTTAATCTTATTTTTAAGTTATCAAAAAGCAACTGCATGTACCAGGAGTGTAGCAATGCATTTAATAGTGGAAATTCTTAGCGAGACTATGATAGTAGATTTGGCAGCTGAATGATGTATTTCTGGAAATAGGAAGATGTCCTAGAAGTAACTTGAGCTGTTCCTAAAGATTTATTAAAACTAAGCTGACACTTGCATCATTGATAGAAGTAATTTTAAAGCTCTTGAAATTCTACTGACCCTAAGATAATGAAACCACCACCTTATACACATTTGTATTCTGTGGCGTGTAGTGTGGTTAGTGGTATGGAATGTGAAATGCTATCATTATCTTCCAGAAGAATTCACAAAAGTAACCGAGGGCAAATGCATGAATGCAGAGACATTGCAAAGAATGGTTGCTACAACGCTGAGTACTCGATGAGTGGTTATGTATAAAAACAAACAGTAATGATAAGGGATTATTTAGGCAGTTAATAAATCATGAGGCTTGGTGATGCATATAGCCTCATAACAAACATGGATTTCTTAAGAAGTGTTTCCTTTATCGTGTATCACAGTAGAGAATTTATATTATGCCCTAAAACAAATCAAATCCAGTGCATATGAAAAGTACCAGGAAATGTGCTTAGAAGAGCTTTGTTGAGGCAAAGATATGTGCATATTTATGACAGGGACTGCCATGGGCTCCACAAATGAAAGCTCTGCTTATAATCCAAATAACATTTCTAACAGTATTTCCAGATAAGGAGAATTCATGTTAAACTCAAGCTTCGACTCTTTAGGCTCATTCGAAATGCGGATTGTCTGTGTGAATTGAGATGATTACTTCATATTGAAATTCGGCAGAAATATTAATGAAAATCTATGAGGATGGCTAACATTCAACTGCTTTCAGAGACTCAGCACTAAACCCTGATTTATTCATCAAATATCCATGGAAATAGTTTATTGCACTGTTCTAGCATTTCCTTTTGCATACTGATATTCACTAGTGCCAGGTAAAACGATTAGCAATCATGAAAAAATAAATGCATGAGACCAACAGGGGATAGGAGGACATATAAAGATAAAAGAGATTTTGCACAGATAACGTTAGCAAAAGTTGTAAGATAAGGACATGAAACAGCCTCTACCTTCAGAATTTCATTATTCTTTGACCACCACATCACTGTAGATATTATGCCGGTTTCTGTTTTCCTGGTCAGAGTCCTTCCTCATTGTGTAGGAAGAATAGAGAAAACCCACAACATTATAATCAAATCTCCTATTTCATAACTCACCCCCCTCTTTCAGCAGATGACTACATCTCCAAATTCACAAAGACAAGGTCTGCCTTGGTTACTGTCTCGATGTTCTACAATGACTGAACTCATAATCATCTTTTCTTCCTGATTTCTCTCAATAGAAATCATGTTTCTCTAGTCTTATAGGTTTGATTCCTTCTCTTCCATGGCTAGGTTCATTATCTATTTTCTATTCATTTTTTTTTTCTCATGACTTCACTTCCCTATTCCAAGAATATCCATTTTGTTCCTTTTTTCCCTATCTCATAACATATTCATTAATACTTTAAGCTTTCAGAAGTCCAGAAGTCTCCAGATATTTTTAAAAAGCCATGCTTTTAAATGTTCCTTTGGTTTTTCCCTAGACTTTTTTTTCTCTCCATTGTCTCCCTATCCCTTACTCTTTCATAGTCGATCTTCTGAGAAAGCCTTTTTTCACTTTCTGATAATCCGCTCACATCCCAGTCTCCTGCCATCTGATACTCCAACCAAGTCATTAAAACAATTTTCCTTAATGCCCCTTTTACTGAATAAATTCTGCCTATATTCCTCCTCTGTTTCTTCCTGCAAATAGTGCCTTTACCTTTTTTTTTTGGATACTTCATATTCCTCTTTTTAATTTAATTTAATTTTTTCTAGTCTAAGTTTCTGAGCTTCAGTACTGTTGCCATATTGGACTATAAATGTCTTTTCTGTGGAGTATTACACTATGCACTGTATGATGTTTAGTAGCATCCTTGGTCCATCTCTTGCCTCTACCCACTAGATGCCAGTAGCACACTTCATCTGCATCTTTTGTTTCAGTTATGACCAGAAAAAAAAATTATTTTAGACATTGACAAGTATCCTATGGGATAGAATATCACCCTCTAACCCAGTTAAGAAACATTGGTCTATGATTCTTTTTCTCTCAACCCTCTCACTTTCTTTCTTTACTTACCCATTAAATATTGATGTTACATAGGTTCTACTCTAAGACCCTGCTAAAGTCACATATTATCTATATTATCTGAGCTCACAAATACATATTTTCATGTCATAATGCTTCATGAGTCCAATTCACTCTTGAGTCAAATGCCCTCACCTATATCAGTACATCACATAGGTGTTTCAAACTCAGAATTTATGAAACTGAACTCATCACTTCTCATATCCATCTCCTCAACATCAATATTCTCCTGTACTCTTAGTATGAAATGGCTATTGATACAATTGTTAAGTCAGAAATACTTTTACTCCACCCTTTCCAAAATACCAGAAACTTAATTAGGAATATTTCAAAATTTTATTTTCACCTTTACTCTCCCATTTCAGGAGTCCATAACTTTTAATCTACATTACTACAGTGTTTTTCTTCTTTGTTTCTTGATTTGGATATCTTTGCAATGCAGGATAATGACTTTTCTAAAATAATTGCCTGACCATGGCAGTCCTCAACTTAAAACACCTGTGATTCCCTATTACATAAAGGGGGAAAATACAGCAAATAAATAATATTCTTCCATGCCATATATTTCCTTTATTTGGTGGGGGATGGGGACTAGGGATTGAACTCAGGGGCACTTGACAACTTGCTGAGCCACATTCCCAGCCCTATTTTGTATTTTATTTAGAAACAGGGTCTCACTGAGTTACTTAGCACCTTGTTTTTGATCAGGCTGGCTTTGAACTCAAAATCCTCCTGTCTCAGCCTCCTGAGCCACTAGGATTACAGAGGAGCACCACTGCACCTGGCTTCATGCCATATATTTCTTAATGGTCTGATTCCTGTTGTATTCCTCCATGCCATATTTTTTTTTCATTTTTAACTATACTGAATTATTTACAATTTCATTGAATGTATCATTCCATCCTATCTGTAGACCTTTGCATATGTTTTTGTTTTGTTTTGTTTTGTTTTGTTCCTTAGAACCCTCATATGTCATGAAATGCAGCACCTTTAATTGCCGATCATAAGTCAGATCTGAGCTATTAGAATGCTTATTCTTCTTTGGTGTCCAGGATTTTATAAGACTTATCTTCAATGCTTTCCACCATATCAACACACTTTATCAATATTGCATGTATACTTGTCTTTGCCTTCAACCGGCATAATGTGTCTTGAAGCTAAAGGCTGTGTTTCATTCATTGTTGTATTCATAGTGATACATTAGTGCCTGGCACACAATTAATGGCGCACACACACACACACACACACACACACACACACACACACATATATATATATATATATATATATATATATATATATATATATATAATTTGTTGAATAAACTTACAGTTAATGTCTAAAATTAAACTTTGTCCTCTGTGTATCATTTCAGTTGTTTTACTGAACCCCCTACTTTAGCTTTCAATAGTTGATCTGTTTATACATTTTCCTGATATATTTAGAATACTCACTGTAGTCATTCATTCAGCAAGCAGTCAATTAATTTTGCAGTGATCTGTGCTGTGCTAAGCACCAACAGTACAATGAAGCGTCCAATGCTGGCGAAGAGAGACATATAACTGACATCATTGGAACACAAAGTGAGCCCCGAAAGGATGAGTATGAGATATGTAAATGTGTCTCAGCAGAAGCTGAGCTTATGGAGATGTGAGGTGAATGAAGAAAGAGAGCAGGTGGCAAGAGAATACCTCTGGATAAAAAGGAACAAAACTGAGACAGGATTATAAAGGGGATCATCCAAGAAATAAAAGAGGGAGAGGAAGGAATCTCTCACACATTCCTATAAAACAACATCAAAAATTATTTCTCCTATCCACCAGCTATTTTGCCTTCACTAGATGTTTGAGCTTATAAAAAAGAAAAAAAAAGCCACATATGGTTTTGTGATTGCACTAGGGCCTCTTTGGAGCTGCAGGAAGACCTATCAGGTAGCACACATGTAGGTTACAGGGCTAACGGGTGATGTTACTCAAATTTTGACATAATAGAAAATAGAGATAGAAAATGGTTCAACACAGCTAGTGAAACTTTACACCTGATTATCATTCACAAATCATCGCATGAATTGTCTAGAGATTAAATTCTAGCAGACAAAATGAGAAGGAAGGAAAAGAAATGAAAATAACACAAAATTCCATAGAAGCAGAAACAAAAACTCGAATAAAATCATCAATACATGGTCTACAAAGCAAAGGCTGGATCATCAACAGAATAGGAATAATAAATTTTATAACGCAGAACATATATGCATTAATAAAGGAACTCTGGTTATGAAAAGTTCCTGGTCAGAAGAGAAGTTCTTCATGGGAGAACAGTGACACTTTTTCAGAGGTAACTCTGAGTCTTTTCAGGTGATACCTTAGCACAAGTTCATCTTCAGACTCTCATGAAGAATGGAAGAGTGTGTGACCTTGAGAAAGTTAGTCAACTACTCTGCCTAAATATTCTCATCTGTAAAATATGGCTAATCCTATTCATAGAGATGATGGCAGTATTAATTACCTAAATTAAGTTTTGACTATTATTCACTAACATGAAATGGCAAACTATTATAGGTAAGAAATGTGATCAGAAAAATTATATAAAGTAAGGTCTAAAGTTATAGCTTCAGCAAATATAAAAATAAATACTAGAAATGTTTTCTGGAAGTTGATCCGTGTTAGTGTTTAAGTATTACTACAATAGAAATTGCTAGAAGTTGAGAATCTAATGAGGAGCTAAGAAGGTCTGAGCAGCATTAGAACAAAGAACAATATGAAGAATCTATTTATTCCAAGGAACACTGTTATATAAATCATGAGCTACATAAAATATGTATGATCTTTTAGAGATATTTTGATAAAATTAACCTTCTAATTGCTATGAAAGGATAATAATAAAAAATTTAGTCTTAATTAGAAAAAAACTGAAGATCTTTTGTCAAATGATCTCCTTTCTTTCATCCTATATGTAATAAGTTTGTCATGTTTCACATATAGAGACAAAAAATATTTACAATGTGGCAGGCCAACTAAGGGTTTCTAACTCAGTGGATTGTTAGGATTTCTTTTCTTTATCTTTTTCTTTTCTTTTTTTTTTTTGTGATGTGACAAAATGGTCTAAGGTTCTTCTCATCTAAGCTAAACTTTACACAAGCTTCTTCCTGATTTGGCCCCTGACCTTCCTTTTCTTAGAGCATCTACTTTAAAAAACTACAGTCTTTATCTGTCTGGTTTGAGATTAAATTTCTCCCAGCATCTTTTGAGTAATATATCCCAGGCAGGTCTTTCTTAAGACATCATTTGAAGTAGAACCATTGGAGGAGATTGATTCCTACCTCCCAGGTCTCTTTGGGCTCAATTAGGAGCCTAACTATCTTGATAACTATGTTAGCAAATACAGATAACCTAATCATTTTTATATCCCTCTTTCACTTATTGTTTTACACTAGTTCACCTTAGTTTCCTTTGTTTTAGAGAGATTGAATTCAATCTATCTCTCCTATTGTTTTATTCTTGAATAAACGCTCCCCTCTTGTTTAATTTCATCTGATGAAATATATTTTAGACCACTGAAAATGGTAAAAAAGCCAATGCTGGAATATAACTGATGGAATAAACCATTTTAAGTTTAATTTTCTACATTAAGGATGTGGGTCATCAATTGAATAGCAATCAAACCAAGTTTGAAATTGATCCACATGGATATTCAAATAAGTAAATATTAAATTGAGAAATTATTAGGTAATATACAATTTCCAAGAAAATCATAACATTTAGTCTGTTTTTTATTAGTTTAAATGTGGCCATTGGTGATATAATTTGAACTGTTGCAGAGTAAGTTCCAAAACTGATATCTCATCCTGCTTCAATACTGATGTTGTATTCAGGAAGGTAGGATTATCTGTTTAAAAATGCATTAATGTTCACATAACCTCAATGTGTTTACCAAAATTCATTTTAAATTTACATTGGAGATGTGAAAGCTTTGAAATAGTGGCTAACAAATTATTCACAAAGGTATTCAAAATTGCTCACTTCTGCATTTTAATTATACAGGGTTGTTACCAGAAAATTTGCATGCAGTGAAATTTGGATTAAATTTCCATCTGACAAGTAAATATTTTAAAACTCCACTTTTAGTAAAACTAAAATACAGATTTATCCCTAAAATCACAAATTAAACAAGTATAGGAATCTGAGTTTTTAAAGCTTGCATGTTTTAAAAACATTTAATGGCTTATGAGCCACAAAAATTATGAGCTAACCATCTATATGATTAGAGGATAAGTTGTCCAAAAAAATGAATTTTTTGGCCAATTCATCATTCTTTTTCAATATCTTCAATTGACAATTATCTAACTGTCAATTGTACATCATATATCCTGAAATATCTATATAACTGTTGTTTATAGTTAGGGAAAACCTTTTCTTATCAAGTGCCAAAAGAAGCTTGTTTGTGTATCAAATTTAGAGCATAGTTTAAGTATAGTTTTCCCAATAATTATGCATTGTAGAATTGAAAATATTTTTGTAAAACAGTTTTTAGGAAGTATAAGTTTAGTTCTCCAAATAATTAAGAATGAAATCTTAAAGAAATAATATAAAATGAATATAATAATAGCAAACTAATACTTTTGATTTACTAATTCATTTCAATAAAACTCAAATGTCACAAGATGGATGTTTTCCTGAAAATTACTTGAAAAGGTGAACATTTTGAAAATTAACCGTATTTTTAAAGCAGTATTAGTTCTCTGGTAACCTTCTAAAAGCAGGTGGCACTTTCAGAAATGGGAAAAATCACCAGCTACAGTGAGTTAAAGAAAAGATTAAGTGGAGAGTGATGCATTTAGATTCAGATTCTATGGCATGTATTTAGATGGTGGAATAATCCTCTAGGGGTATGGGTAACATCAGGTGCTGGAGTTGACACAAGCATACTGTGTGTCTGTCAACAATGAGAGTTGTGAAAAAATCCAAAGATGTAATCAAATAAAGAGACAAGTTGAGTCGTAAAATACCATGACTGAGGAGTGAAGAAAGTTACAGCCCCAACATTCTCTTCAGTGTGATCTATACCTGAAGGGTGTTATAACTTCATGTAGTCATAAATGCAATATTTCTAAGGTTGTTATGAATCTTGAAAGCACCTATGACTGTTATTATTCTTAATAATCTAAATGTGTGTCGTTAAACTAGACCTAAGAAGAATATAAAGATCTTAGAATAAGAAAAATTTTTTGAATAGAGTTGATAGCTAAAATACAATATTTCAAGTTAAATTTGAATTTTAGAAAAACAATGAAGAGTGTATAGTTTAAGTATGCCCAAAATTACAGGGGAGAAATGCATGATATCCTATTTCAAGACTTTTCTACATGATGAATTTTAAGAAATGCTTCAATTTGTTTTCTCCTTCATGATATTTATAAGTTCTATCTTGGAGAATTATTTGCTTATTTTTTTACAATAGGCTCAGATTCAGTGAAGTAAACACAGAATTGAAATATTTGATATTAAATAAAATAATCATTTCAAAATTAATAAAATTTTAGATCTAATCACTTACTCATAAAATTAAGTGACTTGACTTGCATTTTTTTGCCTACCTGAAATTCATATTTAAATATGTATCTTATTGTATTATTTGTAAATATGGCAATCTTGTATTTTGAAAAACTTGTTAATAAGTATGTTTGAAATAGTCTATGTATTTTCATTAAGTAGAATGAAATATTGAATGGGCATTGTAGGGAGATATAGTCAGTCTCAAAATTGCTAAAAAATAAAAAATTCACAAACTGACCGGGGGGAGCAAATTAAAACAAAGCAAAAAAAATTTTTTTTGAACTTTATAAATGTTCAAGTAGCGATTGTTAGTGATATAAAAATGATTTTGATGAATCTTCTAATAAGAATATTTTATAAATCAAATTTTAACAGTATTAGATTTGATAATATAACTCTAGAAACACCGTTTAAAAAATAGGTTTGCTTCCTATTCAAAATATTTTCAGTAAATTTCACATGATATTTATTGCTCTTGTCATTTTTAAAGTAAAGGAAATAGTTTTGAATCAAAATATAAATGATGTTCATTGGACAATTCAC
The DNA here is from genome assembly GCF_021218885.2 of Marmota monax. NCBI lineage: Eukaryota > Metazoa > Chordata > Mammalia > Rodentia > Sciuridae > Marmota > Marmota monax. The sequence continues at coordinate 27,573,240 of NW_026693082.1, read as the reverse complement.
ATATTACACCATTCACTCTGTAAAATTTTAATTAAAAATACTCATGTTTTACAACTATGATTTAATATTTGATATCTATTTCATACTTTCTGATACTGTGGTCCTTACAACATGCTTCAATTTGTCTTTTTCTACATAATAATCAGAAATACTCAATTGGAGTATTATTTGCTTATTTTTTTTACAATAGCCTTAGATTTAATGAAGTAAATACAGGATTGAAATATTTGATATAAAATAGAATTTATAACTGCAAACTTAATATAATTTTAAATCTATTCACTTAATCATAAAACTAATTAATCTGACTGGCATGATTTAGTCTAGGCAAAATGAGAATAATTTAAGGCTTAAAGAATGAATATTGTTATAACACTGTGTATTTTAAACAGAGAGTCCATATAGGAGAAATTCTAATGTAATGAGCAACCATATATTTATAAAATAAATGAATATAGGAATTTTTACTTAAAGTCTCTAAATTGATTAAATATGCATGTTATATTTAGAATAAAGTGTTGTGCAGAATGAAGGAGATGGTATCTTAAAATCTAATATTTTCTTTTTATTGCACTAAGTAATTGTGCCCCACTTCAATTATTTTGAATATCATTTCACAACATGTAATATAGCACTTTATATTTGAAAAGCACTTTGCAATCATTTGCTAATGAAAAGTATTTATGAAAACTATTCTTTTCCTTCAGTTGTCATGTTGAGAATAAAAGCTTGAAATTTCTTATGAAAGGAACAACTAAGCACAAAAAAAGCCCCGAAAAGAAGAAATGGCAATACATAAACCATATCTTCCAATGGTAAACAAAGAATAAAAGTTTATTGAGTGAAGTCAGTTCAGATCGGAAGCATTCACTGAATTCCTGCACATGTTACACAAAGAGAAGGAATGACAAAACAGAAAAATAGCATGTTTATCATTATCAGGCAACAGATAATGAGGTCATGGAAAAAGATGACGCAGTTATAGGAAAACACCAAAGTACTATAGGATAAAGCACGCAGAGTATTATAGGAAACAACAACAACAAAAAAAAGATGGAATAATAGGAAACACTTCTTAAAAGACAATGCATTTGAATGAAAACATCTTTTCAATAGGTAGAGATGGGGAGAAGGCTGGGAAACAGGTGGAATGGGGTGGATGAAACATATGAATAAATGTTACAAAAAAGGAAGTGGGTGTCCTGGATATCCTCAGGAAGTAATGAAGTGATCAATTGAAAGAGATAGTTTCTGAATAATTGCTAAGTTGAACTGTCACTTTCTCCCAGCATCATATAATGTGCTGGCTTGAGACTGTAATAAAGGTATTAGGACAGGACCTGATCATATTGGAAGAAATTTTTACCAAAGAAGCAGAAGTATAATTGGTACCTAGTCTAAGCACTTTGTAAATGACCAATGATTAATTTAACAGAGAGAAGGGGAAATTCAAAGTATTCAGTCCTTAAGCAAGGAGAAATGTTTGGTAAATATAACTAAACCTACCTAAAATATAATTCAAAATAACTTAATCTTTGGAATTTGGAGTTGTTACAATTGTTAAATATGTGTTCCAAAAATATTTGCAGAAAAAATAATATCTAACCGTATAAACTGTACCTCAAGTATCAGATTTACATTTCTTATCATTCTGAAGAAATATAAACAAATATCTTTAAAAATTATTCACATATTCATATAAATTTTATTTGATAAATAATTATTGGTGCTATCCTTTTTCTTTGGAAGATAATATGTCACAAACTATCTTTCATATGGTTCTTTCCTTCCAAAAAATAGAAGGTTCTTTGGCTATGTCATTTGAATACCCAGTGTTCCTGAAGACAATAAAAAGAAAGGTTTTTTTTAAATACTATGACCACATTCTTTTTCTTCTCCATTTTGTGATACTAAAGTTTATTTTCTGCAAATTCTTAGAAGAGAGAAATGTTAACAAGTTTTCTACCTTCTTATAATTCCAAACATCATAGTAAAAAGAAAGAGGATGAGAGAAAAAGAGAAAAAGAATGAAAGAGAAAGGGGAAAAATGGAAGAAAAGAGAGATGTAACAGTTAAAGAAGATTATAATTTCCTAGTATATTCATGACAGTTCTATATTTAATTAGACTTTTATTACTTGCTTTTGGCTGTTAAAATTTTCCCAACTTTCCTTTCTCACTAAGTTTCGTACCATTCTCATTAATTTTCTTATAACTTAACTATCTTTCACTAAATATCTCCTAAAGATTCCTATACTATCTTGGATGTGTGATTGTGTGTTATATTGGTCATATTTTCCCCCTCATCTACATTAATGTTTGTGTTCCCCTCAGATTGACCTTAATAACTGAGTCTCTCAAAAGACCACCACTGTCCACAGTTCACATCCCATTTACTCTAACTCTCTCCAATGAGGCCCCTGTGCCATATAATTGAATCTTCATAAAATATGTTTTGGTTGCCCTGGCTTCCACCTGGGCTTTCTTGTCTGAGCACTTTGTCTCCTAAATTGATCTCCTCATATATAGTGCTTTTGCATGTCAAGACTTTTCAGTTTTATATCTACCCTGAATAGCTGATTTGATCTCCAAACCCACTTTCTGGATGAAATTTTAGTTGGTAAGTCCTCATTAACCCAAATGTTAACAACACTGAACTTGCTTTTGTTTATTGTTGCCTTTCATCATTTCTCTACTTTCAATATCCCTTAATTTTCTCCCCAATTTTGGGTTAATTTCTATCCTTTCATCATTTTCAAAGCAATGAAAATTCTTCATTCTAGATGTTTCCAAGTACACCACTGCTAGTTATTGTTAGGCAGTTTTGTTGAATTTCCCCATCATAACCTTTGCCAAACCTGTTATATCTACTTGTTTCCCTGAAGGAATGTGAGAGAAAGAAACTTCGCTTGATGGTACCATGTGCTCCATGCCTACATCTTTACTGCCAATATTTGTTGTATATACCAATAGCTGAATGTGCCAAAAGGTAATGTTGTTTCCGTGTATCTCCAATTCGAACTTTCGGCCGTAATTCAATTCATCAGAATTGGATTCCTTCTGAAGAATCAACCCACAGAAAATTCTGTCCCTGTCACCGTTTTGAGCTGCACTGTGTATCAGAAAAGATATGCACACACACACACACGCACACACACACACACTCATACACACACACAAAGAAGATACTGAAGAAGAAAGAAAGAAAGCTTGAAATATAAGATAATGGGAAAAGTGATCAGGTACTGATAAGAAATCTAACTCCTAGCAGTAAACTTGTCTAGCCTTCATTAGGGAACAGGAGACCTATCATTACTCAGAGTAAGAAAGGGGAAAAAAGATATTGATCTGGCAATGGGAAAAGTGAAGAGGAAAAACAAACAGGTATTTAGTTTCCTGAGCACATGCTTGGGAATTGCTGCTTTTTAATTCATTATGACAGGCTTTAAAGAAATACATTATGCATATAAAATTTCATATATGTTCATACATGAATGCAGAATGTATTTTACCAATTTCATCGGTAAAACCTTGAAAAACTTAAAACAGTGTTTTGCTTTTTTAAAAAATAAACTACTAAAATTATGCAAATGTTAAATGTACCTTAACTTCACTCTTAAGAAGGAAACATTTTTAAATACTATAGTCCTCAACTAATTCCCAACAATTCTATAAATTATGTAGAATTGAGTCTGTGTCTGAGGACAAGAGAAACCACAGAGAGAATCTAGCAGAGAGTGGGCAAATATCACTAATGACCAGAAGGGAGTGACTGTGCTTTATTCATACCAAGCAGAATGAGAAATCAATTCAATGTTTCACAAGAAAGCACAGGGGCTTTCTTTCGTGCAGCAAAAAAAGTAATCAGAAATGTAGGTTCCCAGGAGCATTTAGGCATCACAGGTCTATAGAATGTGCAAACAATTGTAAAATGGGAAAGAGAGACTAGAATCAAGAGAATTATAAAAGCAGGGGAAAATGGTAAAAGCTATATCACAGAGGGGGTCTTATGCTGATTGCTAAAATTTACCCCAAGTAATTGCAGCACTAGCACAATACATCTGAAACTTCAAAACTTATCAAATGATTTTGTTGAGAAAGCAAATTGCAACAATTTTCTCTTAAATTAATTGGATGAAGACAGCACAAAGAAAATACAAGACAGGTAATAGGACTGAGAATCATAAACAGTTGAAGTTGGAAGAAAACTTAAAGATAAATACTAACAAATGGGCAGAAAGTTCAGATATATTTTCTATACATGAACCTGATTAAACAAAATAAAGACCCAAACTTGGATGGCTGACTTTATTTCTTTGCATGTCAGGGTTCTGTACAAAATGAAAGGCTTACATGAGTAGAATTTCAAAATTCCTCTTAGAAAAACTTTCTGGAATCCAGGGGTTGAGAGTATTGCTCATTTATTTGACCCTACAATCGATGCACTTAATACATATTTACTAAGTACTTATGTGTAGATTTGTGCTGTATTTTAAGAACTCTGAATTGATGGTTAAAGGTAAAATTCCCTGCCCTCATGGATTCTGAAGTCTATTTACTATCTTCTGACTGTCAGTTGCATATTGTTCCTCTTTCCATTTGCTTTTTTTTTTTGTTACTGAAATGGATCACTGTGGATTATTTGAATTTGGGGGTTGTTTCATTGTGTTTTATAGGTTGACTCTGCCACCCTCATTCCTCCAAAGAAATACTAGCATATGAACAAATTATAACCAGTTATCATTATTTAATAAGTGAGCATATTGGAGCTTGACGTTTGATGACAATAATAGATTAAGTGACATTGTTATAACATGGGGATTAAAAATAAATATTTTGGAGTCAGATAGTACTGAAATAGAACACTGCTTCTCTCTTAATAATAACCTCCATGCTGGCCTGAGATAATCCTTCTCAGCAGCTCTGGAGGCTGAGGCAAGAAGGTCACAAATTCAAGGCCAGCCCAAGTTACTTAGACAGACCCTTACTCAAAATGAAATACTGCAATTGAACCTCAGTGGTAGTCCAGTCACTAGCGGGTACAATCCCCAGTACCATCATCATCATCAAAACAATAACTTCTAATACTGATTGAGTTCTTACAACATCAAATTGTTCTGGTTTTCTCTTTCTACCTAATGAACACACTCAAAACTTAATGGTTTACAGCAACATTTATTTTGTTTACCAAACTGTAATTGGTGCAGTGCTCGGCAGGAACAGTTGGTCACCATTCCAGTGTCATCCTATGCAGCTCAAAGTTAGGAGGTTTGTTCACTCATATGCCTGGAGGTTGGTGCTAGCTATCATATGGGGCCTTGGGAAACACACTTTCACATGGTTTGGGCTTCCTTGTAAACTATAGGCTGGGTTTCCAAAGCAGACATCCCAAGTGAAGGATTCAGGCAGAAACATTAGCTTTTATGACCTGACTTGAGAAATTAGGCAATATTAGTCAGGCATTCAAAAAAAGGCTGCTCAATTTCAAATTAAAAGTAAATAGCATTCTTTTTTTAGAGAAGGAGGTATAGGGTTCTGGAAGATCACATGGACTAGAAATATTGCCATGTCTTCCTTTGGAAAATGCAGCCTGCCACATACCTATGGCACATCCCTTTGACCTACAAAGTACCCTTACCCACCTCTCTTAATCCCCCACAAACCCTCTACCCATTACACATCAGCACAAACTCCAGATCCAGGATCTCTTTATATCATAAGGTTCATTTGTTTAGGAGGATGCTTTGGTGGAGTTCCTCATATGTCGTCTTAATTTGAAACTCCGAGAACTTAAGGTTAGTTATTTGCCTTCCATGGGCCATCCAGCATATGACAGTAAAACAGGCTTTTAAAGAGGGGGAAATCAGGAGACCCACTGCCTGCAACCATGAAGTTGAACTTGGCACACGTTTGATTTCCTACATTAGGAATCAGTGCTCTTTCATAAGAATGAATTTTCATCATCTTTGGTTCCATTCTGTATTACCCTTTCTTTTCCATGAGAAATTATCTATTTACAGCTCAGCAGCTTTTTCCATCCAATTTCCACATAGATTAGTTCAGAGATCCAATAGTCATTTTTTTTTAATTCCATTTTGAGCTGGATGCAGTGGTGCATGCCTGTAATCCCAGCAGCTCAGGAGGCTGAGACTGGAGGATTGTAAGTTCAAAGCCTCAGCAACTTAGTAAGACCTTGTCTTGAAATTAAATATTAAAAAAAAATTGTTTTGTGCCTCCTCCATTTCTCCTAATTGAAATTGGTGGCATTTTGTCAATGAAAGTCTCTCAAAATTTTGTGAGTCTCCTATGAATTGTATTGGAGTTCACACAGGAAAAATGTATACCCACAGATCTCCTTGGCAAAACCCTCATTCTCTTGAACTTCTTATAAGGCTGTTGACAAACAATTCCCTTAATATCCTAAAGTTCTTATTTTTTAACAGATAAGAATGGTAAGGCACAGTCTTAATATATGCTAAAAGTTTTATTCTCACAGAATGATTGAGAAACCATTTTAGATCTTTCTGAGGTCTTATCAAATATTCTTAACTTTCTACCTTCGAGTTTCTTTCCTTTGAATTTCTCTCTTAATGTAAGCATTTGGACAGGCTAGGAATGAGAAAGTTTTAGTTTCAAACAAAATTCCAGCGCCCTTCATGGTTCCTCTAAACTTCACTTGGAAATTAAATAATTGATTTTTGTTATCTCATCCCCCCTTCTCATTTTACATTTTATGAAAGGCATCAAGAAGTCAGGTGCCACTATGAATAGTCTTCCTAGAATTTTTTGAACTAAATAACTCAGTTTACTAAATATGCTTTACATTTTCCAGATCACCAAAGGCATGTATAAGTTTTCTGCTACTATATAACAATTGTGTTCTTTTTTCCAGAATCTGACAAAACATTCTACATTGTCCTTTAATTCCTTACAATAGACTCCTTGAGGACTATCTGGCATCATCTAAGAACTTCTTTATGGACCCTGCAGGCTTTTGTTAAACCTGCTCCAAGGTTTGTACAACTTCTGCCTACCACCATGTCCCAAAGCCACTTTTACATATTTTTGGCTGTTTTCCCAACACCCTGAATTCAAGAGAAGCTCTTCCATTTATCTCTTATTGTATTATAAGCCCTCCCAAAACATTTTCTTACAGCAACAGTATTTATTTTTCTTATGAGTCTTCAATTTGGAATTGACTGGGACAATGTTGGAGGCTGAAATAATCATATGATCTCCTTCATTCTATAGTCTGGGAGTTGATTTTGACAAGAGGCTGGGACTCTACCAGGGACTGTCTATTGAGCACTTAACAATGTCTTGCTCCATTTCACCTGAACTTCCTCACAATAAACTAGTTTCATTGCGAATTTGGACATCTCAAATTAAAAATCACAGAAATGTCATTATCATTTATATACCAGTTTGAAAAATTTATACTGTCACTTTTACTGCACTCTGTTGAAAATTCATAAAATTCCAGATTTCAAGGGATGAGGAAATAGACTTTACCTCTGGACAGGAGAATGTCAAGGTTCTGGATTAGCATGTTGGATGACAAACATTGTTATGATCAGTTCTGTGAAATGCAATCTGTCATACCCAAATTTTAATTGTAATTTAATCTATGTAATACATTTTGAAGAGTCTTATTAGCCTCATTTTAAAGATGAGGAAACTGAAGCACAAAGAAGTCACTTGTGCAAAGTTATACAACTACCAAGTGTCAGCACCAAGATACAAACCCCATCCAGCTGAACCCTGAACACGCACTCACTGCTCAGTATGCCTCTCTAGCCACTTACTACCTTTTCCACTTTAGTCAGATTAATTAATTTTGCCACATTTCTCTTTCTCCCCCTGTAAAATGAGAATAACAACATCCAGCCTTTATTTTGACTTACAAGTAATCAATAAGTTATAGATATTATATACTATTATACTATTGAATATCAAATATTAAAATGTACTATTACTCTACAGTGTTTGCATTTTGTTTTTCCATGTTCAAGAAACCTGCTGTAAATCTCATCTCTGAAATATAGCATAAATTGTATAAACAATATTTGTAAATTATGAATTTTTTGAGGGTTAAAGAACCATTACAAGAGGAAACGATAGGCAATTTTGGCATATTTTGAAGAATAGGAAGCAATCTGTAATGTAGATGTCATTATAACTTGAGGTAGGTTGTCTTTAATTCATGTGTAATCTAAGAAAAATGTTAATATCACTGCAAAGAAAATTGCAAGGATGTATCTGGATATGTACAATCAGATTTTATTTTCAATCATCATCCTTTAAAAATAAAAATCTGAACAGTAGCACATCCGCAGACTGAAGAGTAAAATCGTTGAGAAAGAGAAATTTTTCATTACTAATGCGAACTATAGAATAATGATTTACAAATCTCACTAAGATTTGTAACGTTGATGGGTGACACCTGATCATATCTAGTGCTGCACCCAATATTTTTCCCTACACATCGAAACAACACTTCAAGTGTGTTAGTTGAGTTCATGAATGGTAACTACTCTCATGTTTTAATATGGACATATGGGTTCTATATCTCTTCCCTTCTCTGAACCTATTTTCTGCTGGGAGCCATTAGCCAAGTAGGTATGACAATTTCCTTGCCAGCGTACCCCATGTTGCAGTGACATTGAGTGTAGGTGACCTTGCTCAAGGACCAAGGCGGATTAGGGTGTTCCCGGTTTAAGATAATCGGGTTTAGGGCATTCCCGGTTTAGGTTCCAGGTTTAAGGTTTAAGATTATTCCTGCTGGGAATAGGGTGTATCCTGCTGCCTGAGTTCCCCTTGAGTTCTCACGGGATTCAGACAGTATTTTTTGGGAGACAGAAGCCCAGTGGAGGTGGATTTGGGCAGAGAACGTGGATTTGGGCAGAGAACGTGGATTTCACCAGAACGTGATTGTAGACGGCTGGTGTGAGTTCGGGAATAAAGAGTTGCTGTTTGAATCTACAAGCTGTGTGGTGGCTCGTGATTGTGTGCCCAGCCAGACTGTGGCATTTGTGCCCAGCCAGACTGTGGCATTTGGCGTCCCGTGCGGGGAACTTCTGAAACTTGGAGGTAAGTGAAATTGCTTGCCCCTGAGGGAAGGCAAGAGAATGGGTGATCAATTCAAAAAACAATGTGTTCCTGTTGTGATTTATTTTGTTTTTATTTCAAGCTGCCTATCCCTAGAAATTTCTCAGGCAAACTGGGAAAAATGGTTGGCTAAAGGTTTGAAGTTTGTCAGCCCTGAGGAAGAGAAAATTGATACAACGATTTTTTATTCCGTTTTTGTTTCATTCAGTTTCGGTTTTGTTTTGTGTTATCTTATTGGGTTGCGTTATCTTTATAGTAGATTAGAAATTAGTAAAAAACAAACCAAAAAGATGTTAAGTAAATTGTTAGAGGTTCAGACCATGGAGAAAGACATTTTAGATCAAGCAAAAGAGAAGGTCTCTCGAGCTAGTCAGACAGAGGAAGAAAATTTAAAGGAAAAGGGGTTGTTAGGAAAAAGGCCACAACAGGAGGCTGTTAGTAACTCCGTTTTATCACAAGAGGGCGTAATTCAACCAACAGCCCCACCAATGGAGACAGCTGAGTGGCCCTCAAACCCCGTAGTTGATAAATGGGATCCTGAGACAGGACCTCAAAGATTAGCATGCCCTGTACTTGAACAGGCAGGAGGGCAGCGAATTCACCGTGCTTTAGATTTTAAAACAGTGAAGCAGTTAAAGGAGGCTGTAACAACCTATGGTCCCCAAGCTCCCTTCACGGTAAGCATGTTTGAGTCCATTACTAACTTGGACATGACGCCAGCAGATTGGGCTAGCATGTGTAAATCTGTACTAAATGGAGGACAATATTTGTTATGGAAGGTTGCCAATGAGGAATTTTGCGCGGAGACAGCTAGGCGAAATGCAGCAGCCAGTTACCCTCAAAGAAATCTAGATATGTTGTTAGGAAAAGGACCTTATGAGGGTCAACGGCAACAAATTGAATATGATCCTGCTATATATGCACAAATTGCTGCAGACGCAGTTAGGGCATGGAAGACTTTACAAGGACATGGAGATTTACAAGGTCAGCTATCTAAGGTAATACAGAGAGCTAATGAACCTTACGCTGACTTTGTAGATAGGCTAATTCAAACGGCTGCCAAAATTTTGGGGATACAGAACAAGCAATGCCATTAATAAAACAACTGGCTTATGACCAAGCAAATCGTTGCTGCAGAGAGGTTATTAGACCATGGAGACATGAAGATTTAAACACATATATTAAATTATGTAGAGATATTAATGAACAAGGGCAAGTCTTGGCAGCTGCAGTACAACAGGCTTTAGATGCCAGGCCAAAAACATGCTATGATTGTGAACAAACAGGACATTTTAAAAGGAATTGCCCCATAGGAGGAGGGTTTAACAAAAGTAGGTATCAAAGGAATAGAATACCGGGTATTTGCCCACGATGCCGTAGAGGGAGACATTGGGCTAATGAATGCCGTTCTCAAACCACCATAGAAGGTACTCCCTTATCAAAAAACGGACAAAGACCAGGTATTTATCCAAGATATCGTGGAGAAAGGCATCAGGCTCCATTGCCAAAAAACGGACAGGGGGGCCCAATGCCCCGGGGCCCACAACCACAAATCTACGGGGCAGTGGAGGAACCCAGCAACACCATCAGGCTAGTGCCCAGGACACATTGTCCATTAAATCCCTCATCAGACAAACCCGAGGGAGCGCAGGGTTGGACATCTGCGCCTCTGCCAGAGCAGTATTAACTCCAGAGATGGGAGTTCAAATCATTCCCACAGGAGTAAAAGGACCTCTTCCCCAAGGAACAGTAGGCTTATTATTGGGACGTAGTTCATCTACATTAAAAGGACTTATGATAAGTCCTGGGGTAATTGATCCCGATTATGTAGGTGAAATAAAAATTATAGCTAGTTCTCCAAGAGGTATATCAGTAATTTCACCTGGAGATAGAATAGCACAGTTGTTAATAATACCCAGCCTACATAATAAATTTCCTAGTCATAGTGTAGAAAGAGGTTCCAGGGGATTAGGCTCCACAGGTGTAGATTGGGCTATGTTGTCTTTAAATTTAGATTCTCGCCCAATGCTAAAACTAAATATTCAAGGTCATGAGTTTAATGGGCTACTGGACACAGGAGCTGACCTTAGCATCATATCTCGTCAAGAATGGCCAAAACATTGGCCATTACAACAAGCCACTCAAACGCTTCGAGGCCTAGGAGTGGTGACTAATCCCCATAGAAGTTCTATGATATTAGATTGGAAGGATCCTGAAGGATGTGAAGGAACTATACAGCCATATGTATTGGATCATCTTCCTATAAATTTATGGGGACGAGATGTCCTAGATCAATTAGGTTTGACGTTAACAAATAACATCAATCCTAATGCGCCCACTACTAGGGCTAGACAAGGCTTTAGGAAAGAAAAAAGATTAGGAAAACAAGGGCAAGGTATAGCAGCACCAATACAAATAGATCAAGGAACAGACAGACATGGGTTGGATTTTCAGAAAGGGCCACTGAGACAATCAAAATTACTTGGAAATCAGAAAGACCAGTGTGGGTTCCTCAGTGGCCCCTGACTAAAGAAAAGATACAAGTAGCCCATGATCTGGTCAAACAACAATTAGCGGAAGGACATATACAACCTTCCATATCTCCCCATAATACTCCCATTTTTGTCATCAAAAAGAAATCTGGTAAATGGAGATTATTGCAAGATTTAAGAGCCATTAATAATGAGATGGTTATTATGGGACCTGCTCAATCAGGGATTCCTCAATTGTCTGCTTTGCCAAAAACTTGGCATGTTTTAGCTATAGATATTAAAGATTGTTTTTTTTCAATTCCAATTCATCCCAAGGATAGTCCACGTTTTGCATTTACTATCCCTGCATTAAATCATGAAGGTCCTGATCAGAGATATGAATGGAAAGTACTCCCTCAAGGGATGGCTAACAGTCCAACTATGTGTCAAATATATGTTAACAAAGCAATCCAGCCACTTAGAAATCAAAATCCTGAACTACAAATATTTCACTATATGGATGATGTATTATTGGCACATAAAGATAAAAACATATTGCTGGAATGTTACGCCACACTTACAAACTTATTAAAAAATTATAATCTAGAGATAGCAATAGATAAAGTACAACTAAATTTTCCAATTAATTATTTAGGAGTTCTATTATCCTCAACCATGGTCCGTCCACCAAAAATTCAAATACGAGTAGATCAACTCAAATCACTTAACGACTTTCAAAAGTTATTGGGAGACATAAATTGGATAAGGCCTTATCTAGGTATACCAACAGGAGAGTTGGGACCTTTATTTGATATTCTAAAAGGTCCATCAGATCCAAATTCACCCCGCATGTTAACTCCTAAAGCAAGAAAGGCATTAAAAATTATTGAAACATATATGGAAAATATGCATTTGGATAGAATTGATATAGTTTGCCTTTATTATTTATTGTACTACCAACAAAAAATATTCCTACAGGAGTATTTTGGCAAGAAGGTCCATTATTGTGGATACATTTATCTTATTCTCCTAACACTATTCTTACTAGGTATCCTGAGGCTGTAGGACAATTAATACTCAAAGGAATAAAAGCAGCGAAGGGAGTGTTTGGAATTTCTCCCAATAAAATTATTACTCCATATACTATGGATCAAATTGATGAGTTAGCTAATGAGTTAAATACTTGGGCAATAATCATGTGTAAATCTAATGTTTCATTTGATAATCATTTACCATCTAATCCTTTGTTGTCTTTTTGGTCTAAGCATCCTGTAGTTTTTCCTAAAATGACAAGAAAAACACCTATCATGAATGCTCCAAATATATTCACTGATGGGTCTAATAATGGTACAGCAGCAGTAGTTACCCCAGATCGAACTTTTACATTTTTAGTACCCAAACAATCAGCTCAAAAGGTAGAGCTTAATGCAGTTTTACAAGCTTTTTTGATGTTTAAAGATTCTGTATTTAATTTATTTTCTGATAGTCAGTATGTAGTTAATGCTATAGTATCTCTTGAAGATGCTGGTAGGATTTCCCCTTCTTCTACTGTTTTCTCTTTGTTTTCCACTATACAAAGTCTAATCTGGGACAGAAAAGATCCATTCTTTATAGGACATATTAGGGCACATACAGGATTGCCTGGAGCCCTTAGTTTAGGCAATTATTTAGCAGATAAAACTACACATGACATACATATTTTCTCTACATTTGAAGAAACTACAAATTTTCATAAAAGGTTTCATGTTAATGCTAATACTTTACAAAAGCGTTTTAAAATAACTAAGGAACAAGCCAGACATATAATAAAACAATGTCAAAATTGTGTGACATTTTTACCACAAGTTAATCTTGGAGTCAATCCTAGAGGACTGATACCTAACCATATTTGGCAGATGGACGTCACACACTTGCCAGAATTTGGAAAATTAAAATATTTACACGTTACAGTCGATACTTCTTCCGGATTTTTGATGGCCTCCCTTCATGCCGGAGAAAAAACTAAAGATGTTATAGCTCATTGCTTACAAAATTTTGCCACTGTGGGCGTTCCTAAACAGTTAAAAACCGATAATGGTCCTGGCTATACCTCTACCTCTTTTAAACAATTTTGCTCATCATTTGGTATTACTCATATAACAGGAATCCCATACAATCCACAGGGTCAAGGCATAGTTGAAAGAGCTCATCAAACTATTAAAACATACTTATTAAAGCAAAAAGAGGGAATTGGAAGGGGGTATATATCCCCCAAAGATAAACTTAAAATAACGCTTTTTACTCTAAACTTTTTAAATTTGGATTCATCAGGACTTAGTGCTGCGGAAAGGCATATGTATCCAAAAAATGTACATAAGCCTAAAGTACTTTGGAAAGATATTCTAACAGGACAATGGAAAGGTCCTGACCCAGTGATTGTCTGGAGTCGGGGGTCTGTTTGTGTTTTTCCACAGGGAGAACAGCAGCCGATTTGGATTCCAGAGAGATTAACTAAAACAATTTCTACAGATCGAAAAGAAGATGATTTGACTGAAATCCATAACAGCTGATATCCAGAACTCCAGCTTGGCCATTCTTACATCTGCGACAGTGATTAACCAGGATGCTTTTTTCAATAGATATTTTATTATTGCATTTTTCCACATCATAAGGTTCTATTTTTATTTTTTGAGCTCATACAAACCTAGGTTAATGTTTTTCTGATCAGTTTAATTTTTTGACTGTGGAGTTTTTAAACATTGCAATGGAGATTTCACCCAGGTAAAGCTACAAGGCCTTTACTATTTTCTTATGTGTTGTACGTCTGTGTACACTCTTGTGTTTTGTGTTGTATGTCTGTATGTGCGTATGTCCATATTTCTTATATGAGGAGCGCTCATGAAAAAATGGATCCGAATTATTATTATTATTTTTTTAATTCACGTGATTTAAATGGTTTAATTTAAATTAGGTAAATAGCTGTTAAGGATTGTTTTTAAAGGTGGTTAACAGATCTGTTTGTTTACTAATTTAAATCAGGTAAAAAGCTGTTAAGGATTGTTTTTAAAGTAGGTTAACAGATCTGTTTGTTTACTTTCACCTTTCCTTTTCATTATATTTAATAATTCTTTTCAGGATAATGTCTTTTTAGCATCATTGCCAGAATTCCCATCTCCATCCCAGTGCCAGTGAAGACAGCCTCTGTGCCACATTTTTTTTTATCCATTCATCTATTGAAGGGCATCTACGTTGGTTCCACAGTCTTGCTAATGTGAATTGTGCTGCTATGAACATCGATGTAGCAGTGTCCCTGTAGCATGTTCTTTTTAGGTCTTTAGGGAATAGACCGAGAAGGGGAATAGCTGGGTCAAATGGTGGATCCATTCCCAGCTTTCCAAGAAATCTCCATACTGCTTTCCAAATTGGCTGCACCAGTTTGCAGTCCCACCAGCAATGTACAAGTGTACCCTTTTCCCCACATCCTCGCCAGCACTTGTTGTTGTTTGACTTCATAATGGCTGCCAATCTAACTGGAGTGAGATGGTATCTTAGGGTGGTTTTGATTTGCATTTCTCTGACTGCTAGAGATGGTGAGCATTTTTTCATGTACTTGTTGATTGATTGTATGTCCTCCTCTGAGAAGTGTCTGTTCAGGTCCTTGGCCCATTTGTTGATTGGGTTGTTTGTTCTCTTATTGTCTAATTTTTTGAGTTCTTTGTATACTCTGGATATTAGGGCTCTATCTGAAGTGTGAGGAGTAAAGATTTGTTCCCAGGATGTAGGCTCCCTATTTACCTCTCTTATTGTTTCTTTTGCTGAGAAAAAACTTTTTAGTTTGAGTAAGTCCCATTTGTTGATTCTAGTTATTAACTTTTGTGCTATGGGTGTCCTATTGAGGAATTTGGAGCCCGACCCCACAGTATGTAGATCGTAGCCAACTTTTTCTTCTATCAGACAGCGCGTCTCTGATTTGATATCAAGCTCCTTGATCCACTTTGAGTTAACTGTTGTGCATGGCGAGAGGAGGGGATTCAGTTTCATTTTGTTGCATATGGATTTCCAGTTTTCCCAGCACCATTTGTTGAAGATGCTATCCTTCCTCCATTGCATGCTTTTAGCCCCTTTATCAAATATAAGGTAGTTGTAGTTTTGTGGATTGGTTTCTGTGTCCTCTATTCTGTACCATTGGTCCACCCGCCTGTTTTGGTACCAGTACCATGCTGTTTTTGTTACTATTGCTCTGTAGTATAGTTTGAAGTCTGGTATCGCTATACCGCCTGATTCACACTTCCTGCTTAGCATTGTTTTTGCTATTCTGGGTCGTTTATTTTTCCATATGAATTTCATGATGATTGCATTTATACACAATGGAGTATTACTCTGCATTAAAAATGACAAAATCATAGAATTTACAGGGAAATGGATGGCATTAGAGCAGATTATGCTAAGTGAAGCTAGCCAATCCCTAAAAAACAAATGCCAAATGTCTTCTTTGATATAAGGAGAGTAACTAAGAACAGAGTAGGGTCGAAGAGCATGAGAAGAAGATTAACATTAAACAGGGATGAGAGGTGGGAGGGAAAGGGAGAGAGAAGGGAAATTGCATGGAAATGGAAGGAGACCCTCAGAGTTATACAAAAGTACATACAAGAGTAAGTGAGGGGAAAGGGAAAAATAATACAAGGGGGACAAATGAATGTCAGTGGAGGGGGCAGAGAGAGAAGAGGGGAGGGGAGGGGATGGGAGGGGGGATAGTAGAGGATAGGAAAGGCAGCAGAACACAACAGACACTAGTATGGCAATATGTAAATCAATGGATGTGTAACTGATGTGATTCTGCAATCTGTATATGGGGTAAAAATGGGAGCTCATAACCCACTTGAATCAAAGGGTGAAATATGATATATCAAGAACTATGTAATGTTTTGAACAGCCAACAATAAAAAATTTAAAAAAAAGACAGCTTCTATGATAGCTATCACAGTAAGCTGTATAAACTGATGCATCAATGAATATAACTCAACAAGTAATGCTCAATCAAGGAGTCAACTTACTTTGGGAGGAAACGGATTTTGGTAGGAAATGGACATATTGATAGATTCCTCCACTTTGAACTGCTTGCAAAACTTGCCTGAACTACGTAACTATCGTTTGGTGCAGCGAATTGTGGTAATGCTGGCATATCTTTGCTGATGGTGTCACTAGTGATGCAATTTTTATCTTCACTGATGGTGTCACCAGTGATGCAATTTTTCCCAAGGAGCCGTCAATTGGCTTGGTGTTGTGGCATTTCTGTACCCTCCTCCCTTCTGCTAGTGATGGTCTAAAATTTGGGGGCCAATGGCTATATGCTGGACCGGTAGTCAGTGACGGGTATGATCCAATTGCAATGGTATCAACCTAAGACAGGAGGCTGACGCCTAAAGGTCAGTTTTCCGATGACGGGTAAGAACCATATGTTGAATTGGACAACCTACCAGGCACAGTCCTTAAGCCACATTGCTTGTTGTTTAATTAATCAGAAGGGGGGAGATGCTGGGAGCCATTAGCCAAGTAGGTATGACAATTTCCTTGCCAGCGTACCCCATGTTGCAGTGACATTGAATGTAGGTGACCTTGCTCAAGGACCAAGGCGGATTAGGGTGTTCCCGGTTTAAAATAATCGGGTTTAGGGCGTTCCCGGTTTAGGTTCCAGGTTTAAGGTTTAAGATTATTCCTGCTGCGAATAGGGCGTATTCTGCTGCCTGAGTTCCCCTTGAGTTCTCACGGGATTCAGGCAGTATTTTTTGGGAGACAGAAGCCCAGTGGAGGTGGATTTGGGCAGAGAATGTGGATTTGGGCAGAGAACGTGGATTTCACCAGAACGTGATTGTAGACGGCTGGTGTGAGTTCGGGAATAAAGAGTTGCTGTTTGAATCTACAAGCTGTGTGGCGGCTCGTGATTGTGTGCCCAGCCAGACTGTGGCATTTGTGCCCCGCCAGACTGCGGCTGCCCAGCCAGACTGCAGCAATTTTCCATGCTTGTCAACCCTGCTTTGTGCCCAAGGGAGCTGATTCCAGTAGACTGTATCCATAGAACTCTTGTCCTGCTGCTCCTGATTGCACTGAAATCTATCAAAAGCACAAGTCAGAAAAATGAGTCAAGCCATGTGCCTGTTTCTCCTGCTATCTCTCAGACCTGCTGCATACATTTAACATCTCTAAGCATCCTCCAATGGCCCTCTACATAAAGCCATTCTCTGGGATTAAAATAATTTCTCTCACAATCTGCTGCGTGTATTCTATCAATGTTTTGATATTTACTAGTAATAGAGTACTTGACTATTGATATTATTATTATTGTTATTGTTTACTATTACTATTATCAATTTATTGCATATCACATATGACTATGGAATACAGATTCCAAATTAATGTGGTAAACAGAATAAAAATACTAAGAGAAATATTATGAACCTCCAGAAAATTCTTCCAGAAAAAAACACATGAAAAATTTGAGGTGAAAAATGTTTTTAACTGGGTCCTAAAGCATTGGTGAGATTTTTTAAAAAACGGAAAATAATTGGCTCTATTTTTTAAATTCCAAAAACAGTATTACAGGGCAAAATATGATATTATGTAGATGATAATATAATATTACACTTATGAAGAATAGCATTCTAGCTAAGGAAAGCATCAAAATGAAGAAGAAACTAGCATGTTCTTAAAAAGTACTGTGGCACAGGATCAAATGAATTGTGAGACGGTAGAGATACAGGAGGTTAATTTCAGAGTATTCTTTCATTCTTCAAGTCATAAATTATTGTCACTATCTCATGAAGCTTTTTGTAATCATTTTATCTAGATTCTAATCCTCCATAATATTCTAATCCATAATAGTCTCCATTTCCCTTTTCTATTTCAGTATTTTTTTGTATAGCATTCATTGTAATCAAACCTATACTATATTTTACCTAAGTTTTATTATTTGTTTCTATCTCTAATTTTGTTTAAAATATAGAATTCATGAAAAACTGTTTTTCTTTATTTATAAAATATTGTATCCCCCATGCCTAAAAAAAAAGTTTCAGACAACAAGCAAGCAATCAATAAATATTTTTTCTACATGAAATATACATATGTAAAACCAAAAGATAATTTACATATCTTTTGAAATAAATGTCTTCCTTTAGCAAGGAAGAAAATAATTCTCTATATTTTTGATAGTTATTATTGACATTTCTGGAATATATTCTATTAGGAATAGAGGTTCCTAATATTATAACAGTGGATTCTGAGTTTCAGGATTATTTGGATATTAAAGTGTTGATTCAAACACTTTACTTGAAACTAATGATCTTAGATATTCTTCATTTCTACCAATCACTCTCTTCTTTTTGTAAATTGATAATTTAATTTCTTAAAAAATATTAACATCGTATAAAAATATTCACTCTGGCAAAATGCATTAAATTAAAAGAGGACACTTCCCTTTTAAAAACTGATCATCTTAAATAGTAGGTAAAATTACTTTTGGATGAGCTAATTTATTCTAGAACAATATTACCTGTCTTAGCCTCAATTTTGTTTTTTTCTCATTGTCTTTATCAGAATTCTCCATTCCACCTACTGTCCGCTGATGCTGAGGGTAGCAGAATGTCAGTTAGGTCTAGTGTAAATCAAGTGATTTAAATGTGAGTCCTTCTCTTTCTCAGGTATTTAAGAACTCTAACCACCTATTTATCATACCCTGACACACCTTTTTGCCCTTCCCTGTTCTGGTACTTCTGCATGTCATTCATCAGTGTGACATTTTATCTGCTTATACACTTCAGCTATTCATGGCTACTTCAGTTATTCATTTTCCTCAGTACTTTGAATACATTTCTCCATTGTTTCTTACTACCTGTTAGAGCTCAGGAGAAGCTTGCAACGTGCTGAGCTAACATTCCTTTGTACAATATCCCTGTTGTCTCTCTCCTAGTGTTATGGTTTAGAAATGATCGGTTTATGAGAGCCTTGACCTAGTCCCTGCATTAATTTCCTGATGGTGATTGCAGGGTGTGGCTTGAGGAGACGGGTCCCTGCTAGCGTACTTTTGGGGTATAGATTTTGTCCTTGAGCAGAGCTCTCTTTCTGCTTTCTGGTATCATGTACTGAGCCTCTTTTCTCCACCACACTCTTCCACCCTGACATTCTGCCTCATCTCAGGCCCCAAAGAATGGAATTGGCCATCTATGGACTAAGATCTCTGAAATTATGAGCCCCCAAATAAAATTTTCCACCTCTAATAATTCTTGTTAGGTCTTTTGATCACAGCAATGAAAAGGCTGACTAATACATGATTTTTAAATATTTTTAGTTATTTTATTCAATATGTCTGGCATATTTTATTCTCTAAAATTAAATTTCTACTGTTTTTTTTTTTTACTTATTCCTTGGAATTAACTCTCAATCTGCTCATTTGTGTTTGTTTTTAATTCTAAAAAAGGGTCATCTATTACTTCCAATTTTATTCTAATATCTAATCTGTTTTCTTTTTGACCTTGGATTTCTTAAACTGGTCTATAAACCTCTTATTTGTATTTTTATACTTTTATTTAATTATAAAAATAATTATTCTATATCCTAAGGAATTTCTTAATGTAATCTTTTAATTATTGATTAATTGACTACATCAAGTTTAGAATTTTTAATATTCAATGGCTATATTTTTCATTTATAAGATTTTTAGTTTTTTAATATACACTTGTTCTTTTTTAATGTATATGTACTTATATTTAATAAATTTTGACCATATTCAGCCTGAAGTTGAAATTTCTGCAGCTCTATTTGCCATCCTCAAAATTTCTGTGTATTTGTTTCATAATTGTCCTTTTTCTTTAATGTCTACTTGATTGATTGTGTTTGCTAATTTCTTTTAGTTGCAAATATTATTTCCTCATTTTAGTCTTTACATATAATAAAAAGTATACTATTTTAGTGTTTTAAATGCTGCTATTACTTTATTTCATTTAAAGAAATTTGTTTGCAAGTTATTTTTTTGTTTATTTGTTTTAGCTCTTTTATAAGGTAATATGTTATTCATGTTTGGAATTTTTTTGCATGATCATCTTAAGCATAATGTTTCAATCTTTAACTTTATCTTTTTTCTTTGTGATCTCCTTTCCCTATTTAGTGGTTTCATGGTAGTTATCCAGAGTCCCCAATCCAAAATCAAGTCACACATACAGGTTTCTTAACTACAACCTTTGTGGAGAGTCTGAATATGTCCATCCTACACATGCCTGATGAAAGCTTGGTTTATAGCTTCTTTAGAAGACACTAGGGTTTTACACTCAGTACATAGCTTCAGAAAAACTGTAGTTCCAGAAAACAGTGAACAGCACTTATTTCAAAAGCTTCTTTCTTTCTTTCTTTCTTTCTTTCTTCCTTCCTTCCTTCCTTCCTTCCTTCCTTCCTTCCTTTCTTCCTTCCTTCCTTCCTTCCTTCCTTCCTTCCTTCCTTCCCTCCCTTCCTTCCTTCCTTCCTTCCTTCCTTCCTTCCTTCCTTCCTTCTTTCTTTTTTAATGAGAAATTCCACTTCAACAGAAAACTTGATTTTACTTCATCATCTTGTGCAGAAAGCAAACAGTATGTTCTCTGCTGCCTCTGCCTCTTTCTCTTTTTCTCATCTGGAAACCAACAGGACATTTATGGCTACTTTGTTTATTATTTTCCCTTTATGTTTTCTCTACGCTTCATAGAAATACTGTCTTGAGCATGATACTATTGTTTTTTAATATCCTCTCTTCCTATTTTTACTAGTAATTTTTACTAGTCTATTTGTATTTTTACTGGTTGTTTTATATTTGAAGTTTTTTTAATCGATATATTTGTTTGCTTTGGGTACCAGGAATTAAAGCCAGGGACACTTAACTGCTGAGCCACATCCTTAGCCCTTTTTACATTTTATTTTGATACAGGGTCTCACTAAGATGCTTAGAGCCTTGCTAAATTGCTGAGGCTGGCTTTGAACTTGAGATCCTTCTGCCTTGCATTCCTGAGGCCCTGGAATTATAGGCATCCACCAAAATTCCCGGCTTATTTTTGGATTCACATAATACTTGTATATATTTATAGGACATAAAGTGATATTTTGGTTCAATCATATGCATTTGATCAAAGGCAAGACTATATCATCCCCAAATGATTTAATCAGAATGCCACATTGATCACAATCCATCCATTATTTCATTTAATATTATTTTTATAAAAATCAATATTATAGTAAATGTACATCAACAACATAATTATTCACTATTACATATTACAATAGAAGCAAAGCTCAAGTCAAGTAGAAGTATAGACAATGAAATAAAATGGCTAAGCCTACTGACCATAAATTCCTTAATTATCTATCCCTCCTAAGAATAGAGACAGTGTTTGGTTCTCCATAAAAGTTTCATTGGAAATTTTCAGGATAGTCAAGAAAGTATTAACTAAAGAAATGGAATAGCATGTATAGAGATATGCTGCTAGGAGAAATTACAAGGATAATAGCGTAAGACTCACACAAGAGAGGGTGACTTCCAGGCAAACAAATCTATCTTCTCCAAAAGATATGGCACATTAGTTATATTGCTGATTGCATTTGTTTATGTGGACATCCATGAATAATCTAGTGGAACTAGTGATTATATCCAACCTGAGTCCAAAATTCTCACTTATAGTTCAAAGATGTGGACTAATTATTACCCTTGTCTCTAGGTTTCTTAGTTGCCATAGTCTTTATCATGAATGTTCTTGAACCAAATAGCCATGCTCCATTATATTCTAAATTTATTTGTGTCTCTACTTAAATGGTACTTTTACAGCTATGCACTGCCTGAAAATTGAAGAAACTTTCCCTGTCACTCCACTATTCTTACCCTGTTATATTTACTAACTTATAATGCTGTAACATTTTATTTCATTAGTAGCTGATTACTTCATTAAGCTCTACCAAGTTCTATGTCGTGTTTTTCCCAATATTATGTTTAAGCTCTCAAAATAGTTCATACTGTTCATACAAGTTCCCAACCAAAGAAAAAAAGAGTTGAAAAATTCAAAGTTATCTAAATAAAAAAAGTTACATAACTCAGTCATTTATCTAAACATAATTCTTACATAATTCATAGAAGTTCCTTGCTTTCCTATGTGCCAATGAATTTTATGAGTACTCTAGCTTGTTAATACCTCAAATGTTGTTTTTGCTGTAAAATCTCAGTTTTTTTTTTTTTTTTTTTACTTCTTAGGATATTTATAATCTTCTGATTTGTTTCTTTTTTCATTTCCAATACTTCTGATCTGCTCCCTTGTCAACTCCTGAAGTCACGTAACAACACTCACATTTTTGTTCTTGGCTACTACACCACCTCACTCTACTTCCCATGCTCAGGTGTTTTTTTGTTTTTTTTTTTGTGTGTGTGTGTTTTTTTTTGTTGTTGTTGTTGTTATTTCTGGACCTTCCCACCAAAATTATGTTCTTGAATTTAACATGAAGGAGTTAAAAAAGAAAAATTTCCCATTAATTCTTTCTAAAATTTTCATTTTGAGTAAATTCTACACTCATACTCCTTTTCAGCAAAGCAACCTTCAAGTTCTAGGAGAAGCATGTGAGCAGTTGAGCATCACTAAATACACATTGAATTCTCATCTCAACTGAGACATCATGGCTCAGAAAATAATTTGTGTCTTACTCGTCTCTTCCCATTGCAATTAGCAGATGTGGTGAAGCATAGAGAAGAACATCAAGTTATACATCTACCTCAAACAGCCTCATCCTCTGCAGATTTCTTCACTTATTCCTTCACATGGGGAAAAGGGAAGATCAAAGTCTGTAATTCATGAGTGTGTTATACTCAAGTGACATAACCACCTCTATGCATAGCTGTTCCTGTTTCTTTAATGGAAAAGATATGATGCTGCCTGTTTCATTCTTCAATATTTATTGCTATTCATTTTAAGTCAATTTTTTTTATTTCCCCCTTCTATTATCTTTTCTATATTATACTGTTTACCAATTTTCCATTCTCTTTTAAATATTTAATACATCCCCTCAGCTCATTTGTTTCATTCCAATATTTTTATTCTTTCACTTACATCAAATACAAATATCATATTTTGATAAAGCCTATCTTACTTTACCTGGGTAGTTTATCCCTGGCTCTTTGTATACCAGGCAGAAAGTACATACTACTAGATTGAAGGGAAACAAGCCTCTGTTTGCTCAGTCATGCAAATGGTAGCTCAGTTGAAACCACTTCTCATTTTTGATTAGCATAATATTTCTGCTATATAAAATTGATTACAATTAGATGAATTGTCCCTCCATGTATAACTTCTCTTAACACATCAAGACATACCTCATGTAAAAATTTTGCTAGGTATGAGTGCCATTTTACATCTGTATCTTTGAAATAATTTATTATAACCTGATATAGCATAAGAAAGAACCAACATTTTCAATATCTCAGGAAAAGCCAAAATAGTTTGTAAGCACCAAAATACCCTAACCATTCTTTACATTTAGGTTAATGTTTATAAAAATGATTCTTGTAACATAATATGTTTTTTATATGTCTTATGATATCTATTTTTTTCTCTTTTTTATTTATATATGACAGTGGAGTGAATTACGATTCTGATTACACATATAGAGCACAATTTTTCATATCTCTGGTTGTATACATAGTATATTCACAACAATTCATGTCTTTATACCTGTACTTTGGATAATAATGATCATCACATTTCACCATCATTAAGAACCCATGCCCACTACCTTCCCCTCCAACCTTTCTGACCTATCTAGAGTTCCTCTATTCCTCCCATGCTCCTGCTCCCTATTGTGCAATGAATCAGCCTCCTTATACCAAAGGAAACATTTGGTATTTGGTTGTTTGGGATTGGCTAACTTTATTTAGCATTATCTTCTCTAACAATCCATTTACCTGCAAATGCCATGATTTTATTCTCTTTTATTGCTGAGCAATATTCCATTGTGTATATATGCCACATTTTTTTTATCCACTCATCTACTGAAGGGCATCTAGGTTGGTCCCACAGTTTAGCTATTGTAAATTGTGCTGCTATAAACATTGTTGTGGCTGTGTCCCTATAGTATGCTATCTATCCTTTGGGTATAGACTGAGGAGACGGATAGCTGGGTCAAATGGTAGTTCCAGTCCCAATTTTCCAAGAAATCTCCATACTAATTTCCATATTGACTGCACCAATTTGCAGTCCAACCAGCAGTGTATGAGTACTTTTTTCCCTAAACCCTCACAAACAATTATTGTTGTTTGTACGCATAATAGCTGACATTCTGACTGGAGTGAGATGAAATCTTAGAGTGATTTTTGATTTGTATTTTTCTAATTGCTAGTAATGATGAACATTTTTTCATGTATTTGAAAAAATGTTGATTTTACATCATGTTCTGAGAACTGTCTCTTCAGGTCCTTGGCCTATTTATTGTTGGAATTATTTGTTTTTGTTGTTGTTTATTTTATTTTATTTTATTTTGGTGTTTAGCTTTTTTGAGTTCTTTATATAACCTAGAGATTAGTGCTCTATCTGATGTGTGAGGGATAAAGATTTGCTCCCAAGGTGTAGGCTCTCTATTCCCCTCATAGATTATAAGATAATTAGAAATTATTTTGAAAACTTGTACTCCAATAAAATAAAAAATAATGTAGGTATTGAAATATTTCTAGAGTCATATCATATGCCCAAATTGAATCAGGATGATAAACACAATTTAGCCAGATCAATTTCAAGTGATTAAATAATAGACACCATAAAAAGTCTAGCAACCAAGAAAAGCCCAGGACCTGACAGATACACTGCCAAGTTCTACAAGACCTTTAAAGAAGAACTAATACCAATACTCTTCAATTTATGTCTGGAAGTAGAAAAAAGAGGGAGCACTTTCAAACTCATTCTATGAGGCCAATATCACCCTGATTCCAAAATCAGGCAAAGACACATCAAAAAGAAAAAAAAAAACTTCAGAGCAATATCTTTAATGAACATACATGCAAAAATTGTCAATAAAATTCTGGCAAATTGAATACAAAAACTTATCAAAAAACATTGTGCACCATGATCAAGTGGGATTCATCCCAGGGATGCAAGGCTGGTCCAACATATGGAAATCAATAAATGTAATTCATCACATCA